>NC_090857.1:1902500-2222500 GCF_024217435.2 Syngnathus scovelli | reverse complement strand
CTCTCACACTCAACTATTCACTCACTCATCCACAAATCCGTTCATTTGGGAACTGGAAAAGCAATTCACGACTCATTCGTAGCTCTAACCCTAACCCTAGCTCTAACCCTAACTCTAACCCTAGCTCTAACCCTAGCTCTAACCCTAACTCTAACCTTAACCCTAGCTCTAACCCTAGCTCTAACCCTATCCCTAACACGAGCTCTAACCCTAACCCTAGCTCTATCTCTAACCCTAGCTGTAACCCTAACCGTAGCCCTAACCCTCGCTCTAACCGTAAACCAAAGCTTTAGAGGTGTACGGTTATATGGGGCAGCACATGAGCAACTGTTTTTTTCTGACAAAATATTCTCGGTCCCAATGGGATTTGAACCCGGGTAGCTGGGGTGAGAGTCCATAGCTCTATCCACTACACTATGGAACCCTCACTCACATTGCATGGAATCTATATGGGTTTATGGAGCAGCTCACAAGCAAATGGTTGGTTATATGGGGCAGCACACGAGCAACCGTGCTGCAAATCGTTCTATGATAAAATAAGTTAGGTTTCATTGGGCTTTGAACCCGGGTCGCTGGGGAGAGAGTCCAGCGCACTAACCACTACACTATGGAACCCTCGCTCACATTGCCTGGAATCTATATGTTTTTATGGACAGCTCACAAGCAAATAGTTTTAATGGTTATATGGGGAAGCACACGAGCGACTGTGTTGCAATTTTTTCTATGATAAAATATTTTTAGCTGTGAGCTTAAATGAGGTGTACCTACACATCCATATTGTCATATAAAGCAGTTAACCAAATGTCTGATTTTTATGTTTTAATTGGCGAATAAAAAAACAAGGAATAAAACACCAGACAAGTTTTCACATAAATATTTATTTGAAAGTAATATTAAAAGTAAATTTCAAACCAGTAATCCAATGTGAAATTGCAGTAGATATATTGGATAACAATATTTAGGCGTATCTAGGTACACACGTTATTTAAAAACGACTATAAGTGTTATACTACGATACAAGTGTTTACCAGCTCAGTGGCCTAAGAGGAGAGTGTCCGCCCTGAGATTGGGAGGTTGTGGGTTCAAACCCCCTGCCGAGTCATACCAGTGACTATAACAATGGTACCCATTTCTTCTCTGCTTGGCACTCAGTGTAAGGGGTTGAAATGGGGCCCCCCCTGCTGCTCACGACCATTTTAACTTATAAAATCAAGATTACCCAAATAGAAGCATAATCTTCCCGTTTTTGCATAACGGCGCATCCCTTCATGCAATCAAGTTAGCCGTTAGCTCGGAGAAAACGTGCATTAAAGAAGTGATGTTCTTTCTTTCCTTGGCAAATCGTAAATCGACATTCGACGCCAGGAGACGCAACACCTTCACTGACTGATCCGTTGATGTTCACCCATTAACTCGTTCGCGAACGGGAAAGTCAGGATTCGTTCCCTCACTGATCCGTTCTCGCGATGAACTGGAAATGCAAATCACTGACTCATTCACTCACAAAGCCGTTCAGTTGGGGAACTGGAAAAGCAATTTACGACTCATTAGTAAACGGGAAGTTACGTCATTTTCTTCTTCGCTTTGCTTTACGGCGAGGTGGCACCAGCTTCAATGCGCATTACTGGCACCTACTGGTTGAAGTCATGAACTGAAAAAAGAATGAATCACTTTAGGAAGTGATTATAAGGACTATAAGGACAAGGACTATAAAAATTCCTACCTAGCAATGAGGGACTCGGGACTGTGCTAAAGAGCGACAAGACAGCCTCGATTTCAGCCTCCAGGGTTGGGGGAGGGCACACCATTTTACGAGGAACAACAGAAAAAACCTGCTGCACGTGTTGATGATGACCAACCTCCCCCTTTCTTCCTTTTCCTTCCCAAAGAAAAAATAAGGAAAAGCTTCAAGCACTTAGCAGCCAGCTAACTATCATGAGTCAGTAAAGAATACACGTACAAGTATAGCTGATTGATATTTTATCACCTTCAATGTAGTTGTCAGTGTTTCCTTTCAAATACAATGTTAGCCTTCTGCGGCTCAAAGCAGTGTTTTGATCATTGTTGGCTAGGCATTTTATATTTTCAAATTCCAACATTCACAAATCCTAACATTGATGTTAGCATTTTCAGACTCCACAGCATTTGTCATGTTTTATTCGATTAATATGAATGTACCCGTACTAGATTTTTGAATTGTGCTTATGCAAAAATGCTGTCGCAACAAATGGCTTCTGATGTGCCCTTTTGTTCCATGCCTAAAATGGCTTCTAGAAATCGTCACATCAGACCCTCTATTTTGGAGCAGATAACAAATTGTGTTTTGAGTGCGTGTGCTCGTGCGCGCCTTTGCATCATGTTGGGATATTTGTGCAGACATCTTGACATCTCGGCATGTCACGCAAACAGTGACGGGTCTTTTGTGACGAGCTCAGCACATTCGCAGTGCCGACATTCACTATCAATGATTCATGACACCATGCAACACAGACTCTGTGGGTGTGGGTGGGTGTGAGTGTTTTTGCATGTGTCGTTGTTTTTGAGGGTGTCTTTGTGTATTTGAGGGTGTTTTTCTTTACATTTATGTGCTTGTTTTTCTATGACTTTGTGTGTGTGTGTGTGTGTGCGTGTGCATGTTTGTTTTTGTGGGTGTCTTTCAGTCATTGTGTATTTGAGGGTGTTTTTATTTACATTTATGTGTATGACTGCACACAAATAACATCATGACTCCACACATTTAAACTGAGCTGTTTGTCCTCAGTAGTTTCTCTTTTGGTTAGCAACTTTGTTAGATGGAGCTTTTGAACTGAGATGATCAGTCATCCAACGCATGGTTGGTAGAAAACGATTAGTGCAAAACCTTTTTGACAATCACTTTGTCTTCCTGTTGTGCGACAACTTTGATTTTTGAATACGCAAGACACGCCCGTTACAAAAGCTCAACCGGTGAGCCCTTTCACTAATCCAGGTCCAGGATCTTTGGAGGTTCCTCAGGTTCTTCCGGCTCTACCCTCTGACTGGTCTCCTGCCGTATGGAGGCAAGGAAGGAGTCACACAACCAAGCAATAACTGGTGACATGAGTAATAAGTGACATCACCAATGCCAGTTGGCGTAGCGCGCCGAAACGACTCACCCCAAAAGGCTCAGCGAAGGCTCTGGAGCCGCTGTACAAAGGATTGGGGATGGAGACCAGTGCGGGTTTGGACGGGCTGCCCGTTGCATTGTCCTCGTCGTCGTTCTGATACACGAGAGGAGGGATTGTTGGCTGTTAGCTTGTGCTCACAAGCTCCATTTGAGTAGTTGTCTCATTTCTATCAGTTGATTTTTTTTAATCCAATCCTATTTAAGCCTCCATATGTTGCCACTTGCAATCTAAAATGCTAATAGTTAAATCCCCACTGAAGGGACAGATGCCAAACGTCTGCCACTGGCCATTAGCCATGTTAACATCTGAGCACCCCCCTCCCCCCCCAATTGTGTGTGTGTGTGTGTGTGTGTTGGGCGTGGGACTTACTTTGAAGTACTGAAATCTGAAGGCATCCGTTTTGTGTTTGAAGACGTAGTATCCGATCCCTGCCGCCACGGCGGTCAGCAGCAGCGACACCAAGATGGCCGACACGGTGCCGCTGGAGTGAGCGTGGCCGTGCGCAGCGTGGCGGGAAACCTGGATCGGCCGGCACACAATCACACGCTCGCGTTAATCAACCAGATAACGGCACTTGTGTGAAACGAGCTGGTAACCATGGCAACGGGAGGACGGACCATTCAGGACGTACTGGAATGGGGGTTGTTAAGCAGCAACGAAAAAAAGGGAAGACTTGGCTTTCCAAATACTGACATTACAACCAACAAAAAGTAGTTTTGTAATCAACTGTTAATCAATGTTACGTGTATGATGATTGAGGATGTATGAAGGTGTTACTTTGGCTAAAAAATATGAGAAGTTAAATAGTGAAGCAACCGACGACGACCTCAGTAGGAAGCCATGGGGGCCACGAGAGAAGATCTCGGTATAAGGTCATAGAATGGTCTAAAACATGAAATAAGAGGAGATGGCTTTTCAATAAGCTCCACCTTGACATTATCCAGCTCACCTGAGGCGGCGGAGCCGTTAGCGGCGCCTCGATAATGTGAATGATCCCGTTGACGGCTGGGATGTCCCAAGCCAAGAGGAGGCGCTGGTTCACCAGTTTACAACTCTGAGGGTGGAAGTGGTAAAAGATTTAATAAAAATAAGGTTAAGTGCGGAAATTGGATTGTGTTGTGGTTGGACCTCGTTGTTGCCGTGGGTAACAGACAGGTCAAAGCCCAGCCTGGACGGGATGACTTCCTGGTGTCGCAGCTCCTTAAATGCTCGTCTGACGTGATTGGCAGAGATGTGATACTCCACATCCCGACCCGAGAGCACCTAACGCGCACACGAAAACAAGACAAGGGAGAAATGAGTCGTGCTAATCATTACTTTGTGCAAATACAAGAGAATGACTAGAAACAAGGCCACCACCATCGAAAGAGTAAAAACTATTGATGATCATCACCATCTTGCATAACTAGAAATAACTCAGAGAGGAAAAATGATTGCAAATCACCCCGCTCCGCACAATAGAAATAAAGATGACCGGTAATAATCCAGAAGAGAGTTGGAAAAGGCGCGCTCACTTGGCCGGGGCTGAATCCGTCGTCGTGCGGGACAAACAGCGTCACCTCCGACTGCCTTTGAGACAAAAAATCGACCAGACCCTGGCCCTGTGTGGACAAACCGCTGTAGTCCAGCAAGGACTGAAATTCCCCCAAAAAGACAAAGAAATGTTGACATCGAATGAAGGCGCTTTCAGGTTTGAAGACGCAACGTGCGGCACCTTGTAAAAGAGGCTGAAGTTGCCGTAGGCCGCCAGCACATTAATCAGGACGCTGTTGCAGAAGATGCCATCCCCTTCGAAGCCGTCGGGACACTTGCACTCCACGTCTGCACACGGCAACAAGCGGGAAACACACAAAAGCTCAAGATGTCGTTTTGCCTACATCTGATTTTTCAATGGACGCCATTTTGGTGCGATAGTCACCTGAGAGCCTGTAGCAGTAGGCGTCGTACGTGCTGCTCTGGTCCACGGGATCCTTGTAGAGGACCACGCCTATGTGGTTCTCGCCACACCTCATGCTGGGGAAGCGCGTAGGGTACCCGACCTTGCCGCCCTCCATCCAGCCGGCCACGCACAGATGCATGCCCAGCTGCAAGCACAGCCGCTACGTCAATAAATGCACACTGGACTGGACACAACGCCAGACGTGCGCACATTTTTTTTTCTCCACATTTTTAAAAAGTTCAGTCCTTCAGCCATAAAAAAAAAAAAAAAAAATCCATGCATGTTAGCCGATTGATGGACAGCACGGGTACAAGCGTACCTGTTGCGCGTCGCCCAGCTGTTTGAAGCTAGCCAGGACGCCCCCGTCGGCCTGGCACGCGGCATCCGCCTGACTGAAATTCATCTTGTACTTGCCTTCCGGTGAACGAACATGGAACACTCCCGCGGTATTGGCTGAGAACGCAAGCGCCACATCCAAGACCGCATTAAGTACGCTAACAGAATGACGGCTCGGTGCCATCGAGACCGATTACACCTGCATCACTCATTAGGGTTATGCGCTTGAGTCAGAGTATATGCGTTACCATGGTAACAGAAGGGCACCAATGTCTCCAGAATATACCTATAAATGTGTTAAAAGTCCGAATGAAAGTCCCAATGATCATCGTCACACACACACACATCTGGGTGTGGTGAAATGTGTCCTCCGCATTTAACCAGGTGATTTTGATTCATCCCCTGGGGGAGAGGGGAGCAGTGAGCAGCAGCGGTGCCGCGCTCGGGAATCATTTGGTGATCTAACCCCCCAATTCCAACCCTTAATGCTGAGTGCCAAGCAGGGAGGCAATGGGTCCCATTTTTACAGTCTTTGGTATGACCCGGCCGGGGTTTGAACCCACAAGCTTCCAGTCTCAGGGCGGACACTCTACCGCTGAGCTGGTTGCCATGGAAACAGGTGAACACGTTACCAAGGTAACGCGTAACAAACGTCACATGATGGCTGTTACCGTGGTAACAGACGGTGGGCTCCGAATATACCTGCTTGTTGTGTTACCGTGGAAACAAATTAGCAGGGAAATAATGTGTTACACTTTAAACAAACCCCACTGATCTCTTGAGCAGGTGCAGAAAAAAGACGGAAGATGTCTGTTGTCATGGTAACAAAATTCTTTTGGAAACGTTACAGACACCTTGTGGAAAGGTCACGAGCATGAGAGATTTGTCGCCGTGGTGACAGACATCTCGTGAAGTCGTAGGTAGCCTAATCTATACAAAACGCCACATGGGAACGGCATGGTCTCGACATCATGATCATATCTTTCCAGTTACATACAAGAGCTTGGTTTCCGTCGTAAACAATGTCACCGCAATGTCGCCAGAAGCGTTACCGTGGTAGTGCAAGTCCTTGCAGGAGGCCACGGGATGACAGCCACCGTTGTCCTCCAGGCAGCGGTCGACGGGAGGCACAACTTTCTCCAGGCATTGGATTCCGTTGCCCACGTAGCCCGCTAAGCACTCGCACTTGCGCTCATTCTGTACGGAAGACGATTACCGCTAGTAACGTGGACGCTCGGGAAATCGACAAATACAGTAAAGCCAAACAAAGAAGCATTTAAAAAGCTAATGCTCAACACTCACTTCGGAAGCTAATATTGGAGCTTAATCGAAGCTAACGTTGGTGCAGCTAACACCAGAAGTGGAAAGCGTGCCGGCGGGACATTTCCAAGGCTAAACCTCAAACCAAGAAAATGCGATGAGTGAGACGTTTGTACCCACCGGGCCTGTGAACGTGCAGGATGCAAAGTCGCTGCAGCCGCCGTTTGTCTCCTCCACACACCTGGAAAACACATCCATCACTTTCCTGGTGGTGAGCGGTCCCATCTCCCCCCTTCTGGCCTAAACACGCTCCAAAGCGCTGACCGATATTAACAACCAAAATTTGAATATTTGCAGGATGACACTGCATTCTTTCTTTTGTTCATTCATTATTAATTCAGCAAATTCTTATTCATTTATTTGGACCATTGGATATTTCAGCTTTAGTGTGTTGCCATGTCAACCAAATCTATTGAGCAACTTATCCCGGTGCCACATACATTCCACACGAATCCCTTTTCGTTGCCGTTCACCTGTTGATGGCGTCGCATACGTGGCCGTCGCCGTGGTAACCGCTGCGGCAGGTGCAGTTGACCCGCAGTCCCGTCTGGGTGCAGTCAGCGTCTTGGTGACAGCCGCCGTTGTACTCCTCGCAAAGATTCGGAGCTGTGAGGCATTGTCGTCAAACAATGTCGTTGGCGCATAGAGGAGAGGACGAGCAGAAGTCAGGCCCTCCCCCACAGCCCCCCGAAATGGAGCACAAAGAGTGGAGCATGTCTATGCCTTCCCCAAATTAGAGCAGGTTTTGTGACAATCATGATGCCGTGTTAAAACTCACGTGGCTCGGGAGTGCACATAGTGCCATTGCCCTGAAAACCAGACTTGCACTGGCAGCCCATCCCTGGAAAACAATCGGCCTGAGCATGACATAGACGGCACTCCTCGGGGATGGAACCTATACACACACACACAGTATTAAGTGTAAGAACCTACTTTTTCCTCCGGTCAACAACATTGAGAATGGAATTGGCGCTCTGTATGAAGTATAAAATGCAGGAAAAGCTAGGATAGCACTATCTGGCACCACGCAGCAGCATCACTCACCCAAGTCGATCTGGCAGCGGTCTCCTTTCCAGCCCGGTCTACAGACGCACTGGCCCGAGCCTTCCATGCCCTCGTCGCACGTTCCCTGCTGACCGCACTCGCATGCTGGGGCAGAAACGCACACACAAGATGAGATGACGCGTTCCAAGTTGATTTTTGTTGAGATGCTTGAAGTGCGGGAAGCTTGCGATGTTATACAAAGATCAAACCTGTGCAGTTGGCGCCGTAATGTCCCGGCGTGCACGTCTCACACGCGTCGCCTTGAAAACCGGCAGGACAGTTGCACTTGCCCGTCCCTCGTATGCCGTCGCTGCACTCGCCGTGGCCGCTGCACGGTGACTCCACGCCGCCAGGACACACTGCAGAGAAAGACGGACAAACGTGGACAGTCTGTGAGATACTGAGAGTTTTGCGATTAAAAAAGAAAACTTACAATTCCATTCAAATTGTCTTTTTGAGAGGAGAAGAAAAAACAAGTGAGATGTGTGTGAAAGTCAAGCGTAAAATCTTGAGCCTCACCCTGACAGTCTCTGCCAAAGTGGTTTTTACAGCACTTCTGGACCCAACCCGGGAAGCGGCACACTCGCTTGCAGCCAAAGGTTCTGACCGAGCTGAACGGGTCGTCCAGTTCGCCGGCCCAGCGCATGTAGCCCAGCGAGTACTTGCTGCGACTTCTCATGCAGCTCTCCATGCGGCCCTGAAATGCGCCGCACGCTTCATCTTCTCCATCGTGGGGCGAGAAAGCTTGGGGGCAGGGGTTTGGGTCTCCTTACCGTGTCCTGGTGACGGATGGGGCAGGGTGGAGGGAACAGACAGCGGCCGCAGCGGCCCTGTTTGGACACACAAGCGCACGTTACACTCTCTGTACTCGGAGGGAAGAAAAAAAACACGGGTTGTGTGACTTTGCGGTACTGACAAAGGTGGTTCTGTTCTCCACGCTGTCGCAGTGCGCCCCCTGGCCCGGGGGCTCCAGGAGCTGGTCGATGCCGTAGGCCACGCCCTCGTCAAAGCTCATGTGGCGCTCCACCACCCTGGCCGCGTTTTCGTTGATCAATATGTTGCCCTACATTGGCACAAACACACAAAGAAGCAAGAACAACGCACTCAGGGCAGGGCGTCTTTGCCAAATTGAAGTTTTCCCTCATTCTGGCTCCTGAAAGTGAGGGCGGGCAGATTGCCACGTAAGGGTCCCCTCCTCCTCGCCCATCACTACCATCTCCACGTCAATGCCAGACAACAGTCATTACCGTAATAACAGTGTTTGTGTGTTTGTTCTCACCACCAGGTTTTTGTCACAGCTATACTTGATTCTTGATCCGTGCATGGTGCGGAAGGACGAGTACTTATTTGGCCGACTGATGCCCATAACCTACACACGCACAAATATGTCATGGCGTCCAAGCGGCCATTTTAGTGGAGCCATGTTACCCTGGCGCTGCGTATGATGTGCGCTTTGACAGTGGCGGCCAGCTCCTCCTGGTGGTCGGGACTGGAGAGCCAGCGCTGCCTTTCAGGGGGCAACGAGCTGAGGGCCCGGTCACTGGGCCAGAACATCGTGAACGGCTGGTGGATGGACGACTGCAGCACTGGGAGCAGGCCGGCGCGCTGCACCCGCAAAACAAAAAAAAACTCGTCAAAGCGCAAGCCCGTGCACGGTGGCGAGGAAGTAGAAAGTGAGGCCGTGGTGCTAAATGGCTGGATGACGGGCAGCTTGATAAACGGAGGTGGAGGAGAGAATGATTGGCATGATGGATGCCAGAAACTGGATGGATGGATGGATGGATGGATGGATGGATGGATGGATGGATGGATGGATGGATGGATGGATGGATGGATGGATGGATGGATGGATGGATGGATGGATGGATGGATGGATGGATGGATGGATGGATGGATGGATGGATGGATGGATGGATGGATGGATGGATGGATGGATGGATGGATGGATGGATGGATGGATGGATGGATGGATGGATGGATGGATGGATGGATGGATGGATGGATGGATGGATGGATGGATGGATGGATGGATGGATGGATGGATGGATGGATGGGGCTGATATGACAGCGGGAGCACATCATGGGTTTACCTCGATTAACTGGTAGAAGCCGCTGTAGCCATAAAATTGAGCAGCTGCAGTGAAGTTCATCTGGAAGGAAGGCAAGAAAGAAAGAAAGCTGGATTTGTTGATTTACAAGTATGTGCCGTGTCCTCACGATACAGATAAACAAGCGCAAGCGCACACACACGGTACGTATGTAAACACACAAATGATAAGAAATGAGCACACAAAGTTGCGGTCGGCACCTTGGTGACGCGTTGTTTGCTGCTCAGCCGGTAGGGGGTGAGCATGTTGCTGATGTGGTGGATGACCCCGTTGAACGTGGTGTAGTCGCTCCTGATGATCCGAGAGGCGTTGTTGATCCACACCGAGCCCTGACGCGCACAAACACGCACGTGTTAGCCAAATGCTCGCCAACGCCGCTGTCCTTGAATCGTTTATCCAACTTTTGAAATAGTTCGGGATTGATTATCACATTTGCTCAAGGCTTGGCATTTATTGCTCAAAGAAACCTTTCTGGACTCAAGATTTCTTTTTTTTTTTCATCCTTCTAACCAAATCTTGCCAGACTACTTGGTTACAGAAGAGGCCGCGAATCTGTCTGTCTGTCAGTGTAATTGTGTGTGTGTGTTTGTGTGTTTGTGTGTGTAATTGAATGAGACCTGGTGCAGACTAAATTTCAACATGTGTCCGGATGTGGCGATGGCCTGCTGGGTGCTCTGGAGGTCATTCAAAGTCAGCTTCTCGCAGGAAACAATGTGGTACCGCACCAGATCACTGATACGCCCAAACAGCTTCCACTCACTAACCTGCGCCAACACACACACAAACGTAACCACGTGCGTGTGAGCACACACACAAACACGAAGTAGAGAAAGAAGAGAATCAAGATGGCGGCTGATGAGTACACACATCAGGATACGTGTCATTGTCGATGGGGACAAAGACGGTGAATGGCCCATCGCCGTAGAGACTCAAATAGTCTGACTGCTAGATGGAACAAAGAGCAAAATAAAAAGGTTTAAGTTGTGTAACTTGTGTGATAAGGTAGAGCTTTTTTTTTTGCTTTTTTTAACTCACAGAGAACATGTAACGGAAGAAGGCGTTCTCCGGGTTTCGGGACACCTCCTGTGCGATGACGACGAAAAGAAGAAAAAAAAAAAAGGAGAATGCTGTGATGGCGGCCCGGGGGGAGCTGAGGGGGGAGATCTGGGTCATGTGACTCACGGCATTGGTGTTGCCGCGGCAATCGATGCCGTCGCCTATGTGGTCTCGGAAGCAGGTGCAGTTCCTCTGGCCAAGTCCCAAATACTCACAGCGGGCATATTTGCTGCAGCCGCCATTGTTCTGCACACACACAATCATGAACACATAGAAAAATGTAAAAACGCAAAAACACACGCGAGCACACATCAACGTGCGCACGCAGACGTACGGTTCTGCAAGGGTTACTGGGGTAACAGAAGCGGCCGCTCCCTTGGAAGCCCATCTGGCACCTGCACGCCACCTGGGGAAAACAACCCAAAAATATCTTCAACCCGGCATCCAACAGGAATCACATCATTCAAGAGAAGGTGAAGAATCAAACCCGTTGGGGAGGAGAAAGAATATGCCGGAGAGTATTCTTATCTTATCTCTCTGCATTTGTTGCCATTTGCTTAAAGGCTAACAACACGGCCACATAGTAGATGCTAACTGTTAGCTCGTGCATTATGCTAGCGGCAGTTGTTTGACAGGAACATTTCGCCTCTTTTTTTTTTTTTTCTTTCTTCTCGAGAATATGCACTAAATATATCACTTAACCGCTGCTCTATTCCCATCTCGGAATAATTCCTATGTGGAATCACTCGTAGCTCAAGGGGAAACTGTTTTTGGAGACAAGTCTCTAAAGGAGAAAAGTGCCTTCCACTCGCAGTCCGGCTCACGATTGGCTCGTTCGTCAATTGGCCAAAGCGCCAAGACGTGACGTCATTGCAGTTAGCTGCCGTCTTACGGTGTCAGGTCCTGTTCGGATGCAGTTGGCCGACTTGTGGCAGCCTCCGTTGTTAACCAGGCAGCCGTCCACTTCTGAAAAAGAGCAAGTCCACCCACCCGTAAAGGTCGGAACGCAGGAAATTTCACCGGGAAGGCCAACATGGTGGATGTGTAAGGGTGACACAACTGACCCAGGCAGACCACGCCGTCACCCGTGTATCCCCTGTTGCAGGTGCAGGTGCGCACGCCCGCCGACACTGCGGCGCAGGTGGCGAACGGCGAGCAGCCGCCATTGGACAGGCTGCACAGGTTCACCTCTGAGGAACAGGCACGTGTGATGAAGGACAAGCCGTATCGGGAGAAGAAGCGCAAATCGTACAAGGGGGACGAAGACATGGCGTAACCCAAGTTGTGAAGTAGTGGAAGAAATACAAGTAGTAGAGGCAGGAGTTGGACAAGCAGTCATAAAAATAAATGTTCAAAAAATGAACTGAAGTAGCACAAGCCGTGGAAGCAATTGAAAGAGAGAACGCGGCTGTTACCTTGGCACACGCTGCCGTTGCCTTTGTAGCCGGCCACGCAAACGCAGGCGGCCGCGCTCCCCTGCGGCCCTGTGATGCAGCTGAAACGACCACCACATGCCCGTCAGCCATTTGGCCCACGGGATTCGCGGGCATGCTGGAACCTATCCCAGCAGTCATCGGGTAGTCGGCGGGGGACACCCTGAACTGGTTGCCAGCCAATCACAGGGCACACAGAGACGAACAACCATCCACACTCGCACCTAAGGACAATTTGGAGTGCTCAATCGGCCTGTTTTGGGGATGTGGGAGGAAACCGGAGTGCCCGGAGAAAACCCAAGCAGGCACGGGGAGAACATGCAAACTCCACACAGGGAGGGCCGGAGGTGGAATCGAACCCTCACCCTCCGAACTGTGAGGCGGATGTGCTAACGAGTGTTTCAGCGTGCTGCACTGCCTGGAGACATTTGCACCAAAATGGTGACACACACGCACACACATTAATAGAACCTACTTGGCGTTCTCATCACAGACTCCTCCGCAGGCATCGTCCTTGATCTCTGCCACACACAAGCACAAACACACACATCACACACAGATGATGGGAGGTTACGCAATTTGAGTCGCTTGCGTATTTACCGATGGAGCACGAGGCCCCCTTCCATCCTTTGTGACAGTCACACCTGCCGCTTCCCGACAAACCGTCGTCACACTTGCCGTGGTCACAGGCGCACTCTGGGAGATGCACACCCAGATGGACACACACAGGAACACAAAACAAGTATTGGCATACATGCGGACACACAAAACACACGTCTGCCCTGCCCTGCCCTGCGTCTTCAAAAGGAAAGTAGTAGTTTCTCTTGATTCCACTTTGCGTTACTTTTGCACGTCTGTGACGTTGTGTGACTCTGTGCACGTGTGTACGTTTGTGATTGTGTCCATGCGTGCGCGTGTGTGTGCCAGCGTCTCACTTGAAGTGCAGTTGACACCGTAACGTCCAGGCTCGCAGTCCTCGCAGGCGGTGCCGTGGAAACCCTCGTAGCAGCGGCACTCCCCGTTGCCACGGAGACCGTCCTGACACTGGCCGTGATTGGAGCACCAGCTGCCCACATCTCCCGGGCATTTGAAGCACTCGTGCCCGTAGTAACCGGGGCAACACGACTGATCCTGCGGGGCACACGTCAGGAAGCCTCAGAGTCACAAGCGCGGGTGGCTAACATGTTAGCTTCCCATCAATTCTCATCTGAGCTAGCACCCGGCCGGCTCCAGGGCATCCATTGTGTTAGCATTTCAAGCATCCTCTTGTGAAAGGCAACCCAACTCCAGGTCACGCTCCAAAATCTTAGCAAATCATTTTTTTCCTTTCAAGTTGCTAGCTCAGGCAGCGGCTACCTTGGCGACTTGCAGACATTTTATGACGCAGCCTGGCATGGACTTCCTGCGGATGCCAACACGCTTTCTGTATCGACAGTTGGGCTTCATGTTCTCCGGGAATTGCATTGTGATCTGAGGTGGAGCAAAAACACGCATGGAAGAACTGCCACGGTGGTTGGGATCCGCGTGATTGACAGACTCACCGGCTGATATCTGTTGAGGCAGCGGGGGGGTCCGTCACAGGCAGTACACCGGCCCTAATCAGCAAACAGACGGATCATACTGTGACAATGCCAAACAATCATAGCAACCCACAGGGTCTCTCCTGGCTTGAAGCAACCCCCCCCCCCCCCTCCGATTGAGCGCTTACGTTGACTTGCAGCATAACCTCCTGGCTGCATCTGTTGCGGCGCACAGGGAGGACACGCGGGAGGACGATGATGACCCCGAACTGCGTCTCGCTGAAGGTGCCGTCCAGTGGCACGTCGTTCACCAACGTCTGGAGCCACCGAGGACAATGAAAGGGTGAGCCAGCGTCAGAACAACATGAAAGGCCCGGGAGGTCACAAAATCTTTTTCTTACCTGATTGTTGGAGTCCAGGTGGAACTGTACCTGGTAGTCGGCACCCAGCAGAGTGCTCACGAGTAAACCGTCATAGAGTCGTTCAGGGAAGAGCAGCTGTTTGCGAATCACGTGATACTTGAACACGTCGGCGTCCTGCGGAAAGGAACGCGTTAGCGGCTCTCAGTGGCATTTGGCTAGCGTGTCCGTGTCTGGTGTGGCAGGCCACCTACCAGCTGGGTGGCGTTGCCTTCACTCAGGTACTGACGGATGGCGTCGTCGGTGGGCAGCAGAAGGGTGAACTCAGTCTGCTGGATTTCCCCTGACAGATTGTACATCTGACAAAGCGGGGGTGGAAAACCACAATCAACAACAACAAAGGTACACACACAAAGCATACGACGACACAACACACGACGTAACACACCCAGTGTGACCCACCAGAGCGTATTGATGGAAGAGACTGAAGTTTGGCGATGATTCCAGGAAGGCCTTCAGGGTGAGCGGCTCAGGCGGGAGGTCCGAACGGGATGGAAACAAAATCTGAAAAGATACCTCATCTATTTTTCACGCTCAGGTTGCCGTCTTGCTCGAGCATCCTCGATGAGCCGTCCCACCTTGTCAATGACGTGGAAGTAGCCGTTGATGGCCGGCTGGTTCCGGGTCACCACGGCGGCGCCACCGATGAGAATTCCCTGCGATGACACCACAGCGGACTCGAGTGGGCCGCAACTGGGATAGGCGGAGCCAATGTTCCAAACGCAACTCCGAGGCTGTTGACCGTTAGTGTGCCGCTACCTTGCTGCTGTTCTGGATCTCCCATTGGGTGGGCACGTGCATGGAGGGCAGCTTTTGGCCAATCAGGCTCTCCATGTCTTCCACGGAGTATCTGCCTGGCAGAAAGTGAGCCCTGCAAGCAGGAAGTCACACGGGAAGTCAGCAATCCAGCGGTGCGAGTGTGTGTGTTGATGTTTCTGTTTTTGTGTGTGGGCGCGAGCTGACCCACCGCAGGATGTGCGGGAGGTGATGCCTGGTGTTCCAGAAAATGAAGTCGGCGTCACTCATGTTCTGCTGCACCGGTCTGCTGGGGACCAGCACGGTCACGTTGCCGCTCAGGTCCTCAGCGGCTTGAGGGTACCTCTGCGGGAATAATCGGCAGCTCGAACCACGGCGTGATGTCATTTGAAGACGTGACGGCGTTTACACACGTGGATCATGTAGTACAGGCCGCTGAAGATAGGATTCATGTCCAGCTCCTGAACAAAGAACATTTTTTAAAGTTGCAACTCTCATGGCGTTAGGCGTAAGACAAAGTTGCTCGCATTTGACGTATAAAATCGCCACACGTGAGTCGGATTGCCGAGTTTTGACCTCCATCAAGGTTCCGTAGCAGATGATTCCGTCTCCTTCGTAGCCGTCGGGGCACGTGCACGTGCGGTTGCCGTCCTCCACCTGATTGCATTTTGCCTGCAAATCAATTCCAAGGCTTTTCAGATATGTTACAAGATGATGTAACGGCACCACGTGAAACGAAAGGCCTCGTCCGATCAGTGCGCTGCGGCACCTGGGCGTCATTACCAGGGCGTGGCAGCCTCCGTTTTTGCTGAAGCACGGGTTCACCAGGTCGCAATCTGCGCCGTTCCCCATGTAACCCGTTTTACACACGCACTCGCTCTGCAGACACACACGCACGAACAATCTGCATGTTAAGAAACAACAACAAAGATTCACAATGAAAAATGCCAAATTAGAGTCTGGAGCTCTTTAGAAGGAAGACAGCCTTATACTTGACACCTTGTATTATTCAAATAGAAGAAGAAATCCTCAACGGAAACAACCAATCATCTCAAGAGCTCTATTTCAAACTCACCTGCCCGGGTCCGATGTGGTTGCAGTCTGCGTTTGGGCTGCAGCCTCCTCGCTCGGCCGTCTGGCAGTTGTTGATCTCCACGCAGACGCGCCCGTCACCCGTCCAACCCTCCACGCACACGCACGACACGTTGCCCGGAGACAAATACACGCACTCCGCCTGCCAACAATTAAAACACAAGCGCTCAAGTACAGATGCTGCAAACATTTCTTTTGATTGGCTTCTTGCGGAAAGTCGTGGCGAAAGCTAACGTTGGCGTGGCAGCCTCCTCTGCTGCTCTTCAAACAGCGGTTGATGGCCGTGCACGAGTGGCCGTCACCTTCGTAGCCGTCCCGGCAAACGCACCTGGCGCCGAAAGCAGCAGGAGAGAAAGCAGTTGCAGACTTGCAGAAAACAAATCAGATCAAAAAATATTTGGAAAAAATGGACCGGATTTGAAGGAAGACAAAACTATTTTTAAGGAGGGGGAAAAAACAAAAATTAAACATTGAGCTCAACACTGCTCTGAGCATTTGCTCCACATGGCGGCTCGACTTTGTCAAGCCGGCGTGGCGTCCTTACGTGCTTCGGAGGCCATTGTGCGTGCAGTACGCGTTGATGTGGCAGTGCTCCATCAGGCCGTCAGCGTTGCACGGCGAGGCCGTTTTATCGCAACGCTCTCCGGAGAAACCCTCCAGACATGAGCCGCGTCGACACACGCCGCCGCTGCCCGGCCGGTTGTCGCACACGCCGTGGAGGCAGTGACACTCTGTGAACACGCAATGCACACGCACAGCTGGCTGAGTGTCGGAAGCAGATGGCCACCCTCCCACCAGCGGGGTCGGGGCGCACATCACCTTCGTCGCAGTGCTCTCCGTGTTTGGCTGGGTCAGAGCAGATGTGGCAGGCCACGCCCTCAAAGGGCGATTGACAGCTGCAGGAGCCGTTGCCACGGATACCGTCAAAGCACTGTAAACAATGGAAATGATGTGTTACATGATGGCGTCAATATATCAAAAAAATGATTTGCTCGCCCCTCTACTTGAGGAAGGCCACTCGAAAATGAAGCCAATTGCCGCCGCTAACCTTTCCTTTGTCGTAACAGGGATGCTGGAAGCCTCCGATGCACGGCTTGCAGTCGGGCCCAAAGAAGCCATCGCAGCACTCGGGCGTCTGCTCCGGAACACCACACAATTGCTGTCAGTTCCACCGCTTGACATATGACAAATATTGTCAAAGGCCATTCTTAGCGAATTCATCAATTTAGTCGGACAGTGAAAACATCGGTAAGCTCGTCATCTTTGGTGGACGGTGAATCAAATGTTTGCGACGGTCGTCTGACCCGTGTGGTGACGTTGCAGTTCTTGGCGCAGCCTTTGCTCGGCGACCGATGCAGAGGGGATGGCGTGTAGTCGCAGCCAATCAGGTGAGTGTTCTGAAACACGTGCCATTTAGTTGGACGGACGGACGTATGTACAGACAGACTTTTACCAGTTCAGTGCTGCCATCTGGACAGGACGTCTCGTACAGGTAACTGCAGTGAACACACGGGCCCTGAAAGATCAAAATTAATTCTATTTGTCATTTTGCACAATAATAAAAAATGTCGAGGTGAGCGCGTGTGTGTTTTGTTTGCGCTTGTGCGCACATGTGCAAGGACTGACTTGTGTGATTTGGATTTGGATGTGGTCGCATCTGTGCGGCATGATGGGTAGGATGGTGGGCGGGTAGAGGAGGCCGTCAACCACATGGATGATGCCGTTGAGCGCTCGGTTGTTGGGCATCAGCACGCGCACGCCCTTGTCGCCCAGCAGGATGTCGCCCTGAGGAAAGAGGGCGAGGAGCGGCCGAGGGGCGCCGTTGCGTTAGCGTGGGTCGGCTCGCAAAGGCGGCCTACGGGGGAGCAGCTTACGTCGGCAGACGTGGAAATGCTCAGCAGCTGGTTGGCTGTCGTCTCGATGTGAGGAAGAGACGTCAGGTCATCGGACGTCAGCTGTACAGGGACATAAAAAAAAAAAAAAAAAAATCACTGGAAGTTAGTTATTTGGACTTTAATATCTCATAAATGCATTATTGGTTATTTTATATTTCAAATGGGGAAAATACAAAATTGGATCTTCCATTGTGAAATAAAGTAAGAAAATGTGCACAATTTCTGCACGTCTTTAAAAATAACACATTCGTCCTTACGCTGCCCTTGGTATAAATGTGGTTCCGCAGCAGTTGCTGAAGTTTGGCCTTGGCCTGAGGACCAAAAGAAAGCAGATTGAGATTTGACTGAGCCAAGTGCACATAATGCTGGTGGGGGCGGTTATCGCACATGATTGAGCATGTAGAGGATGCTCCCGTCTCTGGCGTTGTCCACGGCCAAGTTGCTGGGGATGAAGACGGTCAGCGGGCCCGGCCCGTTCAGGGGCAACGCCGCGCCGCAATTCTGCACACGCACAAAAAAAGGTCTTGGATGGCTTCCAAATCTTCTCATGTTTTCAAAAAAACATGCCCAACAGGCAAAATTACTCATGAATAAGCTGGGGGATGACTCCCCTACCCAAAATAAACAAGTAAATAAATAAATAAATAAACAAACAGCCATTTCAAAAAAGCATGCACGTTTTTATAAAAAAAAAAAAAAAAAAAAAATCATCTCGACTCACATCAACAAGTGACAGGAAGCGGTTGAAGGCTGGCTCTTTTCTCACAACCTCCCCGATGTTCATTGTTGAAAACTAAAATCCAAAAAAGATGATTCATATTCTTCTTGCGGTACATCTGCCGTACCGTACCTTATTGACTTCTCCTGCTGGAATAGGAAAAGCAGCAGGCCAGTCGTCGGGGGTCCCTGCGATTGGCCGGTCGATGATGTGGATGACGCCGTTGGCCGCCGGCAGGTCGGCCTGGACGACGGCGTACGTGCGCGTGGGGTCGTGCAGCATGATGAAACGCTAGCCGGCCGCAACACACAAATGCATGCACTGATTTGAAAAGAGCTGAGTTATTACATATTTTTTTTAGGGTTGACAATCAAAATCTTACCTTGTTGTCCTTGCTCCTCAATTTGGCGCCTCCGTACATGTTGAACTGTCGGCCGTCCGTCATGTCCCGCAGGAGGTGCTGACCCAGGATCAGGTGGTTGCGACACACCTTCTGCTCGTCCACAGACTGCGGGTGCAAAGCGGCACGAACGTCACCGTTTGACTGGGGCCAGGTGCAAAGACAAGCATGAGCTTCGTACAGTCAGAGATGTTTGGAGCAGAGGGACGAAAGCTGTGAACAGTCCGTCGTGAGACATCAGCGAGAAACAACCTTTGGCTGAAATGCAAAACAGAAACACAATTGGAAGATGACACACACGAGTGCGGCTCGGCAACATTTCTCAATGACATTGCGTTACGGTTAGGATTTGTCTGGTAAGAAGCAAAATAAGAGTGGGGAGTAGAATGTTGATACCGAAGAGGTCAAGGGCCCCCGTGAGTTTTCCTTTCTGCGCTCCGTTGCGATTCAGGTCCTGCAGACGCTCCATCAGGTTACCATAGCAACGTCGCCCATCGCTGATCTCGCCTGGCATGCACACACATCTGAGCAAACAAACAAAATGCTTGTGGAATTTCGTACAATTTAAGCACCTTTTCAATAAAAACGTGCAGAAACATTTGTCCGACCTAGCTTTTCCATCCAGCCCAGTTTGACAGACGGCCGACGAGTGGCAGGTGTCCGACGCGCAGGCCGAAAGCAGTCTGCAGCCCGACTCGGCGGTGCCCCCCACAGGAATCATGCCGGACATGCACTCACAGGCCACCTGGGAGACAAAATCCGTCACCGACATCCCGTCCGCCTTGCCGCGGCGGCGCTGGTTAACCGTACCTTGTTGGGCCCCTTGAAGATGCAGACGGTGGAGTTGAGAGGGCAGCCGCCGTTGTTGACGGTGCAGGGGTTTTTGGGTACGCAGACGCGGCCGTCGCCGTCAAAGTCGGCCTTGCAGGCACAGCTGACCTTTGACCCCTGCGTGGAGCACTGAGCGTTGACGTCGCAGCTGCTCGACACGCACATGCCTAAAAACAATAAAACAGTAAAAAAAAAAAAAATGGAAAAAGGACGCCGCATCAGATCACGGTTCAAAGAACCAAAGCGTCGGGCGCCATGTTTACTTGCGCATTTGTTCTTGGGTGTCTTCGTGTATCCTGGCAAACATTCACACGTGGCGGCTTCACCTTCTCCTGAGCAGTACGAGTATGGGCTGCACGCGCTGCACCTGTTGTTCACTGAAGTAGTTTTTGATTTATTTAAATGTCAATATAGGATTTTGTTCCTTTTTTCGAGATAATGAGCAAGTGCAGTGTCACCTTGGTCACATCGCTTGCCCGTGTACGGCGGCTGACAGAAGCACTGGCCGCTACCCTCGGGGCCTTGGTCGCACGTGCCGTGCTCACAGTCGCACGCTAGCGCCAAACACATAACACGACACATACGTGTCAATCGTACACACAGAATAACCCGGCGCAGTCTCGTGTGCATGTGACCTCTGACCTTTGTCACAGTCGTTGCCAAAAGTGTTCTCCTTGCTGCATGTCTGGCACGCAAAGCCACTGAAGCCTTCCTGCAGCAGAAGCAGGCATTACACAACGCAGGAACAGGAACGAGAAATGGCGGGATCAGGTACTCGGAAGCTGCAGGAGCAGGTCGTAGTCGTGGACGCATACATGAGAAGCAGCAGGAACAGGTATGTTAGAAGCAGCCGGAACAGGCAGTAGTAGTAGTAGCAGGAACAGGAATTAAAAAAGAAGCACTTAGAAGCAACAGCAATAGGCATTAGAGGCATCAGGAATGAGGAGTTAGGAGGAAGAGCAAAAGCAGTAAAGGCAGTAGGAACAGGGCTTGCGGCAGGCGTGCAGGAACAGCACTCACGTCACAAACGCAGGTCCCGTTGCCAAGATCTCCATCCATGCAGGTTCCGTGGAAGTTGCAGGTCTTTCCCGACCAGCTGGGACAGGCTGCGGGCCACAGTGGCGACACTCAGGTCACTAACAAGCATTTTACTTCTGAGAGACCTTTGTTTACTTCAAGCTTTGGCCACTAATCATTGAAGCAAATTCAAGTAAAATAAATGTCATTAAAAAAAATGTGGCGATCATATTGTTCAAACTACTTACGGAGACAAAGTGGTCCCCAGTACTGCGGGCAGCATTGCGGCTGCAAGAAGTTCTTGACGCAAAGGCGGTGACAGCCGTCCAGCAAGTTTTCCTTGGCGCCGATCAGGACCACGTAGCTGCAGTTGCTGACGCCACCGTTGGTGAAGCCGCGTGGGCACAGGCTGCTGGTCACCGCTGCGCAGGACGTGCACGTCGTGTACACGTCCAGCCTCTGCGGGATGTCGCAGCGGCCGGGCGGTGGCGACGCCTGGCACAAGACAAACGGGGGTCAAAATCAAGCAGGAACAGGGTCAGATGAAGCAACAGTATGAGGCAGAAGAACCAACAGTGACTGGTATTCTAATACCTCTAAATTTCTAGAAACATTCTGAAAGAAATTAAAACAATGGCGGGGGGGGGGGGGGGGGGGGGGAGACTAATCAATGTTATATACATTGATACAACTTGACATGACCCAAAAACTTTACTGTCATATTTGATTTTTTTTTTGGGATTTTTTTTCTTATGTTATTCTGACTTTGTACAATTCTTGATTTTATTACCATAATGAAGACTATCTCCCAAAAATACAACTCTAATATCACAAATATTGTGCTTAAAAGAAAAATTGTGCGTTACCTGTAGTTGCAGCGAAGTTTGTAGTCCAAGTAGTTGTAATAGCAGCAGTAGTAGCATGGTTGAGGGCCCCACTACAATATAAAATAGGAAAAAGCCCCGAAAAGACAAAAAAAACGATCCCGTCACAAGACGGGAAAAGAAAAGATCCGCCGCAGACAGTGTCAAAAAGTCTGTGCGGGGACCTTGAGAAGTATTCTGCTGAAAGTGACAAAAGTGCGCACAAGCATGGGAGGCTGTGGCCGTCAGTCGTGTCGTGTCGTGCCGAATGTGTCGTCCGGGCCGCCCTCTCCTTTCTAATCAAGGAAGAGGTGGGAGGAAAAATGAAAAGGCACAACACAAACGAGCCAGTGACACCATTTCCTCCTGCCCGCTCATGGACTCGGCACACGGATCATTTTCACATACTGATACATCAATGGCGGGGAAGAAAATGTCAGTTGTGAAAAGCATCATTCGCATCATTTCTTTTATAATTTTTGAATTTATTGGCAGGTGTAAAGTAAAAACAGTTTTTTTTTTTTGTCTCCACCTTCAATACAAAATGACTATTTATGACTTGTAGTTTGTTTTCTGAAGATGCCAATTACATTTTCCCAGAAAAAAACAACCCTTAAAACATAACCATTCATTTGTCTCGTTAAATACTGTGTGGCTTTACTGTAAATAAAAGTAAAAGAAAAAAACAACAATTTATGCATTCAACACAATAAAGTCTAATTAAAGCGAGGTTTGTTGCCTTTCTTTCGCTGTTTTCCCTTACATTGTGTTCAGATTTACATTCATCATTAAAATAATGTGTTCATTGATTTGCGGCAATTAAACTAAGAAAAAGACAACTTTGACACTTTTTGATTGAATTAAAAAATGGTGAGATTATCTAATAAGCACATGTACGAATGAGCGACCTTGTTTAAATAATTGTTTTGTTTTGAGTGTGGCAGGTCTCCGTTTTGTAGACGACAGATTACGAGAAATCCTTGCTTCCTGACAGGAAGTTTAGGGCGGATTTCCCGTGGTCCCCGTGGGCCGCAGCAATTGGGACGGATTTCCTCGTACAAGCTGACACTGCGACTGCGCAGAAAGAAAGGAACGCCAAAGCACTTTCTTTCCTGGCTTTAACGCCGACGTCGGGAACCAGCCGACAAGAGGTCAAAGTTCACGCTGCCAGGAACAATAGCGGGAAGTGCACCAACGCTCCGATGCTGACAATTGAAATAGTTTCTCCACTTACTAGGATGTAAGCGAGCCAGCCAAATCATCACTTTTTGTTTTTTGGGCCAGTCATCCAGCCTTGGCTCCGCCTCCAATTATAGAACCACGCATCCTTCCTAATTTAGTGTCGTCCATCTCACTATTCTGTAAATGTGGCAATCAGATTACATTTGGACACTATTCCAACCAGTATTCTGGTTCAGTTGAGACGGACGGCAAGGCGGACTTAGGACATATTGGCTTTGATTCCAGGCCGACCTTGTACGTGCGCGTATTTTGCACTTATCTGACCCAGGGTTGCTGCGGCGGCCTGATAAAGTTCATCGGCGTATCGCGGTTATGCCTCGAGGTTGCCCGATCTGTCGTGAGAAATCTCATGCACACGACGCAATGGACGCCTCGATAAGGTTATCGTTGGCCTGTTGTGCAGTTATGAAAACAGCAAGTATGACAGGAAGGGGGATCCGAGCAAGGGTCTTAACCTTGCAAACGTCTCTATCAGCTAATAGTCTTTATCAGCTAATAAACTGCTGACGTGCAAAAACAAAATCCCCCGCCCCCCCCGGCAAAATAAAAGTGACCATATGAGCTGCCGAAAAACGCACGTCACACAAACTCAGCAGATTCTGCAGCAGAGTACGAGACCGCCGCCAGGTCTGGGGGGCTAACTGATTCAAAAAGAAAAAAATCTCAACAGATTGGCAGTACCATTTATGCTTGGAAGGGGGCAGACACACGGAAAACAAACTTAATGGCATATTTTGGTTCCTTTATATTTAGAAGGAATATTTAAATTGTTTATGATTTAACTTCAATCCCATAATATCCACATCAAAAATTACATTTCAAGAAAATTCTCATTTTTTTTTAATTATTCCCCCCCCCCC
Organism: Syngnathus scovelli; assembly: GCF_024217435.2. Lineage (NCBI taxonomy): Eukaryota > Metazoa > Chordata > Actinopteri > Syngnathiformes > Syngnathidae > Syngnathus > Syngnathus scovelli. The sequence goes on along the minus strand of NC_090857.1, from coordinate 2,198,505 downwards.
CCCCCCCCACAAAATGCAAACATGACAATTTCTATTGACGCTCATCGATAAGCGGATGGTGTGACTTTTGGCCAAGTGGACGCTTTCCGTAGAGTCAAGCACTTGTCCCTCAAAGCGGAAATGGAGCGGCGCATCACGGCCAAGCTGAAAGGAAGCGCAAATAGTAGCAAGGCGACGGCGCTGCACAGTCATCAAGATCGCCGCCGCGGCTGCGACGACCATGATGAGGGCAAGTGTCGATGGGAACTTTTTTTTTTTCTTCTGCGGATGTTTTTCTCAGGACAAAGACGAGTCAGCAGTTTAGCAACAGACAAGTCCTCTGATGCCAATATTTACAAGGTTTCAGTCTCGAGTAACTTTAATCTTTTATTCCGAAATTTCTTACCCCAAATATATGACCAGGCGACTGTTTTATTTGAAAGACTCTTACTTTATATTCATATTTTTTCCCCCTAAAATAACTATAATGTTTTATTTAATCTTTCCAAATTCCCGCTGACAATTTCTCCAATTATCCTGCTTGAGTATTTTCACAAATTAGCCTGCAAAAAGTGCCGATGACGACAATCACCAAGACGTTTTGATGACTTTTTTTTTTTAATTAATTTGTGTTCTCCTTGACCAGAGGACACAACTTGCAACCAGCTAAACATAAAAAAACATCAATAAGCACAATACTTAAAATAATACTAAGTGATAATAGCACACAATACACACATATTGTAAATAATTTCAAAAAAATAATCATTATTCAGACTATCAACAGTTACAGCTACTGGACATTTTATTAGGTACATGGTTTTGGGGTATTCAAATCTGGCGAGTGTGTCAATGTACCTAAGAAGTTGGCTGGCACCTGTATCAGTTTGACTAATAAAGCGCTTTTTCATTTTGTTCAGGAAATCTCAAAGTGCAAAGAACTCAAATGTTTGGTGCATGGTATTGTTTGCGCATATAGTGGTTGGAAATTCAACAGTGCAAAAGTTTTTTTATGGGGGGGGGGGGGGGGGGGTACAACTTGGGACATTTGTAAACTGCTCAGCTTTTGCAAACAGTCCATTTTTTGTTTATGCAAATAATGAAGGAAGTATTCAAAATCAAGCTGTGCGACGCACGCCCCCTGCTGAAAAACGTCCGCCTGGCTGACTTAACAAAAACACGCATGTACACATTTATGCACTGCTGACAAAAAAGTTTGGGATATTGTGAAAAGTGACTCTTACTTGGCGCACTAATTTGTGCTTGTCTGGGAGTCCTTCACTCAGTGAATGGTAGGAACGGAGGGAGCGAGATGGTATAAGTGCTTCACTGTCCATTGATGGCTCATGCGTCATTTCCCTTCTAGAAAGTGCTCGTTCGATCTCGCTGAAAGACAAAGCACCAAGTGAGAGGTAGCAAACAGGGTGTGGCGGACAAAATGAAGACAGTGGGTTGAAATCACAATGTGCAAAAAAAAAAAAAAAAGAAATTTGTCGCTGAGTTGGAAATGAATGCTTTCTTTACATCACCAAAGGCATTCGTGTGAAAGGGGCTAGGAGAATGCCACTCCTCTCGCCACCCCAGCCGTGGGCGAGCGATCTATTTGTAAGTCCCTGCCTGCCTCAAGGTGGCGCCATTCCCACTGCGGTCCTTTCCCGGCACTCCAATCAGCCGGTGAGCTCCACAGGAAGCTCTCGGCTACACAGCGCCTCCCACTGGCGAGCCAGCATGGAGATGAGTCTCTCGCGGCCGTCGGCCCCCGGCACAAACACGCACCACTGCACCTCACCCTCGGCACCCCCGCATTGTGCCGAAGGCGGGGGCGGATCCTTGCCCTCTGCCCCAAAGTGGTCCATGGTGAGGTGGCACAGCAGGTCCGGGCCCGGCAGGTCGTCGAATACCAGCGTCAGGGCCTGAGGGTACATCTGGTAGCCGAGGAGAACCCGGTCTAAGTCGCGGATCCGCCGCGCTTCCCGCAACTGGTAACGTTCCCTGTGGGGGAGGGCCCAACGATTACAGACTGGCGCAGGGTCGTAGGGCACGGAGCGGGAACCATACCTGGACGGCGGCTCCTTGGCAAAGTCCGGAAGAGGATAACTCACGTAGTCTTCGTCCAACAGGAAAACATCCGTGCTGGTCAGTATCAGCGTCCGGGGTTGGAGGACAGGAGATGTGTCGCAGGCCTGACCGTTGGCAAACTGAACCTGGGAGTCCAAAATTCCGGTGAGGCGTTAGAGCATCCAATGTTTTGTACTGATGGCTGCAGAGCAAAAAAATAAACACACCTGAAACACCAGCAGGTAAAGTAGCACGTTAAAGGAACGCGAGGACAAAGACGAAGAGGGCGTCTTCCTCTCAGCCACGATGAAAGTCAGGTCCCCCATCTCCTCCTCGCTGGGGTAGATGAACTTCACCCTGCTGCTGTGGACCAGCTCGTAGTTCTGCATCTTGCCTGCAGGAGGTGAAAGAAAGTTGATGTTTTTTCATTTCTCTCTGACAATTTGCATCACATCTGTGTCACCTGAGCTGGTGCTTGTAAACTGCGAGTAGAAGTCCTGCTCGGAGGGCTCTGGAGCAGGAAGCTTCTGTTGCAGGCTCAGCGTGGACATCAGCTCCTGCAGGAAGACTCCTGTGCCATAACTGTCTCTGCTCAGGCAGGAAACAATGTGCTTGGCCGAGGGTCCTGAAGAGTCAAAATGAAATGTTGGAAAAGAAAAATGTGTGTGTGTGTGTGGGGATTAGGGTTAGAAGCCCTGAGCGGGATGTCAAAGACTGACCTACAAGCCTGAAGTACTGATCGAACAAGCCCACGTTGACAGAGAGCAGATCGGCGAGTCGGATGGTCAAGCAGCAGCAAAGGCGCACGTTTGGATCCGGACAAATGCTCATGTCCGTTTCTGGCAGACAAGATGTGCGAGATGGTCACGACAATGACGCTTATCAGCATTTTTCCAATCGTCGGACATTGATTTAGAGTCTTTTTAGTCATCCTTATTTCCGTTTGTTAAAATCCACCTCAGCAGGCAGCCATTTTGCTACTTGTCACCTAAAAATGACATTGCAGCTACTCAGGGCTCAGGTTTTACACGTTGATTTTGAGGTTACCTGCGAGGCAGTGGCGAGTGGCAGCAGAGTCTTCCAAGAGGAAGTAGATGCTGTCTGTGGACAGGAAGAGGCAGCAGGCCAGTTCCGTCTCCGGCGCAGCGTAGAGGACGGCGGACAGCCACAAGACATGTCGAACCTCGTCCTCCTCGGACTTGAAAAAGGACAACAACAGGACTTGAATCTCGAATCACCCAAAGTAGGTTGACACGAATTCTTACGCAACGCCTCCTCCACAGAAAAAGCTCAAATGGCAGCCCAAGGTGAGCATCCTTACGTGTGCTATGTGCCTGCGGAAGTATGTCAGCAGCTGCTCCGCGTCAAGCCCAGCCAGGAGCTTAAGCCCTGGGGACAGTCTCTGGGTGAGGTGGAGGGATGGCTGGTTTGCTTCCAGCCGGGGATGAGAGGAGCTGCAAGCAGAGATGGATGAGAAAGTAGGACCAGGCAGGGGAAGCGTGCACTATGATGTAAGACTGTACTGGTTTCATAAAGCCAAATAACATGAAAAATTGGCCAATTGGATTTTGTGTCACCCAGAAATGAAGTCTAAAGTAGCTATAGCAGCTTACCTGCTGGTGCTGGACGCTCTTGCACAACAACAGCACTTCTCAACAGCATTTCTACTGTGACCTGAGAAACCAAAGCAGGTGTCACTCTCAAGCAAAGGTGAGCAAATCTTCTCCATCGAAGGTATCGGTATGGCAAAATAATTTCACCAATTTCAGGAGAAAGCGGCTAAGGATAACCAAGGATGTCCATCACCTTGCACGGCCTCACACGAGTGTGGCCAGCATCTGCACGGGAGTGGCAGAGCCACCATCTTCGGCCCCTCCAGAGCCACTCTCCGCCGACTCAGCTCAGCCAAGAAGTTGCTCTTGTCCTGGGCCAGCGGGAAGAGCAGCAGCAGACTCCCACCGGCCAGCAGCATCTCCGCCGTGTGGCTCAATCTGAACATGACATCACGGGTCCAAATAAAGTGAATATTTGCCAGTTATTATTATTGATGAGCATCACGTGACCGTGCTTTGGTCATAATTTCACTCTTGAATGCATTTATGTACATGCTTGACGCAGGGTGTTGATACTTTATGATCCTATCCGTTTTAAGTGGCGCCCTCCAGTGGCATTTATAGGCAATTCCAAAGCCCTTTTACCTGCAGTGGTGTTTAGGGTGGCGGCAGGACTTCCCACTGGTCACCTTTTCAGTCTGAGTTCTCTGAATGGGGTGAAGCACCACAGAGCTGAGGGGTACGCGGACCAGCCTGCACGGAGCCTGATGAAGGCCAGCAGTACTCCGCTCTTTCTCCGCAATCTCTCTGACATCCATCTTTAGCACCCAAAGGTGTCGGTGGGTGAGGAAGAGGAGCGACGGGAGCTCCTCGGTGTACGACAGGTGGTGCGGGGTGGAAGAGGGAGAGGGGGGCAAGAGGAAGCTGAGGTAGCCTCCCTGAGCTTCCCGACTCTCCTCTGCTTCCCAGGAGTTCAGGAGGGAGCGGGGTAGGAGATGAGGAGTCTCTGCTACCTGTGTGAGCTGCGTCAGTCTCTGCAGCTCAGCCCTGGTTCTCAGGAGCTCCAGGGCCTCGGAGAAAAGGTAAAAGCGGGTAGCACCATTCTGGGGCTCCAAGGCCAGACAGGAGGCAGGAAGCTCGGCGTGTGAGGAAAGCAGCAGCTGGGAGTAGGGCAGCAGGAGGGCCACCTCAAGCCTAGACACAAGAGCCTTTGTGGACGCACTCTGGTCTTCATCTGCAAAAACAGCTTATCAGCTCATTCCATTCATCAATGGTACCGTTCTGGACAAGCTAACTTGACCAGCAAAAGACGTTTCTTTCTTTACCTGCATCCAGAATGTTCCCTTTGCTATCGTGTGACAAGCGCAGCAAGCACAAACGTTTGTCCGTCAGCACCACGCACATTACGCTCTGTTCCACCTCCTGCGTCTCTTCTTCTAGCTTAAGACAATAGCACCAAAGCACACTGTTGACAGTCTCTTGCTGCCGCTCCTCATCGCATGGGTCGGAGGGACCAACACTGGGCCCGGCGGGATGACGAGACGGGTCCTGAATGGAATCATCTAGTCCCATTTCAAAGTAGCCATCCCTGGAGAGCGGACCGTCCACTTGCGTGCCCTCCACGTGGGATGAAACCTCTCTGGATGGGTATACTTCCTCATCCTTCTCCTCCTCCTCCTCGGCTTCCACAATCATCTCGTCTGGCTCCTTGATGGCGGCTTGGAGGCGCGTGGACAGCAGGCCTGTGAAAAGCCGGTCGGTGACGGTGAGGGAGAGGAGACGAGAGGTGAGCAGAGGACACCAGGTGGCGCTGCAGCTCGGGCAGGTAACTTCAGGCAGACTAGAGGAGGAAGAGCAGCAGGAGGAGGAGCACGGGCAACTGCAAGAGGAGCACTATTGACAATCTGTTTTTCTATGAAAGGAGCTTGATCAGATTTAGCCGCTGACCATGTGACCATGTTGGCAGGGGCTTGGTGACCACGTTCAGAGTGATGGATGGCAGCGTCTCCAACCTGCACCCAGATATTCCAAAAAAATAATCGGCATTGAATTATTAAGTGATTTAAGTTTTCAGTCACACTCTTGAGAAAATCACTGCATTTATCTATGCCAAGTAACCAGATAGTTGCCATGGTAACAGGTCGGAGCGTCTGACCTGGGTGGTGTCAGCAGGTAAGAGGAGCGCATCGGAGGAAGTCGGGAAAGGCAGGATGGTCGGGGGAACGGCGGCTTCTTCTCGGCTCGTCATCTCTTCAAACAAGACACGAGAGCGTCAGTGGACTTAAGTACCTTCAGTCGCTTTTATTGTGAAGAAGTCGTCAGGGCAGGAGCTCTAGTGCGGAAGCAACCAGGAAATGCAGCAATTTCATGTAGACACCACCATCTCTCAGTCAATCATAGACCGATGATGCACATGATTACCTCGGCTGGTGCAGGAAGCCTGCCGGGCCTGACAGGAAGAGGCTGGCGCAGAGCTGAGACAATGAGGGGCAACAAAAGAGGTGCAGCAAGAGGAAGAGAAGGGAGTAGAAGAAGAGGAGGAGGGGGGGGGAGGGAGAGGAGGAGAGAGGCGAGGGGGTGCAGCAGCAGACAGCTCGGTCTCCTCACTGATCTGACGAGAGGACAGAGAGGAAGGAAGCCTTCAGAGAGCAGCCACCATCCGAATCATCCAAAGGAAAGGCAGACATTTTGTTCTTGCCATGATCTTTCACAGAGAACCCAGCAGAACGGCCGCGTCGGCAAAATCTCGGGCAGTGTCCATGAGATGATTATTCTCGAGACACGAGGGTAAAAATTGCTTTTGCACTTTCTAACCCATGACGTGAAATTAGATATTTTCTTGCAGCACACCTGATGTCGTCTCTGGGAAAATGATGGGGGAACGCGGCGCTTAATGATCATTTGATTGTTGTCCATCACAAATGCTACCTTCTTGTCGCTGCTGCTCTTGCGGTCTTTGACTTCTTTGGCTTTCTGAATGGCTTTCAACACCTCCACTGTGTCCAACTCCTTCTCTGTGGTCACTTGACCATCCAGACACACCTGAGGCCAGACATGGGAATGGCTCACACACACACTCAAGACAGCATTGCGGTAACGGTCGCGCTACCTCTGCTGCTCGGTCTCCAAACTGGGCCAGGACTTTTGTTCTGTAGTCAGGGATGATGCAAACTGGATTGGAGGAAAGGTTGATCTTCTCCAGGCACGGCAGCGAGCCAATGTTCTTGATTTCCTCCAACTGCAAACGCACAAACAAAATTTCTGAGGAGGTGTTCCTTCCTGATGTGTGCGCCCTGGCCAGCTTGGAGCAGTGGTTCCAAAATGTGATGCTTACTTGAGCTAGTTGGTTGTGGCTGAGGTCCAGGTGGACCAGCGAGTAGAGCTTGCTGAGGCCCGTGAGCCGCTCCAGCTGGTTGCCAGCCAGGCTGAGGGTCTTGATGTTGCCCAGCCGCGTATGAGCCCCCTCCAGGATGCACAATTTGTTGTAGGACAAATCCACGTGGACTAGATTGTACAGATGCTGTAAAACAAGGGAGTTGGCATAGTTCTGTTCATCAGCCCTTGGGTCAATAAGCTCTGATAGAGTACTTTGTTCTTTTTTTCGACAGTACAACAGCAGTGATTCATACCTGAAGGTTTTCCACCGAGGAAAGACAATTGTGGCTCAGATCAAGAAACTCCACCTCCGGAATCAGTTTCTACATCGGTGACGCAGTGAAGAACGTCAGAGGAAAGGAAAGGTCCCACAAAAACCAGGCGTGTCTCACCACTGAGCTGTCGATGGTGCCGATGGCGTTGTGGCTCATGTCCAGCGTGGTCAGGTTGCGCCAGCGCGGCACCACGGCGGTCACGGGGCAGCCACGCTCCGAGCCCTCGGCTTCCCACTGAGGGAACTCGCTGGCTTCCGGAACGAGGAGCAGCTGAGCCAAGAGCCCGTTTATTAGCACATAACGCGCATTAGGAAGTTAGGATAGCACCGGAAATTTGTATGAATACCATCATGCTGTCTGTGGAGTGGTGGATACTCAGAGTGAGCAGGCTGGACCTCAGAGATGACAAACCTCCAATTTGCTGAGCTGCGCATTCGCTGATCTGAGGAGAGCCAAAGACAAACAAACTTGAAAGTCACATCATTTGAGGAATTTGCATTGTGTGAAAACGTGAACGCCTTTACCTCAATCTGAAGCAGTGACTTGAAAAAAGACAGCTCAAAGGGCAGATTCCTCTCCAGGATGTTGCTGCTTCCTACTGGGCCACTGGTGCCGCAGATCTGGAGGGTGATTCGTGGCAGTTGGAAAAAGAAGACGCGAGTCAAGTGGTGCGGCGAGGAGCGCGGCTGACCTTCAGGTAGCGCAGCCGGCAGGCGAAGTCCAAGATGTGACCCAGGTCGGTCTTGGCGTCGCCGTTGCAGCACGTGGGCTTGGCCAGACGCAGCTGCTGGGAGACGGCGTGGAGCTGCAGTGGCCGTAGGGAGAACACCTTGCCAGCGGCCAGCAACTCTTCGCCTATTCACAAGCACCATTTTTGGTGGAGGATAACCAAATCGTGTGCTCATTCTGTCACTCCAAATTATGTGAACTCACGGGAGGTTTACGGTCGTGAATTGGATTTTTGAATCCGACCCGATTTAATTGTAAATACTTCTTTCAACAGGTAGGGGGGGGGGAGGAGTAGAAAGGATGCAAGCAAACCTTTATGGAACAACTCCTCGGCTAACGCGGCCGTGATGCCGTTGATCTCCTGAAGGAGGAAAAACAATGAAGTCGGAAATCCTTCAAAAGCTATTCAAGTAGAGGATATATCCTGGTTTTCAAATGACTCATTTTTTGGCCCAGCTGTTGTCCAGTTTTTTTTTTTTATACATCCGCACTTGGGAATTGATGTGCATTCCTCTGAAGCGTGTTGTGAACTGTGCAAAAAAGGGTTCAACAGATGGCAAGAAACATTGCAAGCTCTCATTGCCAACTAGCAACGTCTGAGGAGAAAAAATTGTCAAAAGTCAGACCTTCCAAATTAAAGCTAGGGATAAAATGAGAATCTTTCTTGGGCTACATAGTGTGGTTTTTTTTACAGTCACTTAAACATGAGCACAAAATAATTGGAAAATTTTGTAGCCACATGCTTTTATTTTGAAAGGCTGAATTTTAACAGGATGTCTGTTGTTGTCTGAACTTAGCATACAGCAAGATGAAATTGTTAATATCAGCTTGCATTGCGGAATTCGCCTCGGCATCTGTTGTGCCCATTTTAGACAACATGACAGAAAGTTGGGACAAAGAAAGAAAAGTGAGAAAAATCATGGAGTCAAGAAAGAACTTGGAAAAAGTGGATTCCCGATACTGGCTTCCTTCACTTCCAGCCTCTAGCTAATGCACAACTCTGCTTTGGTGAACGGTAGTGTTGTTTGGTCTTGCGGCCGTCATCGATTTGCACACTTCAAGTGATGCTCACATGGTGATGCTTTTGCCAACGGTGGAACAAGCGGCCTACTGTTTTATTTGCCCGTTGACCAGATAACACAGCAACATCACGACTGGCTAAGATTAGACACAGCTCAAATGCAAGTTGGAAAGATTTGCTAAGTGACAATAACATAAAGTGAATTAATTTGTTCGGAATGATAAAAAAAAAAAAAATACTGCACAAGCAACGATTCAACGATTGTACCTTTCAAATGGTGATCCAATTGAATGTTTTTTTGTTTTTACTATAAAACAGAAATAAAATAAAACTACCAAACCCGAGAAACGAATAAGTAAGGACTACCATGAGACTCACGTAAAGGTTAAAGTGAAGAAATGCAGCGAGGGGAGTGGGCGTGGCCTCCGGGAATTGCTGGAGCAGCGCCTGCAGGTAAAGTTCGAGCTCCTTCTGCCGACGCTCCACCAAGCTCTTGGAGTTCTTGCCCAGCATCTTCTTGGGCGGGAGCAGATGCCGGTCCACTTTGTTCTCCGCTACCAACTGAGGAGAAGAAAACACAGTCAGACACGCAAAAACCAACACGACAATACTTGCGAGAAGCAGCTGTAGGTCACAACTCGCACCCAGATGCTCACACCCAGACTAACCGGCTCCACACACCCAACACGCAAATACTTTATATGAGTATAGTCTCCAAGTCTTTACTGTTATGAAAAACATATTTTGGAGGTCTGATTTCAATGTTTACCTTCTCATGGAGGTCATGGAAGTCACTGTAGCGATGCTTGACCATCCACTTGTGCTCTCCATCCAAAACTTCAATGAGGTACACCTGAAAGGGCAAAAAAGTCACTTTGTCGTTAAACTGAAGCTATGGAATACTTTTGCAATCCAGTGGCTATTCTACTGATTATAAAACAATACGGTTGATGATGATTTATGTCATTATACGTAGTTTTTTTTCATTATTTTGCGATTATACTAGAGTGAATCCGACTGCCGAGGACAAATTCCTTGTGTTGGAGCATAATTGGTGAAAGATGATGGTTGATAGTGACAGCTTGCTAAGCTCGTATAGCCCGTTCCGCTTGCAGGCAGCCCGCTTGCAGACCCAAAGCGAACGCAAGGACGCAACAATTCGATGATTCAAACACGACCTGTTTTTCTCACCAGCACGCAGGATAGGTACAAGCCAAGTTCAGAAACGGAAGCCCAATCTTACCGTGTAATTTTCCACCAACTCCGAGCCGACAATGCACACTTTTCTTTCCGACAGCTCCTCACTGAACGGGACAGGTTCCATGGTCGTACCGGGACAAAGACTACGCTCTGTCGGGGATGAAATTTGTCATTTAACCCGATATTTTGCAGCGCAGCTCGAATTTCCCCCTTCGCCGTCGGCCGCCATTTAATTTGTTGTCACGCCAAGCGGCTGACTTCTTCTTTTACTCCAATATGGGGGACGCGATGACGTGTTGCTACCTCCTTCAGGTCATTTCCCGTATTGCAGTTCCTTTTTTGATCAGGTGTGACGTTTAGACGTCTAAACCTTTTTTCCGTGTTTAATTAATTTGTAAATACTCGTTTACAAATCGAGTATTTGTAAACTGCAAATGACCACGCCCTCTAGTGGCCAGTCACAACAAAATAAGGTCACAATAACTCAGGTTTGACTCGTATATGTAAAACGCATTTCAGCCACATAGGGTCGCTAAACACCACGTTCATACTTGATGGTCATGAACTGGACCGACGTTTTATTGCGATATCCTTTCATGATCTCACAGATTGGTCGTTTAGAAAATATCTTGTAGTCTATTGCATGGGACAGAATGATGAGGATGAAGGCAATGACGAGTATAAAATGTGTAATATCCTTTCACACTCAATTAACTTTACTTCCTTTGTCCTGCAAAATCACAGTTGCAAGTTTCTTTCTGAAGATAATACGCTTCACATGTGACTGAATGATGGAGATGAAGGCAATGATGAGTATAAAATGTGTAATACCCTTTCACGTTCAATTAACTTTACTCCCTTGGTCCCGCAAAATCACAGTTTATTTCTGAATATAATACACTTGACAAGTTTGATACACACAGGCCAAATCATTATATAAAAACATGTTTCTGCATGCGCCCAATGCTCCTAAGTACCTTTTTAACAGTGTTCGCCAGAATTCGCCCATAGAACGTTTATGGAACTTTAAGTAGTTGGGTCTTCATCCAATCAAATTTCAAATGTACATTTTTTTCCGTTTACTGATTGGTTGGCCAGAGCAAATCTTGTTAAATTGTTACATTAATCTGGACGAGCAAAACACGAATGTAACGCTCTCGCATGTAAATAGTAATTAATTTCCCCCTTTATGAAATATGGTTTAAAAAAGGATCATGAAAACATACTTTTAAAAATAGTTTCTTGGGGAAAACAAGCGTCCCTAATGTGGACAGTGACTCTGCTGCTGGTGTCAATCGGGAAGTAGGCGGGGCTCCAATGAGAGCAGAATTGGATCAAGTTTCAGAAGCGGATTGAACCATTTGCGTGAATGAATGGGTCACCATCGTAAACGCTAGCACGTAAACAAACGTATACATACGTGGTAAGACTTCATATTACGACGTAGATATAAGTTACCAAACGTAACTATACATATGAAGCGGCGGTAGTAGTGAGGAGGAAAAGAGAAGACAGGAGAGGGAGGTAGTGGAGCTGCACCCCCGTTTGGAGTCCACCAGTGGATCGTTCTACCCCTTTATTTGTCCTCTCAGCTCTGTAGAAGTGACAGTTTAGTTGAATGCTTAGCGAAGGACAAAGTGTCATACCGCGAAGACCAAAACTTGATGAAAAAAAAAAACCCAACCCATCAGAGAAACAAAAAACCTCGACATTATTAAAGCGCCCACTTGGTAGCTCGCTTTCAAAACACCTCAGTCGACGCTGCGCGCAGCTCCTGTGAGGTGAAAGACGAGCGTCGCGAAGGCCGAAGAGGGCGTGACGCGCAGCCTGAGAAGGCTCGCAGGCAAGCGGGCAAACGAGGTGAAGACGAGCAGGCTATGCGCCGGCCCAAGCCAGACGTCAAGAAGAAAAGCCACAAAATTGTCAAAAGGTAGACCGGTGGGGGTCGTCGGCGAGACACTGAAAAAGTCCTCTTTGTTGAGGATGTGAGCAAGGAAAGCAGTTTCACTCTGAAAGAAGATGCTCTCCAGGGAGGTGTGCGGGCGAGAAGCTCGGCGGGGGGCCCGCAGCGAGAAGCGCAAGACAGTCGGTGTCTGTTTGAGAGGACGCAAGAAGCAGCAGCAGCATCCTCATCATCATCACGCAAGACTCCAGAGGCCCACCAGCAGCACTACTTTGCAGCGCCTCCGGCCCATCAACGTCCAAGGCAAGCGAGCTCGGGGCATGCGCGCCCCCAAGAACACCAACCAGTTCCTCATGCACGAGAAGTATCAGATGATGCACATGCGTTCCGATTCCGTGGGCAGCGACACCGGTGGGAGCTGCTCCGATAGCGAATCGGAACTCACCGACATGGACTCGTACCTGGGGGCCCTGGAAAACGCCAGGGGAGCGCTGCCAGATGGTTCGGAACCAGCACCTGAAGCGGCAACAGGGACGCGGCAGGACCAGGTGGTCCAGCATGAGGACAGCATGCAGTACTTCCCATCCGAGGACGACCTCCTGCAAAGCCACAACTTCATGCAACGGGACTTTGCACAGTTCTGTGACTTTCTGACGTTGTAAAAGTGTAGGTTTGTGTTTTTGTTTTCAGTAGTTGTCAACAAAAAGGTGTTTTGTACAATACATTGGATTTCCACTTGGAAAAACAATATGTAGAATAAATTAAAATTTAAGAAATTTAGGTTTGGCTTTTTATTATTATTATTTGGTGGGAAACTCACTTATTTGATGTTTTGGTGCTAAAGCAATAAGAGTGTTGGTTTCGTGGCATCTAGGTACTGAGCTGAGTTAAGTGGCTTCATTTGTGCGATTCTATTAATTTTAATTTTAATGGTAGGTTTATGCTCGCTACTTTTTTTGTTGTACAGTACAGTGAAACCCTACATATTGTGATTTGGCATTATTTAGGGGGCCATCTTGGTCTTTGTTGACAAACTTCATTTACACATAAGTAGAACTTTCCATCATTAACAGTCGACATTTTGTGTCAGGTTCATGCTGATGTCATTAAAAAAAAAACCTCACAGTGGGCGTTTTATTTTTTGGGGTGGAACTTTGTCAAAATTCAACAACCCGCTCTTGCCAAAGTCATTACGGAATATTGAGGAATCGAGATGGAATCATGCAACAAAAGGAAAAATACATCCACTGTAGGTTGTACACATGCAAAATAAATGTGATTATTGAAAAAAATAAAACAATGGACGTTTGGTTTACTGTTGCTGCTACTGTTGTCCCACACGCACATTGAGGTGGGTGTGACTCCAAGCGGCCAATCAGCATTGAGCTGGCTGCACGTGATCCACTGATGCCCTTTAACAGGAGAGAAAAAACAAAAATGAATAAAAGTAGCTGTTTTTGCACAATCAAGCCGCCAAAAAGCCGTGTAAGAAAAAAAGTTGCAGCATTACATGAACTGAGGTGAGGGAAACCAAGTGAAAATACTGGGGGGGGGCTCTTTTTTGCAAGTAAAAAAAAAAAAAAGCCTAAACTTAGCCCAAATGGAGATGGCTATTTTTATTTTTAATAGATGTTTTACAAGATAAAAGTAAAAGTGTCAGAACACTGAAAGAAGTCAGAAACCTTTCTTTTTTAAAAATATTTAATATTTTATTATACAGTGGGTAATACATTACACCCACGAAAGCACATGAGGTGTCACGCTAACCTGCAGGGTGTGTTTGCAGTTTTAGTGTTTGCAATGTGTGACTTTATGCTGGTCCTACAGGTCCCGTTGGCTCTGCTCTCTGGTTCACTCTATTTCCAGAGAAAGCTCAGATGCTTCAATATGTGCGGCAAGATGTTGGAGATGTTCTACCAGCCAAGTACCTGATCTGCTTTCACGCTGCTTACTCATCACTTATATAACAATTCCCCACCTTTCTACCACTGACTTAGAAGTGTCTCTTTTTCTTTCATTTCTTGATGATACAAAAGTAAATAACATGCTAATGAATTTTGTTCAGCTACCAATCAGACAAGTTGTGCTCGGTGTTGCCGGGAGGAAAAGGAAGAAGAGAAGTGGACTGGAGATAGTTTTTCACTTGGAGTGGAAAAGTACAGCAATCCCCTCAGGGGGTGGAGCCTTGTGAGAACAGCCAATCAGAGCCAAGATAAACAAATTGATTGACAGTCGTGGCATGCAACTGAGACGAAATCTGGTTTATTTTTTTCGTGTGTGTCAACTTGAAGATTGCGTAATTTAAGAGAGGCATTTTGTCTTGCTGCATTGAGTGCGGTAGCCTACTTTACAATCATTTTAAATTGGACCGAGCAAAGTAATTACAGAAAGGGGAAGTTTTTGACTAATTAATTCTCCATGACACTGGCAACAATAAACTCAAACAGAGCTACAGTTAGTTCCATAAAAACATACAATAACTAGATATAATCCTCGGAGAACACCAACAAAAAAATCTAAGCGTCTCATTGGTCACGTACAGCACGTAGCCGACACACAGGCCGTGCGCCTTGAGGACCCAAAGACGGGAGTGAATATGGTAACCTCAGCAGCTAATTGGCTACAGTGTGACCTTTGAGTGAGCTTCTCTATTTTGCTTTCTGTGGGGTTTTAAATCGGTCTCATCGTGTGTAGAAATAAGTCACTATCGTTATTACTCATATTTGGCTCTGTTCTCACCCTCGATTGCTTGAAGGTCAGATAGCTAGATAGATAGATAGATAGAGAGAGAGAGAGACAGACAGACAGACAGACTGACAGACTTTTTTCTGAACTTCCAACAAAGACTTGCTTTCGGTGGCTCTGGTAATGACATCACATAAGCATACAAACGACTGAGGTTCCGGGAGCTTGTCGCAATGAAAACGTGAGGAACTTTAATAAAAAAAAAAAACAAAAAAAACGGAAATGTGCAGTTAGAAAAACAAAAACAACGATAGGAAATGTCAAGTAGAGCAAAATGGGTAAAGCGGTGGCGTCCTCTGCTGGCTAAACTGAGTTATGCATGCTTAACCTGGCAACCGCATCCTTCCTGCATTGTGATGAACTAAAACATAATCGACTCGAATGAGCAATCTATAGAAAGTGGATGAATGGGCGATGGCCTCTTTTATTCATCGTAATTGTCTGTTTTCGGCACGGTTTTATCATTAAAGATGCGTGCTTAGGAAGCGTGCAACTTCCTGGTCGTACGCCGCATTATAAAACGTGCTTATGAAAATCTTTCATAATTGCCATTATTCCGTCTGCTCCGCCTTTTGTTGTTTCTATGTCCTTTCCTCTTGCGTTTCCAGCTCCTGCTGCTCCTTGGCATCTGCCTCCTTCAGTTTCTCCTCCACATCTTGCGGAATGTTGACCTCCAGCAGGTTCTCCATGCCCTGCTCCGGCTCGTCCCCAATTAGCACCTGCAGATGGTCCACAAAGAAATGTTTATTTTATTCAGTTACCTAAGATTAAAAAAAAAGCTGCCAATGTGCCAGTCCAATTCAAAATCGCTTCACTTTCAAGCTAAGTTTCAGACTGTTGGCTTTTGATGGGGTGCCAGGGGGGTTCAGTTAACAGGTGTACACTTTGTTATGGAGAAAGCCGCTATGAAGGCGCTATTAAAAAAAAAAAAAGTCCCATCTCCTATTAAATCTGGCCCGTCCACTCGTCAGTCCCTCGAGCTAAAAATGATCGTACCTCAACCAGTTTTTCACATGCGCTGGTGACTTTGGGGTTCGTCTCCCATCGGTGGAACTCCCTCATGATGACGTACACGTTCTTGTCTTTCAGAGTCTGTCGGCCATCTTTAGTCGCCGTCAGCTAGCAGACGATATGGATGTGGGTGAGAAGAACACAGGTGCAAGATGAATCAGCACTTCAACTTTTGCCAGAGTTTTCTTTGACACAAATCTCAATAGTCCCGCTTATGTATAAAGTGGGAGTACTTTTGCCATGCACGCCATTTTGTTTGTTACCAGCATAAGCGTTTCCAGGAGCATCTTCCTGATGTCGGGGTCCTCTTCTCTCTTCTTATCCTCGGGCAGGTACTGAAGGTCCACAGGCAGACCTACACCACCATGACATCATTATCATCATCACCACAACACATGCGACCAGTCGGAGCTTGAACCTTCATTGTCCTCATCGCTCAGCTCTTCCGGACCGGCCAATGGAAGCAGCAGAAAGGGCAGAATGTCCACTTGCTCGCTGAGGAGCCACTCGTGATTGGCTGCAGGAGAACAATCATGTGACGACAACTGAGGAAAAATCACTTTTCTTCTGCTACTATGAATTCTGACGACTCAAAAAGTCCCAACATCTCAAGGGCAGATAAAAACACAGGTGGGCACCGCACATCCACGGACCCTTCTCGACTATTTTGTAGCATTGAAAACAAATATTTGCCATCTCTCATGCTGAAACTACAGCTTCTCACCATAGTCAAAGCAGCAGTTGCGCAGGACGCCAATGACGCCGCCACGCCGCACCGCAGACGCCTGAAACTGTGTGAAGGGCAACAAGCGTTGGACCACACACCTGCAACACACACAAATCAATTCCCCCCACATGCATAGCAGTTGCCTTGCACGCGGGTAACACAACGGACCTGTCTTTGTCCATCAGGAAGCGTCTGGCGTCAGGCAGCTGCGTGAGATTGGACAGCAGCGGAGCCAGATAGTGCAGCTTGGCGTGGGGGTTGTAAGCCTCCATACATAACATGTCCACCAGCCGAGCCAGGCCAAGCTCCTCTTGGAGCACCTAAAAAACAACCAGCGTTCCTTTTTTACCTTTAGTGTCCATTACTCTATTAACAGCTGGCTCTTTAGTCTGCTGAACAGGTTTTGTTTCAATAGTGACAGTTTCAAATCTGGAATGAATATAATTGACGTCACGGGCAAGGTCATCCGAGCTGAAGGTGTTTGTAAATCGCCCAGTGGGGTCAACCTTGAAGAGTATCTTGCATGTCTTCTCGTGGCGCGTCAGGTTGGAGAGGATGGTGCAGATCTGGTCAGAAAAGTAGTACTGCGGATCTTTGAGGTTCCTGACCAGCGTGGGGACCATGCCGATGTCATTCAGCAACACCTGACCGGGTACAAACACATTTTGTGATGTGATTACTATAAATTGGGGAAAAGCCAAAAGTCACAAACACTGTTGTGTGCCTTGAAGGAGCATGGCCTTTGGAGCTGGATTTTATTTTGTGGTTGGTGTTTAGAACCAAAAATATGAAAATTGTGTCAACCGAATGTATCTTTGAAGGACGCAACGGCATGTATCGCCGTTTGTTACCTGGTGAAGAGTCTCGTCAGCCGACAGATTGATCAGGATGTGGTAGCAGTCCTTTGCGATGGCGATGGACGGGTCAGACGTCAGGGCGAAAAGAGCGGCTATGAGGTCGGGTTTGGTGCGGAGGAAGCGGCAGCCATCTCTGTATAAAACAGAATAGTTTGATGGCAAAATCCTGATCATCATTCGCCATACTGACACTCACCTGTTTCCTGACAAGCCCAGGATGTAGCTGGTGGTGTGACCTTTGACATCGGGCCGTGTCGCAGGCGTCAGGAAGGAGAGCAGCTCGGCGGCCTCAGAATCGCTCAGCATCTTCAATTAAGCACAAAATAAAATTTTGATTCTTGAAATTCGGTCGAGAGTGACAACGAGGAATCTACAACGTTCTTTTTTTTTTTTCCTCCACTTGAGGGGTGTACGTTAACTCCACTCAGTTTTGAAACATTCTTGTGAGATAAAAAATGATTTCTAAGATACCTACTGATTTTGCTGACACTTTATCTAGAAGAAGTAAATAATTTAGGGACAGCAACGAGACTGCGATCATATTAGGAAAACCCGTAAGAAGTATTGGTATTTATGCTAGTTTAGTTAGCGGTAACTTGCACCGCGGGAAAAGCGACAAGCGTCACTTGGACAGCGATGGTGGAACGTGCAGTTTCACAACCATAACCTACCTTCAACTTGTTAGACAGCCGCTGATCTCATTCTGCCCGTTATTCGTCACTTTAAAACGCCGAATGTAACGCGTGTTTACAACCCTCACGTGTGGGATCCGCTTTCGCTACCAAAAAAGCTTCCGGCAACCATATCTGCAACGGAAGCTTCTACGGTAAGCCCACTTGGACAAAAAAATAGCCGCGGATGGAAAAAAATCAAAACGCAGAATAATCACGACTTTTGTATTATTGTGGCCCAGAAAATATTTTTTACTAGTTAAAACTGTCTTCATAGAGCTCTAAGCATTCATTCCAACCACACATTGTAATTCACTCAAAGTTTTCGCACGGTAGAGGGAGACAATACGCCGATTTAGCTTCTCGCGGTAAGATATCGCGTTGTTTCCGCCGACATTTCGTGAGCAGACACTGCGGTATCAGCCAGCGAGCTTTTTCCCAAAGCCATTTTATTTTGCAGACTGAAGTGAGAAACCAAGACGTCGGTGCATGAATCAAACCTGAGTGTGTTAGTTGACAGATTCCTCGGTAAGAATTCCTAGAAGAAAAAAAATGCTTCAAGTGCTAAAAGATTTAGGACACAAGACGCCGAAAAATTGCGACTATGGTCCGCTACCATACACGCACACACACATTCACACACAAAAGAGGTTTGGCTAACAGCTAAGTAGCTAATGGGGCGTCGCATGCTTTTTTACGTTGATTTGATTCTATCAAAATTAGTTCTGACTAGTGTTATTATTAGTATTATAAAGTCCAAATACTGTCTTGTCATCTATAATGATGCTTAGTTTAATAAAAACCCGTGTTTAATTCGTCGTTCGGGATGATACAGTACTTCAAGTAGCCGTGCTCAGATCGATACCTATCACGTCGTCATTGTTGTGTTATTATTGTGTTAATTACCCGATGTTAGTGTGTCGTTAAAGTGATGGAAGGATATAAGCCAAGTTTTTTTTTTTTATTAGCTTCTTGCACAGCACAGGGTTGGTAACGTCAAATCTGCCAGCAAAAGGAGGCTGGTGATGGATTGAGCCTAATTTTTTTCCAAAGTAAAATTGAATAAATGCTCGAAAAACTTCCCATGTTAGGTTGTTGCTTTAGTGGGTGTAATTGAATGAGTTGGATCCAAACAAATACCCACATTGTGTATGTTTACACACCAAAATGGAGACATTTGCTGCGTTTTGAGGCTGAGGTCATTATGTTTTATTGCTGGCTGTGCTCCCAATGATCTGCTGTGTCTTATGAATGCGCTTTTCCTGGCCATTTAAAAGGATCATGTGTGTCTACTATCTGCTGGGTTCTGTGCAATTTATTATGGAAGCTTTTCTCTTCACTACACCGGATGCTTACCTTCTTTTTTTTTTTTTCAGTCTGAAAGTGCTTACTGGTTGATGTACTTTGGTCTGGTGCCCACGCAAAACATTTTGTGGTTTGCTTCTGAAGAGGTGTTGCTGATTTTTTTTTTTTTTTAATTGAAGTCACATTACCATCAAGTGGTCCAGCTGACTTTAGCACACAAGGGTGACCTAATGGTTTATGATTCCAGTGCGGACTGTCCTCGTATGGACTGCTTGGCTCTTCTTGCTATTGACTGGTGGTACCCGGTCCAGAGAAAGTACCTGGGGTGGGGTTTAACCGATACCAAAGGGGGCACTAGTTGTTTGTGTTGCTGCATTTAGAGTTGCACCATTCTTGTCTCCTTTTATGTGCCCTCACTGCTCTCGCCATGCTACCCCCGATTGAAGGCCGCCGAGATGTGCTGTGGACTGCTTTTTTCTTTGGATTGTCCCGTGCTGCGTGGTGCAACGTGGCTGTAAAGTTGTGGTTGACAGAATATTTGGAAATTTGCCAGTTTAATGCATATTTGCATATCTAACAATTTGTTCACTTCACTTGCTCAGGGGTATATATATATGTATGAAGCTTGCTTTTGATTTTGATCAGTAAGAAGTGGAAAAACACAAGTCGAGTACCTGTTAAGAGTTCTGACCATGTGAACATATTTTTGTTCGTTTTTATTTGCACAATAATAACTGATTCTGTACTGGCCCGGAGTTGTACGCTTACGAGGACGGGACATGGACTTTGGGCTTTGGCTTAAAATGCATGGATTTAACCCATTTTGACTGCTAAGTCAAGGTACCACAGGTTTTTTTTGGGCAATTCCAGATAAGTTTAGCCTCTTAAAGGTACGGGCTTGGTCAACATCCCTCACAACTCTGTGTCTTGATGGCATGATTTGTACGGGCATTCCTTGACTTTGGCTCTAAATTCAAGAAGCTTGAGTGTATCATTTTGTTGAATGTGGTTGGTAGTGCTCTTGAGCTGTGTTCTGAGGATTTTGTCCGCAATGTCATAGCGCTGCTGTGTGCTTTGCTGTTGAGCTGCTGGTATTTTGCTGGCTGTTTGTTTGCTCATGCTAACAATGGAGCGCGATTTTGGTCAATGATGTGTCTGATGTGTTCTTTGTTTTTCTGCCGTTTCTCTGGTAGTGCTCTGCTGTTGTGGTATTATGATCATGTGTGCTGTTGCAGAATTTTTTTAAATATGGTGGCTTCCTATTATAAATTACTGTGATGCATTTGTAGTTCTTGAGAAAAGAGGTTTTTTGTTTAGGTTGTATGACTGTCAAGGTGTTTTGGTGTTCAGCAGAACGCCCGCATCCTAGGTAGCCCGAAACTATGAAGCCAATTGAGGAGCATCGCAATTGTTCCCATCTCATTTGACAATTGGACCAAATGTTGTTTTTTGCAGTGATTTACTGTTTTTGAGGAATTTCTCTCAAGTTCTCTTCGAGAAATGAGCTATTGTTTGTTGTGTTTTTTCTTCTTCTCCATTCTCTACATCGTCACAGTTTTGCTTGGGATTTAGATTTAAGCGGGAGGCTTTTGGGAAATTAGGCTGAACCGGGGTCACTTAAGCTTCTCCAAGAGAAGTGGAATCTTAAAGCTAGCCTCTCACCAAGAATAACTATGAGGCACATTTTAGCACGTTAGCTCATGATCTTGGCACAATTTTGTCCCGCTACATTTATTCTATTCTATTATTTCTGTATACCAATTCAAACTGTTATTGTCGGATATTAATCGTGTTCTGGAAGCTTGAGCTCATCACTCTCCAAGTAGTAGTCTAAATTCAAGTGTTAAAGATGGGCTTGGAGTTGAGCTTTGTTTCTTGTTCTTCTGCAAATGTTTCGCTCTTTCACCCCTCATTCTTCGCTACAGAACTGCTGGTTTCCAAATGTTTGGTTAGAGTGCCCCCCCAAATTCTGCATTGTCATACCATGTTTGCCGGGCATCTGGAAACCACGGGTCTGGTCTACTTTGCTTCTTATCTGACGGCAGTGTTGCTCTCTCCCCAGGTTGTAGGCCTGTTGATTAGCTGTCAGTATGGCGGTAGTCATCAGACTGCAAGGTCTGCCCATAGTGGCCGGCACCATGGACATCAGGCACTTCTTCTCTGGCCTCACCATCCCTGATGGGGGCGTGCACATCGTGGGTGGCGAGCATGGCGAGGCCTTCATTGTCTTTGCCACCGACGAGGACGCTCGGCTGGGGATGATGCGCACAGGTGGGTCCATTAAGGGCTCCAAAGTGTCATTGTTGCTCAGCAGCAAGACGGAAATGCAGAACATGATTGAGTTGAGCAGGCGGAGGTTTGAGGGCGGCACGGGTGCGGTTGAAACCGCCACGCCCACGGCGGCTAATCGCCAATCTTCCGTGGCAGCCGTACCTGCGATCCAGTCGGCCGCAGCGGGGCGAAGTGGTAGCCATGGAAACCCCGCTTTCACTAACACTCCCGCTGTGGTGACTGCGACCTCTTCACAAGAGACCCCAATTCACAAAGCCGCGGCTAGCCTGGCGAGTATGATGCCCAACTTTCCTCATTCCTACAACACCGCCCCCACTGTTACAACGGCCCTGACCTCGCTCAACGCGGGTCCCCTGCTTATCGCCCCCATGCCCAACATGCCCTCCATGTCGGGGATGCCCGCGTTAGCCACAGTTCCTCCTCCCATGTCATCCCTACCCCCTGTCCCGACTGTCAGCCAACTTTCCCATGGACCTCCTGTACCGCCAATGTCTCACCTGTCACACATGCCACCTTTCAACCCCACCATGCCCCCGCCCGGAGGACTTGCCGCAGGCCTCCCCCTCAGTGCCCCAAACCCAATGTTGTTCAACCCCCTCTCCCCTCTTGCGTCTCTGGGACTCCAGGCTCACATGAAGGCCGCTGCAGCCACAGGAGTTAGCGTGTCCAGTCCAGATGAGTTGTTTGTCCTTTTGCAGAACCTCGCATTCTCTTGCTCAGAGATGGAGATCAGGGAGTTTTTCCGGGGTCTGGGGGTGGACGGAGTGCGCTTTTTGAGAGACGGGCAGGGTCGTCCGACCGGCCGAGCCATGGTCAAATTCTTCGTGCCCCAAGATAGTTTTGAAGCTGTGAAGCGAGGCGGCGGCATGATGGGTCAAAGGTTCATTGAGGTCACCCCGGGCTCTGAGAGGCAGTGGGCAAACCTCAATCATAGCACAATGGGCCTGACTCCTCAGCATAGCGCCAAACCAAACATTCACCCGCAAGACCAGCACCAACGCCGTAGTCAAGCCGTCGATGTTGGCCGTGATCAGCGAGGGAGGTCCAGATCGCCACATCGGCAAGAGTATTGCGTTTACCTAAAGGGCCTCCCTTACGAGGCTGACAAAAAACAGATCAAAGAGTTCTTCAAGAATCTGTCTGTGGTGGAGGACACTATGTACATTGCCTATGGCCCCAATGGGCAAGCCACAGGAGAAGGTTTTCTGGAGTTCAAAACGGAGCAGGACTACAAAGCTGCACTGGCTTCTCACATGCAATACATGGGACCGCGCTTCATCCAGGTACACCCAATCAGCTACAAGGGAATGCTGGAAAAGATAGACTCCATTCGTAAGCGTGAGGCAATGCAGAACGACGGCAAGAACCAGGATGGCCACAAAACACAGAGGAACTGTGCACATATCACCAACATCCCTTACAATATTTCCAAGAAGGACGTCCGTGCCTTCCTGGAAGGCATTGGGATTTACGAAGACACGCTAAAGGTCCTGACCGATGCCCACGGCAATGGTTTAGGGCAGGCGGTCTTCCAGCTACAGACCGAGGAAGACGCCCGCAAAACGGAAAGGCTTCACCGACAGAAGCTCAACGGCCGTGATGCGTTCGTTCATCTCGTAACCTTTGAGCAGATGAAGGAAATTGAGAGAAACCCCCCACCCCAAAACAAGAGGGGCCAAAGAAATCAACACCAGAACCAACAACAGAGCCAGAAGCAGAGCCAGAACCAGCTCCTGCAGGCTCAGGCGGTTCAGCAGCAGCCCCACATGAATCCCTTTACAGGGATTGGCGGCGAGGAGTTTAACTTCCTCAGAAATACGATGGGTAACCTTAACAGTTCCCCATTCGTGCCCCCGTTCTCTACTCCTGGAAACGGTGTGACAGGCCCCCCTCCCCTCCCTCCGTTGGCAGTAGGACTCGGCGAAGTCAATCTTGCCGTCACCCCGCCGCTAATTGCGGGTCTTCAAGGAACCCCCCTTCTGGAACCGCCAGGTTTTCGACCGGGCGCGGCAGGGGCGCCTATGTTTGGTCAGGATGGACTCAGAGGCTTGGTGCCCTTTGACAACAGCAACAGGAAACCAAGCGGAGGAGCGCAAAACAGAGGCGGCCCTGGCCCCATCAACAATAACCAGGGGCGTCAAGGGGGCCCGCCTCCCGGCGGACCTCCGGGTTTCAACCCAGGTGCGGAGGGTCTCCCGACTCCCCCCGGAGCACCAAACAACCCTAACAGTCAACGCTCCTCTGCTCCCTCTGCCGCCGCACCAACCGTCGTCAAGCTCCAGAACATGCCGTTCACCGTCACCGCTGACGAGCTCATGGACTTCTTCTATGGCTATGAGGTGCTTCCAGGATCCGTCTGCTTGCAGTTCAACGACAAAGGCCTGCCCACCGGCGAGGCAATGGTGGCCTTCCAGAACCCAAAAGAGGCCGCCGCTGCCGTCATGGACCTGAACGACCGGCCCATTGGCGCACGGAAAGTCAAAATTAGCTTGGGTTGAGGAATCTGAGACCCTAACTGAAGCAGACTGACTGACTGACTGACTGAAATATTCCCCTTTCAGGCTGAGCTGGTTCTAGTAGGGTACTGGTGGCGAGAATCTGCTGTCTTTTTGTTGACTGGTTGCCAGTGGCGACTCATGCATTTGCTACTTGGTATTGATGGCCACTGTAATTGTGATACGACCACAAAAATGCAATTCAACAGCACACAGCTTACATCATCTGGAGGCAAAACATCATCTCAAAAATGACAAAAACATGTAACTAACTGAATAAAATACACCAAAGTCACCCAAGATGACAATGTAAGGAGATAGCTACTGATGTGTTTTGCTGGTCCAAGGTTTGCCCTGACCAGCCAAAAGTGCTGACATCAGTGAGGGGCCAGCACTCTGGCCTGATGAGGACTTTCAAATGTAGTTTCATGAGCTAGCGATACTGTCTGAGAGAGCCTGGGGCAGATTGTTCTGGCGGCACATAGAGGCAAATATCCGGTTAAACAAAAAGTTAAACCCGTATGGAAAACGAGAGAAATGCTCCAATGGACAGTTTGGGCAAAGGCCTGCCAATAGAAGATGCTGCAAGCCTGGGCCCATTTTCATGATTGTTTTAGCTCCAAGCGCTTTAACGGTTCAAATTCGCAAAACACCCGAGAACTAGTACTAATTTTTGCCACTAATTCTAAACCAGCTCATACCATCTCAGTGCGAAAGGGGTCTTACTGTAAGTAAATGCTATCCCACAACTTTTTTTTGAAAGCATAACACAACCCCCTGTATGTTCCATTTTGAAGGCACTCACTTGATGATTACGACAATGACATGTTTTGCCTGGGCAAAACGCTGAATCATGTTCTGTTGCTATGGTAACACCCATGTTGCTACCTCAATGTATCCATCTTGTTGCCCCCGCTGAGGTTGTTTCACGTTTGCGGCTGCTCTGCTAACGCCGCTACATCCTGTGTTGCTATGCTAATATCTCTACATGTCGTCGTCGTTGTGGTAAAATGAGTTACAGATTGTTTCCTTGCTGTCATCATTGAGTACAATGATCTCCTCTGTTGTGCTTTGCTTTTTCCACATGACAGGTCTGCTTTTTTGTTTCTGTGCTCCTGCGTCGCGATGATGATGATGATGATGATGATGATGATGATGATGGAAAGCAGCTAATGCTTTGTCACTGCAGTTAGCTGCAAAAGGGTGGCCATTTTTGCCAATTCTCCAGTAGTATGAAGACAAATTGAAATATTCCCCAATTGTACCTGTCCTTTGGAATTCATGGGAATTGAAGGTAATAAATGAAAATGGCATTGCCTTGAGACATGAGTGACTCATATTAAGAATTTTGGCAGATAGGGGCTAACGTTTGGATACCTCTTTGGTTTCAACTGAGCAAAAATTTGACAGACGAGTGCTGTTTAAAGCAACCACGTAACTGACTCAAAGTTAAAATGTCCAGCGCAGAGAGGACAAAAAAGTACTCGCCAGCATCTATTCTTTATCCTCTGCAAAGAATGGCTGTTACTGCGGCTTAATGAGAAGCCGGAACTATATCAATGTGCTGTAGAGCCGTATATCTGTTTTTTATACTGTACAAACATGGCTGGCCTCACCAGAAATTGAGAAAGATGATTTGCGATACATACAATGATTTGAATTTGTATCGCCGGGCGCCGGTTCATAACTGTAAAAACCCTTGTCGGGTTGTAAGTCAAACTTCTTGTACGCCAACATCCATCGGATCAGATTTATCGGGCGATATTAGCTCTTTTAAAATGGTCTAAAAGGAAGTTTTAAACTCATCTCAACGATGATCTCGCAACACCCCCCACCCCAGATTTTGGCAGATTTTGCTCTGCCAAGTTAAATTAAAAAAAGTCTTGTTTTGCCTGTAATTCATCTCTGTAGTGGTGTAAGTCTTAAGGCACCAAACAATTATTTATTTATGACATATTTTTGTGTCGGGAAAAACTAATCTAAATCGGTTACGCCCTACGAAGGTTCTCTTTTTTCCATCTTTTGGTTTGTCCCCTTCAAAAAAAGTTTCCAACTTTGCCATTTGCTTGAATTTTGCGATCCCAACTGTCATCTGTGCTTTTTTTCTGGTGTACCGGCACGTCGATGAACATACCGCCATGCTGTGAAATGGGACACACTTCTTTTCTTTCTCTTTTCATGCCAGACATGTTCGATCGATTGATGACATGTATATTTTTTTTGTCAATGATGATGTTGCTGTGTTTGGAGACCCAAACATACATGATGATGACCTACACAAAGTAGATGTGAGGACTGTTGAGTGGGCAGATTTTTAGTTTGGTAGCATTTTCGTTGTATGTGTTTGGACTTGAGATATTTTTACATGTTACCATGATTTCACACAACGTGCTTGATACATACTTGTGTTTTTGGATAATAAAAAGGATGTACAGGAGGACGCTGTCCGTGCCCTGCCGACTTGCTGCTCTTTCGTCTCCTCCTCATTGTTTTGCCATTACTCGCTGATTTCTGCCGCTGTCTTGATGTCTTTTTGGAATAACTTGTTGAAGCTGACAACAACCCAAAGGAGTCTTGGGGCCGCACTGAAATGACAAGGGGGAAGTTAGAAAGGAACAAAAATGGTGAATTGCCAACAGTAGGCCTAAGTAGTCATCGTTTAATATCGTTGCAATGCAGCGCTTGAATCGGGAATATTCCAAATAAAATGTATTGCACTCCAAGAATGAAATACAGCTAATAGTGGTTGTTTTGTCTACCATTGATGGAACTTGTCACACTTTAAGAATCTCTCAACTCTTGTCATCTAAAAGAAGATAGACTCAATTACAGTCGTTTAATTTTTCCTGTAAAATAAGATTTCCCTCATAGATTAATTGATAAATGTAATATATTTGTATATATACACATAATTTATTCTTATTACTTTTATTTTACTTTAATATGATCCCAGGTTTTAGTTGGTAAACCGTAATATTGTTGTGCAGGACTCCAAACTTCTAGTCGAGTTTGCTTCTAGAATTTCAGACAGTACATCTATTCGTAGCAGTGCGACCAGTAAGTAAATCGGCAGATTTTATTTATTTGACTGTCGAATGTGTTTTGTTGCTGCCAGATTTTGGCTCCACTCTTTATCCTGTTTATTAGTAATATAGTGAAAAGGGGTGAACTGAATATTTCCTTAGTCGTAAACAAAAAAAAGTCTGGAGCCTTGTGAGATAACTTCAGCATGCAACGAATTTAACAATTGTAATATTACTCCTTTTAAATTGTTGCTTAACTCTCAGAATATTACATTTTAATTTATGTAATATTTTAACATTCTCGAAATTGTATTACTGTTTTTAACCCTCTTTGGTGTGACCCCGTTCTTCCTGCATTGAAAGACGCACTTCAAGTGGTTTGTCAACAGGCTTGATTGAAGAGTCAGGACTACGTTTTGAAAAAATCTGAAAAATAGTTACCAGGCTGAGTGTCTGTAGGATGGCTTCACTAAATGTGGGGTCTTGCTGCTGCTGTCACTTTTGATGCACAACGTTCATATTTGTCTTGATGTCTGACTAGATGTGTTTACATTAAAAATCTTAATGCGGCATGCATAAAACAAAGACCTCAAGGTTTAATTTAGAACGACTTCAGATGTATTGATGCTGTGGAGATTGCAATTTTAAATCAAGCGTTGCTGTGTAGTGTGTTGACCCTTTCAATATACAAAAAAATAATTAAAGACCAGTAAGAAACAGTTGTTGTCGGGGCACAGAAGGAAGTGGATGCTTCTTGATATAGGTCTAGTGAGCATTTTTTTCATTTGCTGAAAAAAAAATGAATTTCTACTTTGATTTTTTGTGATGTTATTAAAAACAAATGGGGGGGGGGGGGGAAGCATACGGTGATTTGCGGAAGTTGGCTGTGCGCTCCATCCGCTTTAACTATATGCCCTTCAGTTTAATGGCTCGGAATATGTTTGGCACATTTGTGAGTGGAGCGGCACGTATTATTGTATGTTCCTGACTTTTTATCTGTTGTCATTTTAGCACTGAGTGAAAATACAGCGTCGCTGTTTACACGTGATTCGGAGGAGGAAACGCTTCACAAGGTGTACAAAGGGAAGCGAGAAGTCAAATTACAATATTATGCTTACCTCGTGGGACGGAGGATATCATTTTATTCATATTTAACGTACTACCACTCCCCCGGTTTAATAATTTAATTGGATAAGCATAATTGTCTGACCTCCTAGTATATGTCGGTGATGGTTGGTTGAGCTGTGCTATGTGTTTTATTTTGAATGGCTGAGTCCGGAAGTTGTCCTTTATGATGACGATTTTCCTTTCTGTCCAATCAAGAGGACGCTTCGTTTAAGTTGTTGTCCAATCAAAACAAGAATTTGCTGGCTGGTTGAAGCTTTTTATGTGAATCTGGTCGGTCTGTCTGGCAGCACATTCGTCATTTTGGATCAAAATTGTAGATTTTGCGAATTAAATACATCCAAACTTATGTTGAAGTTAAGTCAGGTAATTGTGTGTTTATTCTGCATACAGACAATTTGATGGTTTGTCGCATCAGGTTCATGTGCTCTACGCCCTTGTTAATCATGGACTCGATCTAAAGAAATGATGATCATACTTATCTCCGGTTTATGACTTAATTGTTGTCGCATGTTAAAGTTAAATGTGTGTGAAAGTTCCCCTCTACGCCGCTTTTGTAACGGATTGAATGTATTTATTTTACTTTTTAAAATGTCGAAAATGCCACTTCCGTAATGGGGCGTGACCGTGTTCTGCATGTGTAATAGCAGAATTTCGTAATTCTCGCCGGACTCGTGCATTTCAGCACTTCCACAACTAATCTTCACGGTGCTTAAAAAATGATTAATTGATAACAGCATATGGATTGTTTGGTCTCTGACTGAATGAGATTTTGTGTTGTATAAAACCTAAAAGTTTCTTAAATTGTGTTTTGACACAGATGGCAGACTGTGTGTCTAAGGTGGAGCTGACTGTCTCCTGTTCGAACTTGTTGGACAAAGATGTAGGCTCAAAGTCGGATCCTCTATGTGTGCTGCTGCAGAGCTCCGGAAAAGACAGCTGGACTGAGGTAATTCAAATCAAAGGAGTCGTTCGCCTTCAGGCATACACTACCAGTCAAAAATTTGGAAACACCTTCACGTTCATTCTAATTCATAAATCAAAAATAAAAGCTGTTATCTAGCCAAAAACTACTTTCAAGAATATTAAATCTTAATTTATGAACTAAAGTGATATTTGTGCACATTCTAGTCGTCTGCGTCTTTGTCATCGCTCGACATTTCTTCTTTCCCATTAGCTGGGCCGCACCGAGCGCATTGAGAACACCTCCAGTCCATCCTTCAGTCAGCGCTTACGTCTGGACTACCACTTTGAGACCGTGCAGAACCTCAAACTGGGCGTCTACGACATTGACAACGCGTCCCGAGACCTCGGCGACGATGACTACCTGGGAGGTGTGGAACTCACCCTGGGACAGGTAAACACAGATCAGTTGAGATGTTGGAACCCTGACGCCGGTCCCTCCACATTTCCGCCATGTTGAAAGGGAGGAAGATCTGTGAGTCTGCGTGTGTCTTATGTTTGCTCCAGATCGTTTCTAGTAAAACTCTGACCAGACCACTGCAGCTGAAGAAAGGGAAGCCTGCTGGCAAAGGAAGCATTACGGTATGTAGGCAGGCCGTCTATACTGTAATATATTATCATTTAATCTAACAGTATCACATTTTAATGCTTAGATCACCGCAGAGGAGATAAAGGACAACCGATCTATTCAGTTGGAGCTGGAGGCTAAAAATCTGGACAAGAAGGTAAACTGCCTAATTAGTTTCACAAAGGCAACCAAAGTAAAAATAAAAAGCAAGACTCGAGCAAGAGCCTTGTCCAATATAAAAGAATGATGAGTCAATACTTGTCTTCACGTGTGCTCAGGACACCTTTGGCAAGTCGGACCCTTTCCTGGAGTTCTTCAAAAAAGGAGATGATGGAAAATGGCAGCTGGTCCACAGAACAGAGGTGCGCGCATGCTCAGATGGATGAGGAGGAAGATGTTTTTGCCAAACGATTGTTGACAAATGACTGCATTTGTGTGTATGTCTGTTCTGTCGTCATGTGTAGGTGGTGAAGAACAACCTGAATCCCAGCTGGAAGAAGTTCACCGTCCCTCTGCAGACATTCTGCAGCAGCGATCTGGAAAGGCCTCTCAAGGTTCCAGCCAATTGGAACGCGGCTGCTCAGCCAACGCCCCGCCCCGCCGCCCTTGATGCGCCCTTTGTCGCCCTCAGGTGGATTGCTCGGATCACGACAGCGACGGCTCGCACGACCTCATTGGCTCTTTTACCACCAAAGTGTCGGAGCTGCAGAAGGCCGCCTCCGGTTCACCGGTCAGTTGGCAGATTTGGACGGCGGACCTCAAGATTACTCCTAGTGATCTGCATTTTGTTCCCGCTTTGTTACAGGTAGCCTTTGATTGCATCCATCCAGACAAGCAGAAAAAAAAGAAGAGCTACAAAAACTCGGGTGTGGTCTCGGTGAAGAGCTGCAAGGTACCACTGACTGATTCACTCGTACTGTTCATCTCCGCTAGCATCTGGTTCTCTCCACGCTTCAATTTAATTCCGATCATCAATCACATTACGCTGTTTGCTAATTGAATACATTTCCAACGTGAGTTATTCTACACTTCCTGTTTGTGATGTCACAGTTAGCCACGCAGCACAGCTTCCTGGACTACGTGATGGGCGGCTGCCAGATCAACTTCACTGTGAGGGCGCTGGTTCCGACTCAGTCTTGCACGCAGCGTGTTGTGATGCATCTACTCACTCGGGTTTTGCGTGTGCGTGCCTAGGTGGGCATCGACTTCACAGGCTCCAACGGGGACCCTCGCTCCCCCAATTCTCTCCACTACCTGAGTCCGGATGGGCTGAACCAGTACCTGACTGCCCTGTGGTCGGTGGGGCAGGTCGTCCAAGACTACGACACGTCAGTACCACTTTTGACTGTTGAATCCATCTGGCAGACTGGTTTCGGAAGGATTCCGCAACATGGACACATTGCTAGTGTCTACCTTTTGGCTAATGGATTTTTTTTGGTCTCTCTTTTTCAGTGATAAACTCTTCCCTGCGTTTGGTTTTGGAGCCAAACTTCCTCCTGACTACCAGGTGCTCACTAACTTCAAAGTGCAAGTCCTTTTTTGTAAAAGGAAGAAATAATGGGTGCAACAATTATTTGACAACCAGATTCATTTATCAAATGAATCAACCATTTTGATCATTGGGTGGTTGTTTAGGATCATGCAAATCTACTGATTTCAGTCGTCGTCTGATTACTCGAGTTCTCCACGAAAACGGGCTGATTTTGCGAGACTGAACAAAATTGTATGTCAATGATGCAAATACATTTGTGTTGACTTTCTTGCTCCCGCAGGCCGCCCATCATGAGTTTGCCCTCAACTTTAACCCGAGCAACCCTAACTGCCAAGGTACCAACAACATTTTGCGCAAATGCCAACAAATAGCCGAGTCGTAAATAAGACTTCTCATGTTGTGCACAGCGGATAGATAAAAAAAAATAAACACTTCATTCAGGCATTCAGGGTATCGTGGAGGCCTACAGGATGGTTCTCCCTCAACTCCGACTCTCCGGGCCGACTAACTTCTCCCCTATCATCAATCACGTGGCCTCTATCGCCACCGGCGCCGCCCAGAACAACAGCGCATCTGTAAGGACAAAAAGGCCCGCGGCGCCGTCGAATCCCCGTGGACTGATGGCGTCTCCTGTCCGCAGCAATACTTTGTCCTCCTCATCCTCACCGACGGCGAGATCACCGACCTGGACCAGACCCGGGATGCCATCGTGCGCGCCTCGCGCCTACCGCTGTCCATCATCATCGTGGGCGTGGGACCGGCCGACTTTAAAGCCATGGAGCTGCTGGACGGAGACGACGGCGTGCTAAGGTCCACGGTGGGAGAGGCCGTCGCCAGAGACATCGTCCAGTTTGTCCCCTTCCTCAAGTTCAAAGACGTGAGTGTAACCATGCCTTAACTGGTGAACTACTATATTGAAGTGAAATTTTGTGATCCACTTTGTCTCAGCAGGCCCCCCAGGCGACTTTAGCCCAGGCGGTGCTGGCCGAAGTGCCCACCCAAGTGGTGTCTTACTTCAAAATGAGAGGCCTGCAGCCACTCAAGCCCCCCGTCAAAGCGTGAATGCCCAACGTGCCACATTCCGCCGCCGCCAAGCACTCCCGCCACAACGGACCAATCGACTGCGCTTAAGTGATGGCCAATATACAAGGCCAGGAACAAGTTTGCTTTTTTACATATTTCTTTTGTTATGTTTTAAAGGAAATACGCTGAGACCATATATAATCCTGAAATTCACAAATAACGGATGCTTCCTAATAACGCCCATGAAAGAAAGTGAATAAGTGGAGGATCGAGACAAAAAAGGTCTCTCAAATATACACAAAAAAAATAATACATGCATATGCAGGGAGTCTTGACAGATTCTCAGAAATTCCTTCTCAATCTCATAGCCTGATTAATTTTGAAAAAAAAAATCTGTCCAAAGAAATTTGGGACCAATGAGATCACACAAAAAAAACTAAACGCAATCTATTTGTTACCCTCAGCCACTTTATTTTAATTTTGCAATTAATTTTCATTATATTCAGTATGGTCCTCATACACCTTCGTACGAATAGCTACTCTTGGACCACGGCCCGTTGCATACTTTTATACGCACTAGGGCTTGAGCGACTTGACACATTCTTTTTTTGCTTCAAATGCACAAGTAGTATTTGTAGTCATTTTTTTTCTCCTCCTAACTATGCAGCTGACGTCAACACCACGCACACCTATGGAGTCATCTTTTTGATTCATATTCTCACTCGATGCTGGAATTTTTGTTAGCTAAAACTTAATAGCTTTACAATTTGCGTTGCCTTATTTCTAATGCCTTAAAATAGTAATAGGTTTTGTAGCAGTAAATATTTCAGAAAGCGTTGTTTTGTGACAATTAGTGTTTTTGCCACAAACACAAAAACGAACAAAAGTGGACGATCGAATGTAAGCCAAGTGCCTTTGTTAAAATGCTCAAGTTTAAAACGCAAGTTCAACACAACCCACAAACGCGTCAACACAACAGTGCCAAAAAAAACGAATTTGCTGCTGCTTAATGCCAAACATATTTTATCCCAACTTTAATCTTACAAAGAGAGTACGCTCTGTGTGGCTCCAAATGTAAATTTACAATGACACAGCTGGCTGTAGACAACTTCTAAGGTGATGTCCTGCATGAAGAATGCTTCAACAATGAACCCAATAAAGCAATAATGCTGGAGGAAAAAATGACAAGAATGTTTGGACTCTTTTTCTCACCCCAAAAGCAGCCCTCAATAATTTAAGTGGAAGCCCAAAAAAAAGATGACGTACACGTTTCCATGGTGACCGTCTCCAAGAGGCAGCTGCTGTCAGACGGGGGTTCATCCCCGTGTCAGCTGACACGAATTTGCTTTTAGGGTGTGATGTAAACAAATTCTCGAAGCACCCACTCATGCGCTAATATGTACAATCAATGCTTCAAATAGGGCTTAGGCGTTTAAAGTACAATTTCAATGGTGGAATATGGTTAAGCTTTTCAATCATAGATTTAAGACGGTTAGGATTCGTTTTAAACAAGACTCAGTTTGAGTTTCAAATTGGACTTTTATGGTTTCATAAGGGTTTCACGCAAACTACCAACTGGATAGGCCATCTCCTCATTACTGTCCCTCTTATGACGTTTATGTATGTGTGTTGCAACTCCCCTTGTCCGCCACCAGGGGCAGTAAAGACTCGGGTCAAGCGCTTCTTCACAGTGTTTGCAATCCTGGAAATGGTTTTGTTTCTGTCATAATTCAGACGTTGAGTAACGAGTGAAATCGAAAGCTTTCATCAAAACCTTCAATTTGAGGCGCAACTCGATGGGGTTTGTTTTGACTTGGCTACCTTTGAACTTTGACCTTCAACAATCTCCTAAACTGCACATATGTGATGGCTATCAAGTATTTCCAGCCAGTAGCAGGGCCGGGTGTACAATGTACCTCCGTGGTCGGCATGGCGATGTCAGGGAGGCGTCTTCAATCACGTCGCCGGCATCGTGATCGATACCTTCTGAAGCGTCATAACTCACAACTGGCTGCGGGGGCCTTCCAGCTACGGAAAATCAATCCAGTTGCTCACAACAAGCCGGCTGCCGAGCGGCGTCACCGGACGAAAGCTATCCATAACAGCTTTTGATGTTATCATACTGTGTTAATTTACTCTGTAATTTGAGCTGACCCACACATTCATTTAAATGTGATAAAACACAAACCCTCGTTTTGAAGTATGCCTTTGCATCTCCTCTACCTGAAGACAATTTACGTAACATCTCACAATTCTCAGATGAAAAGGCAAAGTTTGCTCGTTTCAAGCTGTTTATTTGTCACTCCCGGACTGGTTAAAGTTGACCAAAAAAGATTGTGACAGCTTAGAGTCGGAGCGATTAAGCTGATGCAAGCTTGCCTTGCACTTGGCACTTTAACGAGGGAATCCAATGACGTCGTGCAGCAATGAAACGCTGGTAACGCTGCCACAGATTGCCTCTCCATCACATGTCGGGGGATAGATCCCTGGGGAACGCCGTCACCAGCCACTGAACCTGGAATGAGACGGATGACGGACAGAAGAAACGACTATTCATTTCTCTACGGGGCTCTGGAACGTCATCTACCATCACGATCGATACAACGAAGGACAAAATGTGTCTTTGAAGGTCGCATTGACTGATTACCTAGTTGACTCACCACCTAACTGACAGAACTCACCAACTGACCAAACAACTCACTAACCAGCAAAGCAACAATGACTGACTTCTGGACTGCAGGCAAAGGGACTACCAAACGAATCAATTAACCCACAGAGTAACTGACAACCGACTTAACTGACTCTCTGCCGGACCTCACAGACTCACTATCCAACTATATAGCATATACCTAAGAAATGGACTAAGTCATTGTCTTCTTATGATGACGTAGTAAGTTAGTAAAGATTTTTCTCATCATGCTTCCATGAGTCTAATTTAATCAGATGGTGTGACACACGCCCTATTGCTATTAACTAACTAACCGATCAATCGTTGATTTGTTTTCAACTCCAAAGGGAGGCTTGATATACCAAAAGCCAATAATTGATCAAGGTTAGAAAGCTCCTTCTTCCTCAATAATTGCTGTTCCCATAGGAAATCAGTCAAGTAAAGAACAATGGGGGAACACACTTGTCCCTTTCTTTGGTGCCATCAAAAACTAGACGCACCTGCAAAAGCTCAATAATGGAGCTAATCCCGTCAGTATGGAAGTCTCGGGTGATTTGACGGACGACGAGCTTGCTCTCAGGGGATTGTTGAAAAGAGCGAACGGGAAGACAAGGAGGCGATAATATGCAACGAAATTCAGATAACAATGAGTTGCCGCTCTACTTTCAGAATAAATTGGGTCTGAAGCCTCGGCCCATTTTCACCCAAAAAAAAAAGGCAAAAACGAGGCTGAGGCGTCTAAAAAAAAAAAAAAGCGACCTATTTCCCTTTTTTTTTTTTTAAATTATTGACATTTTGGCTTGTTGACCATTTAGTCGGATATCTTGCCAGCTGCTTATTTAGCGGGCTTTTGTTTTGTCTTTTTAGTTGGTCGGCTGGTCAGCTTGTTAGTTGGTTGATTGATTAGCTATCTTGTTGGCAGTATAGCTGACTGGTTAGTTTAGCTCGTAGTAGCTACATCTGGTCATTTTGTGTCGAGTTAGCTGCGTAGATCATTCAGAGGCGATAGGGGGCCCCTAAACATAACTTTGAAGCTTTCTGGACCGTAAAACTGGAATCTGTGCATATGCTAGTCAAAATTTTTACAAACTGTCACGGATCAGATGGAGCAGGGCGACCAAATGCAGCTCGGACCAGGGTTAATTCAGCAAAACAAACTAACAGACACGACTTAACGAAATAACAAAAGGACTAACCGACAGGGACGCGAAACAAAGGCAGAGAAGACATTAAGACAACAGGAACCAACCGACATCAAGACAACAACACACAATGACCCGAAAGGGGCGTGAGGGGCAGACAGGACTTATATACACGACAGGTAACAAGAGGCAGGTGAGAATAACCAAACTAATCATGGGCACACAGGAGGGGAGGGGCGAGCACAATCATCTAAGGAAGATCAATGAGTCATACATCACAAATCAATGGGTGATAAAACCATAAAAGAACAATAGGTTATTATTAAACAAAGATAATAAATCATAGACAATGGGTCACAAAACTATAAAACATCAAAGCCTTCCAAAAAGTGTCTTCTATATTTCTCAAAATTCATGTTGTGATTGTCTTTTTAGTTGAAATTCTGACTCAGTTGCAAAACACGCACACACACACTCGCTACCTGGTAATCCATCATGACAGCCTTGGTTACATAACATTTTTATGTGCACGCGGACACCAAAATGAGCTTAACTCCTGGGTTTCTTCATCTCCAATGGCACCGACACACACACACACACACACACACACACACTCACTCATCGTGTATGACGGATGTCTTCCAGAGACGCTGCGTGACGTCAGTGTGACTGCAAACAGTCACGTAATGTAAACATTTACATTTTTTCATGAAAACTAAGCTAATTTTTTAAGAGGCAGAACGGGTTGACAATGTTGCTCGTCTGAACGTTGTACATGTTTATTCATGCTTGAAATAGCAAAATGAGCAGCTCCTCCTGTCCCGTTGTCAGCTGATTGTGACAAGTTGCCCAGTTACCTTGGTGACGCCTTCTTTTCTTTTATCTGACGACATTTCATTCAAATGAAATTACATTTTTAGTATTTTTTCCCCAAAACGTATGCTATTGTGTTAAAGTCTGACTTTGACTTCCCCCCAGTATGTTCTTACTGTATATGAAGTCTTGACTTATCAAACTTTTTTTTTAATCGTATATGAGCTCCCCTCGAATAAAAAACAAAACAGAGAAGTATCAAAACAATTCATTTTTTGCAGTGAAATTTATCACGTAACTGAACTTTTTTTCTGGCGTGGCAGCAACACACTTCCTTTCCTCTGGAAATTGTAAAAAAATGACTCCAAAACTAAAAGTCCCTACCCCCATTTTTAAGCCATGTAGCTAACAAAATATGACTTTTATTTCACCATCATTGTGCCTGATGGTTCGTCCTCCAGCCAACAGCCACGCCCCCGTCTCCTTCCTCTGCCCGTGATTGGCTGACTCCTCTCCTCATCCTCTGCTCTCATTCATTCCTGCTAGACTCTCCCAGACGAGCATCACCTAGCCCGGGAGGCGCTCGACGGCCGCAGCCATCACCTTCTCCCTCTCTGGTGCCCAAGGTCCGTGTTTTCCCCACCGTAAAGATGCGCCGCGGAGCGCCACCCGCACAGCTCCGCAAGCTCTCCTAAGACGGCGTCAAATCCCACTTTTGGGACCTTGGAGCAAGGAACAAAGCATCCTCTATGAGAGCTCTTCTTCCTCCCCCTCCTCTTCTTCGTCGTCCTCCACCTCCCCGCGCCGCCGCACGCCGCCAACGTCTTCCCGGCTTGTGACTCGCCTTTCCCGGCTGGCTTGGAGGGTCTGCCGCCGCGGGGGGCAGCCGACGACCGCCGTGCAAGACGCCGCGCGCCGTACTCCGCGTGAAGAATGCCCAGCAGCCGCGCTTGGCCAAGCCGGCCGACCCGGGCCCGGCGGCGGGCGGGGGGTCCACCGGGGGGGGCGGCCTCTACATGGAGCGCTCGCAGAGCCGCATCAGCCTGTCGGCGTCTTTCGAGGCGCTCGCCATCTACTTCCCCTGCATGAACTCCTTCGATGAGGACGACGGAGGTACGTACGTGCTTGCGCGTGAGGCTCTCTGTCTCGGCTGTCCGTTTTCCGACTATCCCAGTGATAACAGAAAAGACACCTTTTTCACCTTTTTTTTTCTAATTCAAACATTGTCTAAAAATCCGCCTTAGTTTCGTCTGTATAAACGACTTCAATGCTGAAAAAGCCATGTCGAAGTCCTATTTTCAAAAAGTTATCAACGCTTGGAAATTTGAGGCTATACGGACGATCAGGGGATGAACACTTCCATTTCTACACAGTCCAGGTCAAATGTCATCAGGCCAATAAGATTTCTCCAATTTGCAAGGGCAATAGCGTCAGTGATGATACCCCCCTGAACCCACGCATGGACGAGCAACGGTGGAGGCTCTCCAAAATCCACCAGAGTCGCAAACGGCTTGGTCACATGATTGACACGTGTTGCCCCGCTTCAAACTCTGCCTAAGAAAACAACACATAGTGTCAAAAGCGGCATATTGAAAAAACAAAACGGAGCTTCAATATGGCTGAAATTCACTAACGTGTCTCGTTAACACGAACGACGTCTCTTACCTTTGGAATCAAGTTCGCAATGTTTCTGTCTGGCGCCACGTCCGTGCGATGATGTCATACATTTGGCGGCAGTCCACCGTCATCGGAGGTCATTGAATGCACACGCTGTACTTTCTCTTCTCGGGCGACGGGAAAGCATCTCGCGTGCAATGTGGTTGCTTCTGTTAGCATTTTCTGACTTTAATGCTAGCTAGCATGCTACACCATTCCGATGGGGATTTCTCATTAAGCTGTCCACGGGGAGGTCAAATTGTTTATGTCGTGGGGAACATGCATGAAGACTCCAGTTTGATGTTCAGGTGGCCGTCTTGTGTCAAAAATGCTCTTTTGAGAGGCCCTCACGTGCTTTATCATCCCTCCTCCTCCTCCTCTTCCTCCTCCCAGTGGAGCAGACCTCCTTTCCCGGCACGCCATCTTTTACTCCTGACTGTTTTGGGTCACCCCCCATCCCCTTCCCTGTTCCCGCGCACGTCATCTCCAAAAGTCCACCAGTGGGCACCGAAGCAGCTTTGTTGCATCCATTTGTCTCAAAGAAAGAGAAAATGAAAGGAGATCATGGAGGGATGGATGCTCTTTTTCTTTTATGCCGCTGTGTGTGATTTTACTAGCGAATCGGCACACGCTAGTCATTCCGCTACAATCAATTTCGCAGTGTGCAGGTGTGTTTGTCAGAGCAAGTGTGTGTCTGAGCTCGTCTGCAGCTAAATAGAGCTCAGACTTTGAGTAGCTTTTAATAGCAGACACCAAGCGTGTGTGTGTGAGTGTGTGAGGGGGGGTCAGACTCTCTGTCCCACTTTTTGTGAGTCTGAGTCAGTTTGAGTGAGTGTCTGAGCTGTAAGAAGGAGACACTCGTGTCCTAAAAACAAGGTCACGCACACACACAGGCCACCTTGCTTGCTGCCATAATGCCAGTGTGATATGTTGCAACAAGATGTGTTGTCGTGTTGTCTTGTTGTTTTGGGATGAGTGTGTTTTTGTGTGTTTCCTGTTTTGCTTTTTCATTCGCTTTGTGTCAACTTGGAATAGTGATTTACGGCAGCATAACATTTTTTTTCAAGGTCAGCCAGTGAAACATGATTTTAAAACACTGTAATATCCTGTGAGCATGTGTGTGTGTGTGTGTTTGTGTAGTGGACCCAGATGGGCGTAAGTTGAAGGGCGCTATCCAGAGGAGCACGGAGACTGGCCTGGCAGTGGAGATGCCCAGTCGGCCGCCTCGGCAGGCCAGCCACGAGTCCATCGAGGAAAGCATGAACAGTTACGGCTCGGAGGGCAAGTGAGTTCGCCGTCCGCCACGCTTTTTGGCCGCACAAGGTTGCAAAAGTTCCTTCGCTGAAGACATGCCAGCGGTGATGCCGATGCACCTATGCTCTTTTGATATGGGCCGTCTCGGATTTGCCAATTTTGTGCAAGAAGCAACGGATTCGGAATGGCGCTTTTTCTTACGGCTATGAAACGTTTTTTTTTTTTTAATTTAGTGCGTGTCCCACTCGGGGTTTGCTGTGAAAGCCTATGTATAAATTCCAGATCTGGCATTTTTCCATTTTACTGGACTTCCTGGAAGAGCAAAGCACGCAGGCCACGTGCCGCCTCCTCGTCCGTGTGTATCTGTCAGCGTTGTGTGCGAGAGCCACATGCTGATGAATCGCATGTCTTGTATGGTGGCTGCCATTTGTCCATTTTTATGGACTTGTTGTAAAAGATTCTACACAAGTGGCGTCCCATCTCATGTTAGACTCAAATAAACACTTTTGGGCACTGGAGGCGCTGTACAGCAGCAGCAGCAGCAGCAGAAGCAGCATCAGCATCAGCATCCCAATCTACAGACCTTGTGTTCTCTGGAGGCTTATGACATCACAAGTGTAGAACACACACACACACCCAGGTTGTTGCCAACCTGGCTATGAAATCCTGCAGTTACATAAATGGGGGTTTGGTGGGGGCTTTCAAATCTCAGTGGGACGGAGGGGCGGGGTGGTGGTAGTGGGGGGGGGGGAGCAAACTCAGCAGAGGACGATTGGTTTTCACACACGGCACGCTCTGTTTCGCTTTCTATTTCTGACTAAGGCGTTTTGGCTCCAAAAGTGCAACAAAACATCAGAGGCTGACAGGAGACACAAGTGGGCGGCACCCCAGGGAATGCCAGCAGCTGATTGGTTAAGCAAATTATGTCGGGAGGCAATGGCAAAGATGCGTACAATTGCCAAGATAAGCTAAGTGACGTGAAATCTTCAAATAAGTTGTTGCCCTTCCTCCCTTGGTGTGGAACTGCTGCTAATAGTGAGAGTTGAACATTGGCATCTGCTGCCTTTTTATTGTCAGAGCGCACTTTGGTGATTGCGCAATCCATCGCTGCTGCTGCTGCTGCTGCTGCTGCACTGGCACAATGTTGCTGTACAGACAGAAAAATGAAGTTTCTTCCGCATTTTCATCACTTTTGTCATCACTTGGCAAAGCTTTTCTCGCGTAGCATACGTCTAGCCGATGTTAAACACATGTACTGCTTTGGCGCGCGCACCTGACGTTATGGTGGCGACGCGCCGCGCAGGCCTGAGACGCGCGTGCACGGCTCTCTGCTTGTGGCTCGCAGGCCCGACGTTTATTTTGGAAGGAACAAGCATGTGGCTGTCACGTGACGCCTCCTCATTACTTGTGAGTGGAGCTTGGCGGCCAAATTTGATGACTCTTGGTAGCGCATCGTGGAATGCTTTTAAGAATTCAGCTCCGCAAGATCATTTTAATCTGCAGATGATGACATTTTATCTATTATGAGCAGACTTACAAAAAAAAAATTCTTAAGAAGCCGTGTCTGACAAGACACAAAGTCAACCATTTCAAGTTTTTTTTTTAAATTGTGCTGTTTTTTTTAACATAATCCCCGCAGCAGCGTTGTAACCTGAGAGTGTAATACTCACTGGGCTGATGTTGATGGACGGACTTATTGCATGATTAAAATACAGCTCGCACATGGCGTGACCTCGTTACATCTGGCTGTTAAACAAGCACGCTTGACAAATGTCAACTATAAAAACGAGAGTTGAATCCTCTTTGCAAAATTCAGCCCCAAAGCCACTTTCACTTTGCAGCATGAGACACCAGAAGGAAAAAGAACATGACGCGCCACGAAAATGTCAAGATTCCAGGCCCGACGACAGGCACACTGAAAGTCCGACATTTTGCTTGCAAGTGACAACGTGCAGTCTCACTGATCGCTTCCAAGCATCATCCTTTTCTTTTTTGAATCCAGTTTTCTTATTAGCGCTAGCGAGTGTGCTGCTACTAAACCAAAGCACTTGACAAATGTAAAATATTAAAACCTTCGCGTCAACGACTAATCTTGGCTGAGTGATTTTGTTGCGCCGTAAATTATTCACTAACGACTGCCAGGATGCTCTGCATTTAATTAAAAGGCCGGTCCAATTGCTGCTTCTTCCTTTTCCTCCACCAGAATCGTCTCATAAATACCCCGAAAACATTTGTCCACGTTGTGTCGCTGAATCTGCAGAAATATCCGACCGTGTGTCTTTTTTCTGTCTTCAGCCTCAACTACAGCGGTATGTGCTTGGCCTCTGATGCCCAGTTCAGCGACTTCCTGGACGGGATGGGACCGGCCCAGTTTGTCGGCCGGCAGACGCTGGCCATGACGTCCATGGGTGAGATGGCTCGTTAGCATCGAGCATGTTGCCAAATGGGAAGCACAAGCCAGAGAGCCACGCCGTTGTCCACCCTTAAACATGTTGGGTTCAAAACTGGACAAACCCATGAACTTGACCCAACTTTGGGTTGTTTTGTCGAAAAAAAATGCCT
Organism: Syngnathus scovelli; assembly: GCF_024217435.2. Taxonomy (NCBI): domain Eukaryota; kingdom Metazoa; phylum Chordata; class Actinopteri; order Syngnathiformes; family Syngnathidae; genus Syngnathus; species Syngnathus scovelli. The sequence continues at coordinate 2,156,020 of NC_090857.1, read as the reverse complement.
TCATTTCTGCAAATCGGTCAAAAAATTGGCTTGTTTGTAAGTAGCGAAGGGCGTGAGTTGCATCCACATGCTGTAGTGTTTGCTATTCAGCGTGAGGACGTTCTGTAAGTGGGTCACATTACTCCCTGGCAGAGGCTCGGCATCCTTGGCCGAGCAACGCCGACAGAACCGAGTCCAGTCGAATATTACGCAACCGCCACGCGGCCCAGAACAGCCAGCCTGACGTGGATCTGAAAGCGCAGCTGGCGGCAACAGTGGCCGTACTCGCTACTTCAGATTTTCTTTATTTTCACAGGAACTTTAAAATTGCAAACTGATCGTGTTCTCGTCCGGCTCTTAAATGTATCGACTGGGTGATTGTGATGAATCGCATGCAGGTGATGTGGAGATCGGCTTAATGGAGAGGAACGGAGGTCTGGAAGTGGAGGTGGTCCAGGCTAGAGGACTCACCATGAAAATGGGCTCCAAGGGGCCTCCCGGTAATTCCCTGGACACAACACACACACAGCAAGAGTAGCCGCAGGTTGAATTGTGTAACAAGAGACTATTAAATCCGTGCCGTTGCGTAATGTGGAATGCTAAGCAGTTGCATAAGAATAAAGCGGCGCAGACCAAAAAGGATGAACGGATCAAAAACACAAAAGAGCATGACACCTTGAAAAAAAAACGGAAAACAAAGTCACTTTCCCCTCCCTGTCTGTTTTCTTTGTTAAAACAACAGCAAGCAACATTGCTTTTAGCATTGTTAGCTAGCGAATGCTACCTCAACCTGTGTGAAAACAACAGCAAGCAACATTGCTGTTAGCCTTATTAGCTGGCTAATGCTACCTCAACCTGTTTTTACACACATTTAGCCCGCTCGCTCACTAGCTGTCTTTTAAAAATATACAATTTCAATTACAAATCAAAGCAAATCCATTTTCCTGAAATGATTTGCGTGTCAAATGCAATACGAGTATGGTTTTGCTGTGTTGCGTATAGCGGCCTACATCAAAGTCTACTTGCTGGAGAATGGCACCTGCGTGGCCAAGAAGAAGACCAAGTCGGCCAGGAAGTCTCTGGACCCTCTTTACAACCAAGTGCTGGTCTTCTCTGAGAGCCCCCAGGGGAAGGTGGTCCAGGTACGTCAAACACCGACTTCATATGGATTTCGCAGTTGTGGTCTGCCTTCACACAATGATGATGAATCCAACCTTTGGAAATTTGCCATCATCCATCTGTCCAAGTGCATCAAATTTAGTTATGATCGGACAAAATCTCCCAGAGAAGTTCGTCTTGCAAGAACCCTGGGAACCCTCAATCTCAAATTTGCCCAAATGTATGGTTAAAACCAAAATGGGCGACTGATTGGGGGGCTTTGGTTCTCTTTTGTTTGCAGGTTTATTTGTGATAAAATTATTTTCTAAAATTCGGAAGAACGGACAACAAGAATGTGAAGCGCTTTTGTTTGTTTGCTGTGCTCCTTGCAGCTGATCGTTTGGGGCAATTACGGGCGCATGGGGCGCAAGTGCTTCATGGGGGTGGCCCGCATCCTCTTGGAGGAGCTGGACCTGAGCAGCATGGTGATTGGCTGGTACAAGCTGTTCCCTACCTCGTCCATGGTGGAGCCCACCAGCGCGCCCCTCATGCGCCACTGCTCGCAGTTGTCACTGGAGAGCGGTGTGGGTCCCTGCTGCGAGCGCCCCTGAGACATTCGGCACAGGAGCCATCTGAGTGCCGGACTTTGGACTCGTCGGGGCTTCCTCCTGTTTGGACCAAGGCGACGCTGCAGGCTCAGCATCCCGATCTCACGTCGTCTCCTTCCGCAGCGTCGTCGGCATCCTCTTCTGTTAGTGCAAAGCTTCGCAAGCATTTTGGGAGCTTTCCGAGGAGCCTCCTCAACATCCTCACGCCAGGTAATGTGCACCCCCAAGTACCGTAGCGAAGTTGACCATTTGCAAGAAACTCATGTTACAATAACATATTACAATTCACAAAAGCAAAAAGCTAATCCTCCAAAGTGATAAAGCCCATTGAGAAATAAAACAACTAAAGCAATTGACACTAACAATTTCATTAGAAAAAAAACCCTCATTACATAAGTGAATTTAAAAAATACATGATTATCCAGGACATTACAAAAGTTAATATAATTGCAGTCAAAGTTAATGAAAAGGGACTCATATTTTAAAAAGTAAATGAATATATAAATACATTCACCAAATTAAATCCAAACAACCAAGTGTGCAAAAATATAAAACTATTTTACAAAGGTTGAAAATGCCATTAAGCATGAATGTAAAAAAGAAAGCAAAAAAAAAAAAGAATTACAAAATCAAAACAAAGTGTTAGCTAACACTAGCCGTGCTTGTGACATGTGCCCCAGAATATTCATTCCACTCGTGTGTTTTGTTTCTTGATGAGCAAACGTGGAACGCACTTAGAAAGCTTGTCAGACAGTCTTGTAGCTTAATCGTATACATCGTCTACTTGTTTTTATTTTGGCTAATCGTTGCACACGTGCCATCTTTGACCAGAAAGTGTCTTTCTTCACTTCATTGGAAAGTAGCATCACCTTAATGGCGCTGCGAAAGGCTTGGATAAATTTAGCCATTAGCTTGACGTTAGCATGAGGAGAGGATTTAATTTTTGGCACCTTACGTGGTGTAAATATTGACAACTGTGAGCCAAAGGTCAGCCGGTGGCCATGGAAATTGTAGCTCGTAGTGTTAGCCGCTAGCATCTGCATGCAGTCTAATGCGCAGTTAGCACGGCGAGGCTGTGCTGAGGGATCAAACACAATGTAGCATATTTGTTTGCGACTTTTATTTTTTATTGATTAAAACATGCAAAAGTTTGGGATCCTTCCAAGGATTCGATTTTAGTTTTTTTTTTAAATTAAGTTTTGTCCTCAGGTTTGTCAGTAGCAGTACTGCAGGGAAATTATTGTTGTTGTTATTATTATTATTATTATTATGATTACATTTTTACAAAAAAAAAATCATAGGCTACATTGTGAGAAGCAATAAAATCCCGAAGCTGCCATCATCAAGGCAGTTTTTCGAAACGACTTAACATCCGCCCCCCATACTAACATGCTAGCCTGTAACCGGAAATCATCATCAGTCAGAATCACTGCTTTTTTTAACAATGCAAAAAATGTATTAAAAGAAATAAAAACCACAAGAGATTTAGATGTTATTATATAAATATTTAATATATTTAATAAATGTAAGGAATTTTTGTGGGTTTTTTGTGCCAAAACATTTTATGAGAAAATCCCGTTTACAATTTAATATACTTTATATTTATTATTGCTCCAAAGTCACCCGATGTAAGCTGTTTAGCTGTCAGCAGCTAGCGTAGCAACAACACAAAACAACAGTTTTTATGTCATCTGAAGAAAAACATTTCATGACAATATAATGGTAATCGTCGGGTTACCTTGGCCAAACATAAAGGAGCATGTCGACTTGTCGTTTTGATGATGTCGTCTTCTTTTATTCAATGTTTTTCCTAAAAGGGCAAAACCTTCAAAAAGTTCATCTGAATGTCAAAGTCGAGGCCTTGGCGGAGGTCTGCTCTGCTGGGTTTGATTGTAGCGCTCACACATTAAGCGGAGGCCTTACACGCACGGCGGACATGTTGCCTCTGAGGACTAACATCCATGAAAATTTGAGAAAAAAAAAAGATCATACGCATCAAAGTTATTGAATATGTAAACTCAACTAATTATTCCTAACAAACGTCATTTTCTTTTGACTTGATTGTGATTGCTTGGATGCACATGACCACATTTTTGTGACTTGGATTAAATAAATAAAGTACAATGAAAAAAAAAAACATGGCAAGAAAACGTGTTTATTCCAAATGTGCAAAGCGCATCCTTCTCCCAGCTTGGTAAAGAGCCACGCTGGGAATTTGCAGAAGTTCAATCATGACACAAAAACGAGGAGGAATTTCCTAACGTTCTACATCTCCGTGGACAAGGCGGGTTCTTCCAGGAGTCAGTCCATCACGGTGATGATCACGTGGTCATCTTGTCCTTGCCACAGCATCTCGCCCTCAAAGTCCAGCATCTTATGCTTGCGACAACGCAGCAGGATGCCCACCACCTTGTCGGAGATCTTCACGTAGCGCTCAAAGAGGCGGCCGAAGGTGACGACGGCACGGCCTTGCCTGTCCCGGAAGCCCATGTCCCGGATGATCCAGACCATCTCCTCCATCTCCCTGTGGATGTGCTTGTGCGCACGCTCGCCCCGTTCCGCCGTCTTGGAGCCCTCCTTGGGGCGACCGTAGCCGCTGTCGCCCTTGCGCAGGCACTGGCTCATGGCGTAGTGGTGGTCAAAGTCCTCACTGAAGGGATTGAGTTTCTGGCTCTCTGCGTGCTCCTCGGACCAGCGCTGCCAGCAATTCTTAATGTCGCCCATGGTGGACACCTTGATCTAAGGGGAGAGGAGATGATCAGCGTCCAGAGAGCGTGGCAAAATAAATACCAAGACTTGGTAGGTGTGAGCTCTCTCACAGTACAAACTTCCCGTTGCTCCTTCTGTTACTCAAAGTGCTACTTTGGTGACTCTTCGTTGTTTCCATATGACAAGGGGCTTGGGTCCTTCAATTAAAAGTGGAGATTTTTTTTCCGGCAGCTGTCAGCTGTTACTCAAAGCCGTGTTGACATTGAGGCTGTTCTTACCTCCCGCTGCACTGGAAGGTCAAGCTCGAGAACATGTTGTCCTCCAGCTTGATTTACATTTTCCAGTTCTTTTTTTTTTTTTTTTTTTCTTTTACAACTGGGCCAGGAGGCAGCTTGCCTTTTTATAGGGCAAGACGACTCGCTTGCCGGCTTGGAGTTGAGTTTCTCCAAGAGACGTCAGAGCAATGGTGGCGTTTTGTGCGGGAATTTTTACGTAGGGTGACCAGATTTGGGATTCTGAAAAAGAGGACACCTTGTTCTGGAGGTGGGCGTGGTCATTTTTGTGGAGGGGGCGGGGTTATTATTTTTTTTTTTTGTTGGGGGGGGTCATTTATGTCATATGTTATGACACAAATGACATGGTGTCTGTATAGCAACTGCATTTATTTGCCCGAATAACACAAAACAACATATAAACAATAACAAAAACATATTTACACTAACAAAAACGTATGTGTACACTGACAGTTTTGAGTTTTATAGTGGTAAAAAAAGACAAAAGAAATACGGCCATCGGTGCAGCATTTGAAGAAGAAAAAAAGGTCTTCTCTTCAAACCTCTCGCGTAACGCCACAACGTAACGCTACGCCGTAACGCTACGCCGTAACGCTACGACGTAACGCTACGACATAACGTTCCAACATTCTGTAATATCTTAGCACTACCTTGGGTTTGCACTTGATATCTGCGGTTTCGGCACTTTCTCCAGGCGCAACTTCATCCCCCAGGCCGCTGTCCTCCGTGTCTAGGCTGCTGCTCCTGGAGCTCAATTTCCTGTCCTGCAGCATCAATTTCCTCTCATGGATAATGCCTCCGCCGGCTCCATGCAAGGCCTTCATGTGGCGCCGCCGCGTTGGCGACTCATTACCCAGGAAGGGCTTGTTTTCCTCAGGACCCGACTCCATCTTCTCGCGGATGATGTTGACCACATCCCCGCCGCGCTCGCTGACTTTCGGTTGAACACTTTTAGAGATAGAAACGCTCCGGATGGGAGTGGCGTCATCACCTGAGGCCGTTTCCCTGGGTTTAGCAACTTTGAATTTATGGCTTCGCTCCGTTGTGTCCTTCTGGTCCACAGAGCAGGGCATCCACCCAGTGGGAGCGGCGTCCTGCTTGTCGCTATGCTCGTTGGCCCAACCTTGCCAACTCTTGGCCAGGCTGGCCACCATGGCGGCGCATCGGATTTTCCTCACGGCGCGTTTTAAAGCGGGGGCCTCCGGTCGGCAGGCGCTCATTGTTGCCCGAGCTCACTTGGTCCTGATTTAAGAGATGCGGCTGAGGATGTCACAAATCTGCCGCTAAGGCCTTATGATCCTTTCGGCTCAGCTTCTAGGTCTTCCCGGGAACGGCGGCAAGCCCTCCGGATCTTCGCTTGCTCACTCAGTCAGTGGGTGAGACGCCCGCCCGGGAGCCCTTTAAATAGAACCATTGGATTCGCAGCGGGAAGGGGGGGGGGGGGACATGTGAGATGTGAAATCCAGATTTGTACATTAGCACACACACACACACACACACACACACACACACACACACACACACACACACACACACACACACACACACACACACACACACACACAAAGTCCAATTCTACAGCACAAACATAAGCACGCAAAAGTGCACACAATTCGTGTATTTGGATGTGAGGTCACAGAGGATCTAAAAATAACTCCCACCTGTTGACTGGATCCCACTGAGACAAATTCCTTCAACAACCTGTGTGTGTGTTTGGATTATTGGTCACACACACACTGTGATGTCTGCATGTCTATGATGTTACGACTGGAACTATTAGTGCACTGTACTTCATGGTGACGATCAAAATGGCCAAGTTGTCATGCGTTATATTTGGCAATATGACATTATGGATTATATACAGTGAATCTGAGCTCATGAAGAAATAATGACATCATCTCCCATCATGGTTATTATAGTTTGTAAAAATGAATGAAATAACGAGATCGAAATTGCAAAATGCATTTCCAACTTTTCTGGGCGTGAACTTTGTTTTCATCTTTCATCAGCTTTCATTTTAAATGTATTTTTGTGTGTTGCTACACATCTATTTTTTTAGTGACATTATCATTTTTTAATCTTGCACTCGACAGATGCGCCATATTAAAAAAAATACTAAAAGTAATAAAAAAACGGAGCATTTTCAAGTGTTGCTCTTAAAAACTAAAAGTGACTGAATTAAACAAAACAGAAGTGAAAACGAAACAAGCACTAATAAAAAATCCAAAACTATTTAAACCCTGTATTGCACTTGCGGATAAGCAACTCCAGATTTTACGGCGTAACATTACAAAATTAAAGATCTTATTTAACCTAATGTCAACTCTAATATCTAACATGTATTGCAGTGATTTACAATACAAATTTAATTTCATATCATTTTCCCTTTTTGCTGCAAAATGCATTTTTAATGGAAAAAGATTCTTCTAACAGTCAGACTTTTGTTGTTTGAGCTTCAAACGTTTCCTCCTCATTCGTGCACTGATTCAGCTGTCCAACTGGGCCCAAGCCAGCTCGTCTTTCCATCATGTGCCTTGCGAGTACCCTGTCCAATGCCAGAATGTTTGGCACCCCCACCCCCATCCCCCGGCGCGTACCCCAAAATAGACACCAACAAGAAGTGCGTAGCTGTGTGCGCATTTCTTGCTTAAAATTGAAGGGACAAAAAAAGAACAAGTCTTTTGTGTAGCACACAGTTACGTATCTCATCCACACATTTTTATGCAGTGACTGTTGCTATTTCAGGCTTTAACCATTCTTATGATTTCGCACCACCGTGTACTTCTTTTTCAGGCATTTGTGTGCTTCTAAGTACTATGTGCTTTGTTTTTCATGCTTCTGTGTCCAACGCTACTGCTGTCATACTTTCATTTTCAGTTTTTGCTGCTTTTTTTCTAATATTTTGGTTTTTTTTCTCATTGCCATTTTTCATGACGCTCACTGTCTCTTTTCCAGGCTTTTGTGCAAGCCTTTTAGCAGCTCTCTCATCCTGTACTTTTAAGGACCACAGACTGTTCGTACAATCTGATTTACAGAAATTCCCAATATCGTGCAAAATTCAATGTATTTTGGGTCCATTTCTCAAGTACGCAAGCACCCACAATCCCTTGCAACAAAGTGACTCACAGTTCAGTGTAAATGTGATGAAAAGAGAGTTATTATTAAATCTATTTCAATAAGTTTTATTTAAAATAAAATGGAACAAAGCGTGGACTCCTGCTTGCGGTGCTGTGGCGTCACCTTGTGGCCAAGGACAGTCATGACAGCTCCTGCAAAAAGTCAGCATACATGTTCACGTTGTCATTTTGATTTTTTTTTTGCCTTCTATTAGTTGGTCAGACGCTAACCTCCCTTTTCATTTTCTTGCTTATTTTATTTATTGACAGGTCAGTTAACTTTTATGGGTTTGACTTTGAGGGATTGTGGTGTGGCAGGGTTCTCTTCCAACACAAAGCCAGGGTTGAGGGGGCTGAGTGTGGAATGGGTAACACCACTGCTCGTCTGCTCTACCTCCTGCAATACCACAACCAGAACCAGTACGGCAGACTGGACCGGAATGGAGCGGAGGCTCTCACAACAAAGTCTTCGAGAAGAAATTTAAAGGAAGAAATTTAAACCCCCTCCCAAGCACAAAAGAAAAAAGTTATTGAACCCGAAAAAACATCAGTACCTCACCACGTGCTTTCTTCATTTGGACAAAACAGTACTTTTTAAGAAAAAAAAAAAAAATCAAACAATCGACCAATACTAATTTGATCACTTTTGCGCCAATTGTGTATTATAATAATGTATTTGTGGACCGGGATATACCGCACATTTCACATGGACTACTATACACGTGGATTCCATTCACAAAAAACTCGTGTTCATCCTTTCATGCGGACCCTCTTTTAAATCAGCGTCTACTCTACATGGTAAGAAGAAGTCGAGTGACACTAGAAATGTGAAGTTGAGTAGATACTTACTCGCAAGTAAAAACGACGGTTATAGCAGACAGCCTCAACTTGGCAAACAAAAATGGACTGCGGGATTAGCGGAAGTGATTTGAGCGAGTTGAATATCGCGTCGACGTCACAGTGACGTAGCCACGACTCAAAAATCATGGCGGACGAAGTGGAGCAGGTCTGTGCTTTCATTGCTTGATGAATTGTTTTGAGCTCATAATGCGCTTCTACGAAGCCTCGCTACAATCAGTGCTTTTGAATCTCGCTGGCATTGCTCCATTTGCGCATCTTTGTGGTTTTTGCCCTTCCGTTTTGTGGCCGTTTATCCTGGCGACGGACCATTGAACATGCTAACTTAGCGGCGTCGGCCTTGCGTTAGCATGTCCAATTGAGGTAGCAAGGATGACATTTGAAGAAACGCATCCCAAATGTCTAGAAATTCTTTAACATTTTTTCATTAACTTCGTGATAATATTCAAATTTGCATGCTGTTTACTAAGTTAGCTGTTCAACCCAAGGGGTCAACTCAAACAAGCACATAAGTGTGTGTTCACGTATTTAAGAAATAATCATAGAAAATGACCCAAGTTGACACCCGATTAATCATGTAAGAACAGTAGTTTCATCTAAATTTTCAAAATGTAAGAATTTGAAACAAACACCAATACAAAACAATTCTAGTAATATGTAAATGCATACTTTTAAGCAAATGTAAGACCTATCAACAAAGAAACCACATTTGTATTGTAAACCACATTCCCTTTGTCCGTGCTCTTTAGCAACCGAGCACGAACACCGTAGAAGAGCCCCTCGACCTGATCAGACTCAGTCTGGACGAGAGGATCTACGTCAAAATGAGGAACGACAGAGAGCTGCGAGGACGGCTACATGTAAACTACCCACACTCGCGCATCTTCGCTTGCAAGGCGCATGTATCCATTGTGTTGTTTTGCTGCACATCAGGCATACGATCAGCACCTGAACATGATTCTGGGAGATGTGGAGGAGACGGTGACCACGGTGGAGATTGATGAGGAGACGTACGAAGAACTTTACAAGGTCTGTATCTCATTCGTATTACTTGCTAAGATGTATTCATAGATATTTAATGATGGAGGTGTTCAATGCCTCATTTGTCTTTTGTTTTTGACAGTCGACCAAGAGGAACATTCCCATGCTGTTCGTCAGAGGTGACGGCGTTGTCCTCGTAGCGCCACCCCTACGGGTGGGCTGAGCCCAGGTTCCTTTAAAAAAAAAAAAACCTGAGCTCTTTTTCTGTTTTGCTTTTTTTTTTTATATATATTGCTTTTTGAGACAGCAATTTGAGCATTTTGCATTATGTCTGCATTTTTAGGTGATGTTGATTCCTCATAAGTAAATAACCACCACTTTGAGTTATAAAGCTGTGAGCAAATAAATATGCCTTGGTGACAAAAACGTCTCTCGTTTGCATGATCAATATGAAAACAGTTGTATAAATATGAATTATGGTGAGTGCTTGTCCAAACGGTACCTCTGTTGTAGTGTTAGGCTTGGACCACTAGGTGGTGACACATTCGCTCTTAAGTATGCATGAAGCCACAGTGCAGTTCATGAGAAGGTCTTAAGTTGATTCCTTCAAGAAGGTTGCTAACTAGATAGAAAGATGTGAAATAGTAGCTATCTCCATTAGCTGGCTCAGTAGGGAGCAAGACGGCTCCAATAGGTAGCGGGTAAGGTGCAACGGAAAGTCGGGAGCAGGTGAGCTTGGTAGGCTCGGTTCTTATTGTGGGGCGACATTAAAAGTATCTTCAGTATCTTAGAATAGGCTGCCAAGAAGAAAGCAAAGGCAGCAACAATGTGTCCTTGAACGAGACCTCATAAACACGCGCGTCATCCACGCGCGCCCGCACGTACGCCTGAGCCTGCCCGTCCGTCAGTCTGTCCACCACGTCTGCATTCACCCCTTCACATTGTCTGACAGTTGTCACTCCACACACCAACTTGATTTCTTTCAAGGAACAACTTTACTGCTTGAGTGACTTCACTGACAAAATGACTAAATTAGACTGCAGGCAAGGACCTAGATACAGTCAGGGCCATAAATATTGGGACATGGATACAACTCATGTTTTTGTCTCTGAACACAATGAATTTGAAATTAAATGATGTGCTTTAACTGCACAATTATAATTTGAGGGTGTTTACAGCCGAATTCGAATGGTTTGCACACGTGACGCTTTTGAAGCACTTTGAACACACCTTATTTGTAGCGCACTCAATTTACCATTAGGATCAAATTTTATTTTTCATTCTTTGGACTATGGAATGTTTTTTTTTTGTCACAAGTACAATTAGTAAGCCATTCTAGTTCATTCAGGACTCACTGTCCAACTGGTGTACGTGGATTCGGGGTGTGAGTCCAGTTCTAGCTCTGAAGCGTTTGGCAGAATATGAGCAGATCCTCAGAAAGACCAAAAACGCTTCTGAATTCAACCTACTGCAGTCAAGTGTGCAGTCAAAGCACATCTTGTTTTGCAGCAAAAGATGAGAATTGTGTCCATGTGCAGCTTGTTATGGACCTGAGAGACTTTTACATGGGAGCAGCGACACCGGCTCTCTAATTGTTAGCTTGTCTTTAGCGGCTAGTTTGTGCTTTGAAGTGCTCTGCAGACAAAACAAAAGCAGTTGGCCTCTTCTTTCCTCCCCCTTCTTTGGCTGCTAAGCTTTAAGCCCCCAGCAATAGCGCTAATGCTAATGCTAATGCTTTGTCCTCACTCACACTAATGAGGCTAAATTCCTCTCTTGGCATCATGCGGGGGACCTTGTTGTTGACCTTTTGTTGTTATGATTGCAATCGTGTCACAACGTTTGTTTTCTTTGAGTCTCACTTGGCTAGTGTCAAAGTTGAGAACTAAAAGTGTGCTGCTGTTTTGGTTAGCCATTGTTTGTGTGTTCTGATGCGCTGTGATGTATTAACATCAAGCATTAAAATCTAACTCCTCTTTTGGATATTGTGTGCCTTCTTACGTTGCGGCCGTGCCTCTACTGAGTTGGAACCGTTTTCGACTTGAGGGGTGCCCAAACGCCCGCCCGCCTTGCACATCAGGCCCCGCTAAGGGCTTTGAGTGGGCTATAGCAACAAACAGTAGCTCGTGGGTAGCTATGCTAAAATGATAAAATGCAAGACTTACGATAACAAACAGGATGAAGTGACTCAAAGAGCAAATACATGTTAAATATTGACCAGAGACAATAAAGACTCAACTTTGGTCTAAAATGCATATAAAACAATTCAAAGGTGATTTGGCTGTTAGTATATGATCAATCCAAGTGCTGGCGTAAAAATTACAATGTTTTTCAAATCAGAGACAATAAATGTGTACGCAAATAAAACTATTCAAAGGTGATAAGCAGGTTAGAATGGCATCATCAAACCGCTGACCTGAAAATAAATCACTACACGTTAGACCAGACAGAAGCACAACAGTAAGATTATCTTAGCATGATGCCATTATCTTAGCATGTGGACAACATGGCCCCTGTCCAAAAGAGTTAGTATCACTGCTAGCGTCCACGCCGACATGCCCCTTTTGTGTCATAGCCATTAAGGGACAATGTGATTCCCACGCAACGCTGCACACCACTTATTTCTTCATAAAAACACTCAACAGTTAACGTCTCTCACGGAACGGTTAGAGTAGGGCGACCAAATGCAGCTTGGACCAGCAAAACAAACTAACAGACTCGGCAAACTGACATGACTTCACGAAATAACAAAAGGACATGAAGACATTAAGACAACAGGAACCAAAAGACATCAAGACAACATCACACAATGACCCGAAAGGGGCGTGAGGGGCAGACAGGACTTATATACACGACAGGTAACAAGAGGCAGGTGAGCATAACCAGACTAATCATGGGCACACAGGAGGGGAGGGGCGAGCACGTGGACAGAGACACATAGTAACACGGCTGGGGACGAGACGTGACAAGGTCAGCCACTGACATCTGACAGAGTTTGTGCACAACACATTTTTTTCAACATCCTTTGAGTTGGCCCTCTCATCTAACAAACATCCTAAAAGCCATTAAAACAAATATGTAGCATCTTTTCACAAATATTTGTGCCTAATTCTTGTTGAGGGCATTCAAGTATGAAGCAATTTTGAAGTTGGAAAAAAAAAAAAAAAATTATTGAAAAGATCTCTCAAGTGATCTAGCATCTGAGTCCGCTACCTTCTTTTTCGTTCACAGCTTATAGCTCCATCATATCTTGCTGGAAAAATTCCCACATAATTATAACCGGCCACCCTTCCAATGGCACGCCAGTTTGGGAATCGGCCGTCGACATGTATGTTTAGGCAGGCACGCAGTCGGACGCACCTTCCCTGCTGGACTCTTTGTGGTCGTAACCCTCCTGCGGCGTTTAAGCAAATAACACGCAATATGGCGTGCTCGGCGGGGGGTGCGCTGCCAGCAGTGTGGCCACACCTACACGGAGGTTGGTGCGGTGCACCGGTGCAGACGTAACCCGAACGGGCCTCCTCCACTTTCTCCTCTTTTGTTATTCATGGGGGATCACTTTCCCAGCATGCTCTGCTCTCGCAGGGAAGCAAACGGCCCGTCTGACAGATGCTGGTCTGACTGTGGAACCTCCAAAAGTAAATTTGTCGGCACTTAAATGGCTCAATGTCTGGCAATCGGGTCTCAACTCATTAGTCAAGATGTCGAGCCATTAACTCTTAGTTCGGACCGTGCACGTCGTCGGGAGCTTTGATCCTTGTTGCCGGGCCGACCGGCACAACAAGGAGTCGCCATCTTGTGGGGTCACCGGGGTCTTCGGTGTTTGGCTTGCAATGTGACACACGCAAGATCCTTGAAGGAAGTTAATCGATTGCGTGCGTTATCACATTGACCTGCCTGTGTGACAATAATTAAAAAAGGAAGCCATAAAGTGCCATAAAGTGTCCGAAATGAAAGATGACGACTAGCTGAGCGTATGCAAAAATGTGCTTACATTGTTCTCTGCGAGGCCATCTAACACTTATTAACTGTGTGTAAAGCGGTCAAAGTGTCACCGTGTCCTGGCGTGAATCCTGAGCACAAATTGGGACATTTCAAAACCATTGTCCTCTTTTTACACACTTCCCAACCTTTGTGTACTTAAAGTGCTGACCTGGCGGTCACCAAACAGTCTTAACCACAGCGTCCTTTGCACTTGACTCTCTGAAAAGTCTTCCACTCACTCACTCACTCGCTCGCTCGCTCACTCACTCACTCACTCACTCAGGGTGCGTTTGTTTCATTCCTTCTTGGAGAATGCGTTGATCCTTTGAGCGGCTTAAGGAAAAAAAAAACAAAAAAAAAAACAAAAGCAAAGGTGAGAGCGAGAGGTGACCTGTTGGAGGTTTGCCGTCTGAGTGGTGGAAGCAGCGGCTCATTGGAGCGGCAAAACGCTCGGCTAAATCCGCAAGACCCCCATTCGAACGATCCCCACCCCCCGGCTCAGGGCCCAGACCACAATGGAAGCTTTTGTTGGTCACGCCGCTCCTCCTCCAGCATCGCTTGGCTATCAGCACAGCTTTTGGGTCGAAGAGAAAAGATGAGAGAGGCATGAGGTGTGCATCTCGGCTCGCCGCGTCCGTGACCACGTCGAGAGATGCCAACATCTGGCAAGTTGGACACTTGGAGTCACCTTCCGTTCGAATGGACATGTAAAAAAAAAACTAAAAAAAAACGTGACGTTCAGCTCGAGCCGTGCGCTGTGTCAGCGCCGCTCACGGTACCGCCCTACCTCAGCACATTTTTGTTTGTTGTTATTTATTTAAAAACGGAGTTAAAATATTGGCTGGTGAGCTCATTATTGCTGTATTACAAAATTGAAGGACTTGAATTGTTTGCCGGATTGATTCGCAAATGGCGTCTCTCTCCCTCCCTCTCACAATACCATGGCGACACATCCAACGGCTGTTTCCACGGTAACCTGATGATGATGATGAGCAGTCTGACGATGAGAACGTATGCGCCGTTGTCACTCAGATCAGCAGCTGCTGTAAAGCAGGAAGAACATAATCTGGATTTTAATCTAATCCCGGGCAGGCAGATGACAGGCGCTAATCTCTGGCAGGGTTCAAATTGTGGCACACGTGTCGAAGTTCTCATTAAAAAAAATCTTCATCTCTTATATTCTTGCTATGATTAAAGGTGTTTTTTTATTTTCAGTTTTATAAAGTGGCCGGATGAACGGATTTTTAACAATTGCTTGGTTAGGTGGGACATTCGAAAACCGAGGTTTGACTGTACGTACGATTGCATTTTCACACAAACGTATCTCACATTTGTGAGCCAGTATTGTGTTTGTATTTGAAAGTCAACATTTCCATGGGAAAGCACCACATTCCTTTGCAAATTTCTCAATTTTGTTATTTCATTGAAGGCCTTGATTTGTCACCTGTGACGTTTACATGCAAAATATTGCGTGACCAAATATCAGCTGTCTTTGTTTTTGTAAATTTTTGCACATCTATCCAGAGGTGTGAGCCTTGACTCTCACTTTTGAACCTCCGTGCACCTGCCCCTGTGGCGGTGATGCAGCGGCAGCATCTGGGCTCCCGAACGGGGCGTTCAGGCGCACCTCGTAAATTACACCCCGCCTCCATCAAGCCGCCAGAACGTGTCGCGCGCACGGCCGGCATTCCGCGAAGCCGCGAACGCGCCGCCGCTCTCCTGTTGCTCCGTGAGGAGGAGGAGGAGGAGGATGGAGGGTGGCGGAGGGGGAGGGAGGCCCGGTGATTTTCCACTCGCGATGGTATCACGCCGGCCCCCCCAAACCGGAGGAGACAAAGTTCACAGAGAGGAGCTTATAAGGAGGACCCGCTTTTTGGGAGACTCTCACGTCTCAGTTTTGACATCGGAGGACAAAGAGGGACTTTTTCTTTTTTTTTTTTCCAATAAAAAATATCTATCAAAGAAGACCCCCCCTAAAAAAAAACATTTAGAAATTTCAAAGAGGCAGCAGGTAAGCCACATCCATCCTCCTCCTTTCTCTTCTTGGTCTGATATTTTTTATTCCTAACATCCTTTATAGTTGTCTTTTTTTTTTTTTGGGGGGGGGGGGGGTGACATTGAAATCCACGCACACCATTTGTTTTGCTTGATTGTGTTGTTTTGGAGAGGTGACATTGAATGTTCCATAGACGTTCTGGTGTCGAGTTTTGTTGGCGTGACATTGAATGCAACACAGTTTTTGCTGCTCCATTCATTTGGCATTCTCCTCTTTTTTTGGCGGGGGGTGATGGTGAAAGCAGCGCGTGCCGGTTGTCTTCATTTGAGATTGTCTTTCTGGAGAGCTAGGGGGCATTGAATGCAACGCGCTCTTCTCTCGAGGGCTGTCATTTTAGATGCAAATGTCCTTTCCAATGGTGATTCATTGTATTCCCACATGACCTTTGTCTTCACTTTCTTTTTGCCCCCCATAGGCATCTCTCACACGGTAGCTCGGGGGAAACTATTCATTTATGATGATTGTTCGGAAAAATGTTTAATTTGTTTACGATGCCGATGATGATGATAATGATGATTATCGTGTTGTTAAACGAAGCCAATGAGGACTCACGCAAAGCACAAAGCAGGACAGAAGAGGGAAAAAATGCAATGCTCCACCCCCCCACCTCCTTCTCGCTTAGTCTCTCGCTACCTCTCTCTCTCTCTCTCTCTCTCTCTCTTTCGCCCGCTCTCTCTCTCCCCCTCTCTCTTGCTCTCCCTCTCCATTTTATTTTATTTCATTTTTCACCGTCTCTCTTTCTTTTCCCTTCAGTCTCGCAGATCTTTCTCACTTTTCTCCCCACCAAGTCTTCTAGTCACTCTACCGCTCTCTCGTTTGATGTGTTTAGAGTCTCTCCTCCATTAGATGTAGTCTCTCATATCTCTATACTCCGAGCTTTTGATTGTCCGCCATTGTCATAGTCATCTCTCGTTTTCATTCTCTTTCCCTCTTCCTTGAAATCAAAGTCAAGGTACTCACAAATACGTTCGAACGCACTCGCACATACATTTGAATGTACTTTTGGCTAAATGCTAGCAATGTAGCATTCTTCCCATAATGCAATGGCAAAGCACCTGAAGCTTTGGCCTTTCTTGCTGATACGTGGAGCTTTAATCCCCCAGATAAATCAATTTATCATTCATCCTTTACTGGATAATAAGCACTGGAAAATGTGTAAAAGGATATCAAAGTTTGGGCAGAAGGACCATCTCCATAAGGTGGGAGAAATTGTTTGCAAAAAGATGGAAAAGCAGACCTCCAAAGCTTAAACAAGCCCAAACGAGACCAGAGCAGACCATGTCAATTTCTCCCCAACAAACAGCTTCAACAACAAAAAAACATCTACTAAGTTTCTTCCCAAAAGTATCTCAGATGGACTAATGGAAAAAAGACTCAGCAACACAACAAAAATAAAGAAATAAAAATCGAGGAGAGTCCTTGAAGCGGCATATCAGAGCATTACGCTCCATGTGAAGGTCAAGCCAAGGAAGGATTCCATCCAATCGCGCCCAAGGAGGTGGTCCTCCTTGGATCTCATCCTGCTCCATTAGTGCAGAATCCAGACAGCAACTTTCAATTCAGGGCCTCAAAGAGAGTTAAAAACTCATAAAAACACATCTATGATCGTGTCTTGAAGATTTCTACCGAGGTAGCGGCTCTGATATATGCCAGATTTTTGGAGACCTGCCGAGATCTGTTAGTTGCAAAGACAAGCAAAGTCATAACGAATGAATGACGCTGCACATTGTGGCACAACGTGGTACTAGAACCAAAGGCATGACCCCCCCCCCCCCCCTCCCTAATTTCAGACTTGCAGAAGAACCGACCCGATTAACAGAAATAACGCTTGCTAAAAAGTCAGCAATGTCGGCGCATGACACTTTTGATGGTGGTCGTTGGGGGAGATGCTCACTCTGCACGTCATCGGAAATCAAAATGAGACAACTGAGAGCAAGAAGAAAGGAGGAGGAGGAGGATGATGATGATGACGATGATGACTGAGTACTCGTTCAGCCCAGTGGAACTAAACATGCTTAAAATAGTGGAGCGTGTTATATAAGAGCTTTGTGTGTGCGTGTGTGTGTGTGTGTGTGTGCGTGTGTGTACACGCACGCACACACACACACACACACACACACACATCATATGGTTCTCACGGCTGTGCAGCTTGTTTCATTCGTTAGTCCTCATCTTAAGCAGTACATTAGTGTGCATGCAGTAGATAGTAAATTCTTATAATCATTTTTTCTTCAAATTAAATATCTTCATAATTTGACGACTTTTATTTTAGCCTATTTCTTTTTTTCATGGAGTATAACTTTAATTTAAAGGTAATTAGCCATTGTATTCCTTTGTTCAGACAAATTAACAAACTTCCGCCTTCTTCAGAGCGTGTCAATTCTTTATCATTTATTTCAAAATAAAAATGACAACTCATCTTGTAATTTTACGGGTTTGTCTCCTAACTTCGTTATACTTTGCATGAATTAGTTTTGAATACAAAATTTCAAATCTTGGAATATTGTGACCGCTTTTCTTGATAAAATATGACTCAGTGTTGAAACTTTGCATCGACAAAACCGCAAGAAATGTTACGATATTATTTCTGTTCCGTTTTGGAATTGCCGGAGTTCCTCAGGGCGTGCAGCAGCAGACAGAATGGCCGCCCATTGTTTGAGCACAAACGCACGGTTTGGTTATAAATTAACCGTCGGGAAGCAGGTCACTCTGGTGTATCATTAACTAAGAAAAGCCAAAGCCCAAAAACGCTGAGCCAAAAGTGTAAATGTTACAAAGATGCAAAAGGCCATTTTGTTATTTTGTCACATTTGAAAAGGAGTGTGCCGACATTTGAAACACGACCTTCACCTTTGATGAAAGCTGTTTTCAAAAATCTGCTTTGGGGCTCCAAAGTCAACAGCAGGCGTCTGAGCGTTTAATATTTCGTATAATATCAATAATAATTCATAATATTAAATATAAAGACATCCAAGCGGAAGGTTGAACGTTTCGTAACACGTCGTCGTCACCAAACGTTTTGCTAACTTCTGATTACATTTTTATCTCCAAATAAAACAAAAAAATGTTTTCGTGACAGGTCGATTCATCTATTTGGGGACTGGAGAGTAAAAATAGCGGCGTTGTACATCCTCACTGTCGCTCAGTTGCCTGGGTTGCAACACTGTTTTGCTTGTTTGTCTCCAGAATGGCTCAGAAGGAAAAGCTCCAATGCCTGAAGGACTTCCACAAAGACACGCTCAAGCCGTCTCCTGGCAAGAGTCCCGGAACGCGGCCTGAAGACGAGGCCGAGGGCAAACACCCCCAGCGAGAGAAGTGGGCCAGCAAGCTGGACTTTGTTTTGTCGGTGGCTGGAGGATTTGTCGGTTTAGGCAACGTCTGGCGCTTCCCATACCTCTGCTACAAGAACGGCGGAGGTAAGCTCACATCGCCCGCCCACTTTCGTATCGAGTGAGGTTTTTACCATCTGTGCCTTGCAGGCGCTTTCCTCATCCCCTACTTCATCTTCCTGTTTGGTGGAGGCCTGCCGGTCTTCTTCTTAGAGGTGGCGCTGGGCCAGTTCACCTCCGAGGGCGGCATCACCTGCTGGGGGAAGCTGTGCCCCATCTTCACGGGTATGTCTCCAGCAGAGGGGGAGGAAGAAGCGCTATTGTTCCATCAACACGCTTTCGATTTTCTGTCTTCAATGGAACCAAGATGGCCACTTTTGAAGCACCGTTCCCCAAGGGCCCTCGCAAGGAGCCTGGAGCTCGGGTTTTTGTCTCTCAGGGCCACATTTGACATTTTGGAACGCCCCCGCTCAACGCTACAGGGGCGTCCTTTAAATTGTGCTATTTGGGTTCAGGCTAAATCTGGACTTCACGTTCGGGTCGGCTTAGGAAGTGGACTTCCAAATTAGAAAATGGCCGACATTTTGGCTTGTGAAAGTTCCATTTAAGATTTGCCCTCCCTGGGTTGGTTTTAGAGGATGAATTCGTCAGGGCTCCGTTTGTTTCCATTAAATTTTTCGAATAGGAGTTGGTTGTTGTCTATTTTCAAAAAAGAGCTTCGCTCGTCAAAATGACTTGCACGATGGCCCTCGAGGACCCCGCTCGTTTTACGCGTCTTCTGCTCCGACGGAACAGTCGCTGTTGCCAGGCGACGCCGTGGCCTGGTTTCGGGCCCCTTCTGAAAACGCCAATTTGATCCTCGCCTTGCTTCGTCCGTCTCGTCATCTCGCTCACACTGTTTCCCCCTCCCCCGTCGCAAAATTGGGTTAATATATTCATCACGCGTGTCTGCTTGGCGCCACTTCGTTAATATTCATGACGCCTTTGATTGCTCTTTACAATATTCCCGCCGACGGGACGCCGTTTGGTTGCTCGTTTCATTGGCTCGGTTTCAGTATGCAGGCGCACACGCGCGCCGCCGCCCGACACGACGTACAGAGTGTCCTGGATCACGGTTGCCAAGGCAACAGAGTGGCAACGTATCAGAACGATGGAGCGGGTGGAAAAAGGGAGCGGGCGAGCCGAGAGAGAGAGAGAGAGAGAGAGAGAGAGAGAGAGAGAGAGAGAGAGAGAGAGAGAGAGAGTGAGTGAGTGAGTGAGTGAGTGAGTGAGTGAGTGAGTGAGTGAGTGAGTGAGTGAGTGAGTGAGTGAGTGAGTGAGTGAGTAGTTGAGTTGGCGGCAAATTCAACACGTTACGTATTTGCTCAACACGTACTACAAGGTCAACTGAGGTGGTGATGTCAGTGACATCATGGAGGACCACGCTGGGCGTGCATGTGTGTGTGTGTGTGTTTAATCAGTATCAGATCATCAGAGTCGGTGCACAAAGACACACAAGTGCACCCACTGACTCACACACATGCAGACAGATGGCACAAAGGACCTTGAAGGACATTCTTCCAAGCAATAACATTTTGTCTTGTTTGCAGGTCACAAGTGACTTCTTTGCTCTGATGGTGCAAGATGTTGCTCCGGTGACAGATTGGTCAAGAGCAGCTGATAGAAGAAAGGCTGACATTTAATAACAAGACGTTCAAGGTCTTGTCAATAACGCTCATTGTGCTCAAACGGGCACGCCTCCTGCCCTGCCGGCTTTCAAAGCCGCTGAGCAAGTCATGCCGGCCAGGTAAATTGCGGCCAGCGGCAGCCATCGCAAAGTCCGACAAGCCCCTCCCCCCTCGCGTGTGGCCGCTTAGCGTTACTTTTGGGTTGGCGAGTCTCATCGGGTGTCAACTGCGTTGGATTGCTTCATGTTTGTGCCGTGGTCCAACATGGCTCGGTGGGCCTTCCACTGACGCTGTCTCCAAACGCGCTGGCGTCCCTCCTGGTGTGCTTGCAGGAATCGGCTACGCCTCCATCGTCATTGTGTCCCTGCTGAACATCTACTACATTGTCATCCTGGCTTGGGGACTCTACTACTTATTCCAGGTACGACCTGCATGCAACCACACAGAAAGGAACGTTAAGTCCGATGTTGTCTGAAATCTTTGCGCCGTCAGTGTTTCCAGCCCGAGTTGCCGTGGGCCAAGTGCAACCAGCCCTGGAACACGGAACGCTGCATCGAGGACACCTACCGCAAGAACAAAAGCCTCTGGCTGCCTTCCAACTTCACCAACTTCACCTCCCCCGTCACCGAGTTCTGGGAGTACGTACGCCACCGCGCACCGTTCATGGCTCCATTTTAGGCCTTGGGTTTCTGTTTGGGGATTTATCTTTAGCTTTGGGGATTCCTGTTGGGGTTTGTGGCTTCGGGTAGCTACCTTGGGTTCAGGGTTTGACTTAATGAAAGATGAGATAGGATTTGCAGGGTTGGTTTCAGGTTGCGGTTTGGGTTACGGTTTCTGGCTTATGATTTGGGGTTCAGGTTTGTGTTCTGTTTATGGGCTAGGCAGGGGTTGACCTTCTAGTCTTGAGTTGGGTTTGGCGCTTCACATGTTAACGTGTCTTCCTGTGGCACAGACGCAAAGTTTTGGGCATCAGCAGCGGCATTGAGGACATTGGCCCCATCAAGTGGGACCTGGCTCTGTGTCTCCTGCTGGTCTGGGTCATCTGCTTCTTCTGCATCTGGAAGGGCGTCAAGTCCACCGGGAAGGTTAGGACGTCAAAAGTGACGCCGATGTAGACGTCACGGCTCCTTCATGACTTGCTGTCTTGCCTTCAGGTGGTGTACATTACGGCCACCTTCCCGTTCGTCATGCTCATTGTTTTGTTGATTCGTGGCGTCACCTTGCCCGGGGCCACCGAGGGCATCAAGTTCTACCTGTACCCCGACCTCACCCGGCTCAAGGACCCCGAGGTACGTGCCAATGTGTTTTCCGCCAGCCTGTTACGCCGCCCTGCCAACGTGGTCCTCTCTCAGGTGTGGATCGACGCCGGCACCCAGATCTTTTTCTCCTACGCTATCTGTTTGGGCGCCATGACGTCCCTTGGCAGTTACAACAAGTACAAATACAACTGCTACAGGTCGGTACAGAGGCTCCTCCTAGTCGTACGATCGATGAACCGATCGATTGATGACACATGCGTCACAGGGACTGTTTGCTGCTGGGAGCCCTCAACAGTGGTACCAGTTTTGTGTCTGGCTTTGCAATATTTTCCGTCCTGGGCTTTATGGCACAAGAGCAAGGTGTGGACATTACGGACGTGGCAGAGTCAGGTAAATTTTGCTCGTCTTGTGAATTTGGCTCACCTGATTCCGATGTCCGCTGGAATGCCTGCCCGCCTGTGCCGTTTGCGCCCCTCAGGTCCCGGCTTGGCCTTCATTGCCTACCCCAAAGCCGTAACCATGATGCCTTTCCCCACACTCTGGGCCATCCTCTTCTTCATCATGCTCCTGCTGCTTGGCCTCGACAGTCAGGTCAGCCAGCCCCCTTGCAAAGTCGCCGTTTGGTCAGTCGGCCTAAAAATATATGTTGAAAAGAAACGCAGCTCGGTTCAAAGCTCCTTTTGTGTTGTGCTTGAAACCGTGACTTAAACTCACAAAGGCCACAGCGGGCTCCTCGGCGGAGGTCGTAGAAGCTTCAATGTATTGTGTGTGCTTACAGTTTGTGGAGGTGGAAGGGCAGATCACATCACTGGTGGATCTGTATCCGTCCTTCCTACGGAAGGGTTACCGCAGAGAGGTCTTCATCGCTATCATGTGCTGCATCAGCTACCTGCTGGCACTCACCATGGTCACCAAGGTAACGCAGAAAAGGACGCCGGGGCCCCGCCTACACATCAATGCGGATATTGAGCCGGGTCGCGGCGTCGCTCGGTCACTGGAGAATCTCGTAAACATGGTCGCCTTGAAAGAGTCAGTCAGATGTCACCTTGAATATTATCGGCGCTATCTGTTTGACGACCGCACAGACGTGCAAGTATTTATGACAGTGCTTTGGTTTTCTCGCATTTGTTATGTTCTAGATTAGAATGAAGAGAAATGATTGTGTAGCTGTTGGCAAGCCGCAGATCCGCTAGTCAAAACAAAAACCAATCGAAGAAAAACTATATTGCCGCTGAAAATGTGGCAAACATTTCAAAAGATTCCCAAAGTAAATGGAAAAGCGGCGTGAGGTATCTGCGGGTGACCTCGCTCTGGCGTTTTCCGGCAAAATTCTCAACTGCTGCCCTCCATTTGCTTCAGGGTGGCATGTACGTGTTCCAGCTGTTTGACTACTATGCAGCCAGCGGTGTGTGCCTTCTGTGGGTGGCATTCTTTGAATGTGTCGCTGTTGCCTGGGTTTATGGTGAGTACGCCCGACGGCAAAACCGTCTACTAACATTTTAAGATTTGAAAGATGGCATCATTTGAAATGCTAAGAAGAATGAAGTGTACAATTGCTGAAAAGGTGCCTGACCTTTTGTGCAGGCGTTGATAACTTTTACGATGCTGTGGAGGACATGATCGGCTACAGACCCAACCCTTGGATGAAGTGGAGCTGGTCTGTCATCACTCCCTGCTTGTGCTTGGTAAGGCGGCACGGCCATTAGCAAGCGCCTTGAAGACGTCACTTGCCCAAAGCGCAAACCCCCTCCGTTATCTGAAGACTCTTTCCGTGTTTGCAGAGCTGCTTCATCTTCTCTCTCGTCAAATACAAGCCCCTGACGTACAACAAAGTGTACGAGTATCCCGACTGGGCCATCGGAGTGGGCTGGACCTTGGCCTTGGCCTCCATGATTTGCATCCCCATGGTGGTGGTCATCAAGATCATACGATCGGACGGCCCGCTCATCGAGGTGGGGCGGGGAGGAGGGCTTTCGGCGGCCCGACAAGCCGGTGACGTATTGCGATGAACGTTTGCGGCTGTCTCGTTGCAGAGGATCAAGGCGGTGGCCGCCCCGGTCCGAGGCGGCGCCAGTTCGCGCCCGGCCGACCACCGCAGCCCCCGGGAGCTGGGCTACCACGCCGACCCCAACGGGAACAAGGGACTGCTGATGAAGGCCCCCAGCCACACCATCGTAGAAACCATGATGTAAAAAAGAAAAGAAGAGCGCGGGATGGAAAGTTCTCCATGAGATCGCTCTCCTCTCCCACCAGCCTCCCAAATGCTTCTCTCTCCTCAAGCTAACGCTAGCTAGCCGCCTTCTGTTTTGTCGTCTGTCTGTCCGCCCGTTTCTCCGTCTGGTGGAATGAGGGAAAAAAAGGATTTGAAGGAAGAAAATTAAAAAGTAGTTGCAAATATTTTAGGAACACTTCATGAAGGAAGTTTCTTCCTCTTCCTCTGGACAAGAAGGCGACATTGGAGTCTTGGAATCAAAAGTTCAGAGTTGGACTGAATCCCAAAAAGAAAGCCGATTACGGCGGGAATGTTTACGGCACACAAAGTGTTTTAAGTGGCAGCGCCCCCCCCCCCCCTCACCCCCAACGACACAATCATCCAAAGGTCCAAACCAGGGCTGTCCAAAGTCCAGTTGTACACTTCTGACCAGCATTGCCGAGAACTTGAACAAAGCACAGACAAAATTGGAAGATGAAAAAGTGTCGAGGACTCGTGAGGCCGTTTTTCAGCCCCCTGAAATTTGGCCTCATAAGAATCGGGGCTACACAGTCCATCTTCACCTCCCAAATCCAATTTATTGAAAACGCCAAATCGGGATGGGGGGCCTTGAATTTGGTCAGATGGGACCAATTTGCAGTCGGGAACACCTGAGGAATTGTGTCAAATTTGCTCCATTTCAAATAAAGCAAGTCTCCCCGCAACAAATGTTTGGACAACTCTGGTGCGCCAAATTGGAAAATATCTTTTCTCTGCGCTTGGCGACCATTTTTTTACGTGACAAATCAAAGCTGTGAAAAGCCAAAAAAAACGTACTTTAGCAAAGAATGCGCTGAATGTGTAAGTATGAAAAGTCCAAAGCGGAATGCCGGTTGTGAAACGCACCTTAACGCACACGATGGCCATAAAAGCCGCCGTACAAATGTATCGGGACACAAAGTTTAATTTGCCAATTTGGACAAATGTATTGAAAATGTGAGAATTTTAATATTTTAGGACAAAGCGAAAAAAAAAACGGTGACGTGGGGTTAGCACAAAAAGTAATTGGACAAAAAGAGTGAAAATTTGGACCACTATTGACTGTTTTTATAATAATGGCTGAATTGTAGTGAAATGCCCCATTCACATTTGCATATTTTAATTAAATTACTGCTTGATCGGTGGCAAAATCCCAAGTATGACCTCAAAAGAATGTTTTGATTTGGAATATGTCTTATTCCCATTTGACATACGTGCAATATTCACCACCACATCGCCAGATCTGCCAGACTTGCTCTAATTATGAAACGTCTCAAAACGTTTGTCTACCAAGTTGACTTTTTCTGGTACCGTACCGTCTTGAAAATAACGCGCACACATTGTAATGTCAAGCTGATATCAAGCTAACACCAAGCTAACATCATGCTAGCATCGCTAAACAACATTCTTGATCATGTCACACATCGACTATTCAACTCGTACAATAGTTGACATTGTGATGTGCGCTACCCAAATAGTTCATCGCTGCTTTTTCCCCTCAAAAGGAATTCACGTCCCTAAAATATATGGTTATGTTCCTTAGTTTATATCAATGTTTTGAGGTTTTTGTTGCTTTTTTGACTGGTCAATCTTTGTGAAAAAATGTCCGAATATCATTTCAATCGACGTTAGCAACACTGAGGGCCACCAACGAGTGTTGCGAACGAGTTTTGCTCACGAGCCTTCCCTTCAAACGTTCCACTGGTTTGATTCTACTTTCACATTGAAGCACATTGCACTACTTTTCATCATCATCATCGTCCTCTCATGCTCAGCCCATTCTGGGTTTCCATGGCAACATCCGCCATGAGAAAGTGACAAGCGTTTTCAACCAGCTTTTGTCACCTTCCACCTTTCTGTAAGCTTGAAAAATAAGTATCGATCAGGTTTCAAAATGTGTACTGTGTTTTTTGTTGTTTCTTGATTAAAAAACATCCTGGCAGTTTGTATTGTGTATTTCTTTGTCATGTAAACTGATTTGCAGGTACGTATATAATTTGTTGCATGCATTGTGTTGGTTTTGTTCTTTGAGCAAGCGACTGGCCAGAAACTTCGATTGCGTCAGTGAAGCGGTCGCTGACGTGCAAAAGAAATGACATGGAGAAAGTTTGCGCTTTTATTTGCACATGACAACTCTTTTTTTTTCTCTTCACTTCCCAGTTTGGGAAGAGTAAATTGGTGGTATAAAAATATTTTCTTACAGGGAACTTCACAGAGGCAAAATTACACCTTTGAAAAGCCCAATGTGGTTTGAGGAAGAAGCTTTGCTGATTTTGAGCGCTTCAATGTCATCCCGTCAAAAACAACACGCACATTCCTTCCGACGTATACGAGTTCATATGAATAACGCAGACAAAAAACTCGAACCGGAGAACAATATATTTCTTTTCTTTGAGCGGTGTGAACAAAAAGTGGCTCAGCGGGCTTTATCATCTGCAAAAAACTGTTTCTGTCGAGATTGGAGCCGTCAATATTGGATGTATTGGTTATGCTGCCCCCAGGTGGTCAAAGCACGCACATGCGCCTGAGCAGCCCAATGTGCAATTACAATCGCGTCCGTCTGACGGAACGCCCACCTCGGGTCACAGCAGGACGTACGTTTCGGGAAAGTCTAATCATATCGTTTGCATATCATTAAAACAAAGTCGAGACTTGAATATTTTACAGTGGTCATCCTTTAGCCTCAGAAAATGTTTACTTCCAGAACTTGAACATTGAGATGCATAGAAAAACACACACACACACACACACACACACGCATTACAGATACATGAAAACCAACACAAGACTTTTTGGAAGGCTTTTCTCAAGAATATTATTTTTTTTGCTTTACAAAATGTCTTCATGTAAAAGGTCATGACAATTTACACCACAGTCCACCAATTTGTGCTTTTTTATGTTTTCTCACTCACACACACACTCTCACACACACACATACACACACACACAGGGTGTGAGGTTGAGCATTAGTTTGATCACTTTTTTCTTTTGATACTTTTTGGGTAGGTGCAAAATGGTGCGCCAACTGCGTTTGAAAATGTGTCGATTTTTTCTGCTCTTTACTTGCTTTTGAGGAAGAAGGGGTGCGCTGAACTCGCCATAACGTCGGAAAACTGAAATAGATTTCTTGTGTTTGTGTGGTTAATGGCATGGCGGGGGTGCGCGGTGAGCATGATCAGGCTGACGAGTTCATGTGACGGACGTGAAGGCCCCTCTTAGCGCCGCTAATCCTCAAATAATTGCCACAGAGAGGGCGACCTTCCGGAAAAAAACAGCAGCAGTTGACGTTGATGTAAAGCTGCAGGAAGGAATGTGTGGAACTAAAAATATGGGGGGGGGGGGGGGGGGCACGGTGGTGGTGGTGGTGGGGAGACACTTGGTGGATTTGAGCTACTTGAGAGCGACCTCATGATTGCGCAAAGCCTGGAAAGGCAGGAAGCACTCACAGAAGAAGCCTGCAAATTCAGCTGTTGCCGTGGTAACCACAACATGTAGAATTTGGACGGCCGCAGGACGTCTGTGGATGAAAATCTTTCAATTTGGACAAAAATATTGGGACTCATCCCGGAAGTTAAAATGTGCTTGTACGCAAGTATTGGGACAAACTGAACAAAAGTCTTGGGACGCAAGCATGACTTGAAAATGTGCTTGGGATAGGCAGCTGTCTTTTGGAAACTTACTGCACATAAAGCCTTTTCCCTTCGAGTGCATTGTGATGACATCACGGTACAATGCCTTCAAGATGACACTCTGAACGTTCTCGCGACTGTGTCCTGTCTCACCACGAGGAGAAACGCGGCGCTTGTCGGCTGAAAACGCACCGCCCTGCACATAGAAGGCGTTCAAAGAAAATAATTCAACAACTTCAAGTTCCTCTCACAGTGACGTCGACCTGAGCGCATGTGCTACAGGTCCAAGGGGTGCCGGTACAGAGCGCTGCCGTTGTCCTCGGCGCCATCCAGCGGGTTGCGGCTGATGACCAGCTCCAGCCGGTCGCCGGCCTCCGTGATGAGCGGCACCGCCAGGCAGCAGTCAAAGTCCCGAGTTCTGACGTGGTTCACCTAAAACAGATGGAAAAATCTTCAAATCCACTACGTCTAGTCTGGAAGACCTTTCAGCCAATAAAGTTGTAAGTCTGACTGGAGTCAAGTCATGTGGCTCGAGGAGCCCACCTTTGACAGAGATCAGAAAAATTATGACGACGGGGAGCACCTGAAGGATCCTGTCATATGGTCGGAGGCCCGAGCGGTCGGCCGGTCCGTCCGGACGGACCATGTTGACGTAAACTCCCTTCTCGAGGAAGCCGTCGGACACGCTGAAGCCAAAGTCGTCGCTTTCGGGATCTTTCATCACAGTGACCTGCAGGGGGCGCCAAAGCCGAACAGATGTGAGGTCGGGCGCCAATGACAACTTCCACTCGCATTGCTAGCCGGCAGCCGCTGACTTTGTGCAACTCCAGAGGCGTGGGCGACAATAGCCCTTGCATCTCCTCCTTGATGCGCCGTGACTCCCAAGTCCTCTCAGAAACCCTCAAGGAGCCCGCCTTGGACTTGGACTCCCGCTCGTGCTGCTGGAGCGGCGCCATGTCATCCCGGAGGAGGCACGTCCCCATACGGAGTAGCTCGTCCGGGTGGAAGTGCACCTCCGGGTCGCCATCTGCCAGGTGGGGGGCGGGGCGTTAGCCGCCAGTATTTTTCTTTTCATGTAAAAGAAGTGCAATAAAGGTGCAGAGACATTGGCTTAAGTGAGCCGTGAGGTTCACACACCTTCCTCGTGCAGAAGCGCCCCCTGATGGAGGAGGGAGTTTCGCTGCGAGGGGCTCATCCGGCCATGGCTGAGGATGGCATCGCTCGTAGGTTTGCTGACACCTTCGACGCCCAAACTGATGGCTGTGCCAGTCATGATGGACGCCTGCCAGAGACCAATCACATGATGGTGGATTTCATTGCGTGACTTTTTGTGAATGTTGAGTTTTTAGCTGTATTTTTGTGATTTTTTTAAATGTGGATTTTTTGTGTGATTTATTTTCCTGTGATTTGTTTGTGTCATTGTTTTGTCATTTGGCTTTACGCAATATGGTAATTTACCTCGATTTCTCTGAGCAGCTCTGATTGGCCGCAAGTCTCCAAGTCCTCCAGGGCCTGACACCAGAAACTGTCGTCGGGGTCCAGCAAAATTCCGTCTGACGGTTGGCCAAGGAATCTGATGGGGGGGATTATGGTTGGCTAAAGTTCATATTCCCGCAACCCTTGTGAGGATAAGCGGTTGAGAAGATGAAAGAATGAACTTCAGCTTTTGCTCTCTCACCCCAACGGTTTTTCCCACTCATCCTCGCTGAAGCCGCCGTCGCTGAAGGGGTAATTTTTCAGGCAGCCAGCAGGGGGCGTAGTGGTGTCCTGCTGCTGCTTGGCGCTGCGCCACTCATGAGGGTGAAGGGCCACGCCAGTGGAGGTCTGCTGGCTGTACGTGCCTGCGCCACGGAAATAAATTCAACTACATATACCGTATTTATTCTAATTATCGCCCAGGGTGATTTTTTTTCAGATGTATATGACTTTTTCAGGAAACCTTACCCTGGCTACAGTATCCGGCGTCCAGTCCGGAGCCATCCCAGGAGTCCATGGCAGAGTCGACGCTGGGGATGGTCGTGGCGTAAAGTTCGGACAGTTTGCTGGTCTGCTGGCTGTCGGTCAAGTCGGTCAAGTCGTCGTCCTCGGCGTCACTCAGCTCGTTCTCTGTTGCGTCGTCCGCGTCGCTCTCCTTCCTGTCGTCTGCGTCTTAGCGACAAGGCAAATGGAAATTAGAACAAGGGCAAAAAAATTTGGAAAGCCAAGTGAGTCCTGTGGGGGAAAAAGTTGTTGGAGAAAAAAAAAAAAATGAAAAAAAAACATCTCCCACCACCAGGTTGACCAAATTGACACTTCCAGAGCTGCCACACGCTTTGGCGTCTTACTGTCAATCATTTTCTTGATCTTGAGCGTGACGCTCTCGCCAGCCATCTGCAGGAGGTGGATGGCCTCGCTCAGGGGTTTGCCCTTCAGGCTCACGCTGTTGATGGCCAGGATGCGGTCGCCCACGTGGATTGCGCCCGTCCTGCCAAAGGGAGGGAAACGTGTCAAGCAAAGCTCCTAAGTCAACTTTTGGAGCCTGCGTGCTTATACCGCTCAGCCAAGCCTCGCTTGGTCAGTCCGGAGATAGTGATGGGGTCAAAGGGTTCCTCCGTGCCCGAGATGGTGATGCCCAACGGGCCTCCGTAGCGCTTCAGCTCCACCGTGTAGATGATGCTGCCAGACGTCTCCTGCTCTTCTGGAACACACACGCACACATTTTTTAACCTTAAAATAATAACATTTAAAATTGTGTCGTTTTTTTTGTCAGTGGGTCATAGATGCCAAGGTCTCACCCGAGTTGTCCTCGTCCTTGCGGATCTTGAGCTTGACCAGCTCCTCGCACTGCTGCAGGATTTTCTCAGCCTCCTCCCACGTGCAGGTTTCCAGACGCACGTTGTCGATAGACAGAAGTTTGTCACCCGGCTCTAGAGTTCCCGTCCTGAAGGAATCCAACATTACGACGACAGTGGAATAGCACAATTTAAGATAATCACTTCTTCCTGACAAAATACGTCACGGTGCTCCATCACACAGCGAGGAGCTCCTTAAATGAAAGGATGGGACAACTAAAGAAAATCGACACTTACCTGTGTGCCATGCTGCCCTTCTTGATGTCGGAAATGATGAGAGGTTCTCCTGCCTTTTTATTGGCTGCAGATAAAATAAAACACGTGAATAAAAACGTTTCCGATATATGAAGCCTCAGAAGATGGATGGCGAGTGTGTTTCACTCCCCAAGAAGATACTCTATTTTACCACATGTAGGCGCTATTGTATTCTCTGACAACCCAACTGAGTGTGACTAACAGGTCGATAGACTGACTGGCAAGCAAAAGCTTGTTCTTACCACTGATGGTGAGTCCCAGCTCGACGCCCCTTTTCTTGGGCAGTTTGACATGGAAAGTTCCGCTACTGGGCACCACAGACTCTGCGGGGGCGGGGCGGGACAGGATATAGTCAGAGTCTGCTTCCCGTCAAGGCCCCATCGGCCATACGCACCTGCCACGTCGAATTCAATCTCCAGGACAACTTTGTTGGTGAGCGCGGCGTCGCGGAGCAGCTGGTTGGCCTCCTCCAAGGTGCCGTCCTCGGTGGCGATCCCGTTGATGGACAGCAGCCGGTCGCCCACCTGCAGGAGGCCGCACCTGCCGAGCAGCGGCGACCGTCACCCATAATGGAAGATGTCTCCCGCAGCTAATTAGCGCTGTTAGCAGGGGTGCTATCAGAGCGAGTGGCCTCGCGGTGTAGAGATTCTACTCGATGGATTGTCTATCTGTCCATCCGGCCAAATGAGTCTCACCTCTCGGCCGAGCTGTCGGGCTCGATGAAGCGAATGAGCGGTGGCGCCGAAAGCGTCTCAGTGGCAAATATTCCTCCTTGCAGCTGGACGCCAAAGCCGTTGAGGAGATCCCCCGTCAGGATGACCTCGCTCGTCTCCACGTGGACCACCTGACCGCCCGGACCCAACGAACTGGACGCCAGCGACACTGAAACACACAACTTTTTTTAAAACAATCTTCATGTCGGCAGCTGCTAAATGAAGACGCCAGCTCACGGGAGCTTTTGTGGTCCTTCTTTCTGTGTCTGCGCTTGAGGAGCGAGTTCCGAGGGCTGGCGGGGACGGCGGGCCTCGGGAGCGTGTTGGAGCCCTGGCTGCTCGGGGCCGACGTGCTGCTGGAGCCCGCGGAGAAATTGGTGGACACCAGCGCTGTGGACAGAAGAGCAGGCGACACGTTTGCGCTGGTGCGTTCAATGACACATGGCTGCATCGGCACGATGCCTGCTCACACTTGCAGTAGTCCAGGTGGTTGTTGTTGGAGGAGGTCCACGACTTGTGCAGGCTGGCACTGGCGTTACAGTTTGCGGGTGGTGGACACAAGTTGGCGCAGGGGTCCCACGAGTAAGGGTGAGGGTGGTCCGACTTGTGAACCTTCACTGGAACATATGTGCGCGCACACGCAAACGTGACGTTTTCTCCCGCATGTGGATCTTTGCGAGTCGTTAGAGAGTGAATCTCGCACCGGTGTCATGCAGCCGGGTCTGCTGCGCAGGCAGCATCTCCAGCCTGACTAGCTCGCTAGTGCTGGCCAGCAGCTGCGCGGCCTCCAGGACACTGCAGTGCTCCGTGGACGTCCCGTCGATGGACAGCAGGTGGTCGCCAGCGTGCAGCGCTCCACATCTGAGTGCAAGCACCGTCGAGATTTATTTCTATTTTTTTTTAGGTGGAGACGTCCATACCTGTCCACCACACTTCCAGGCTTGACCCGCTCGATGACGATGACTCGCTTGCCGCGATGGCTGGCCGACGCCAGGGTGATGCCGAGCGCGGCCCCCGGAGGCTTGGCCATCTCCACCAGGAGAGGGCCTGACGCATTGCTCAACGTGTCTGTCGGATCGAAAAACATCCCACATTTGAAAGTTTGAGAGTGTCAGCCATGGAGTTGTGCTCCGTTGGCCCGACCCCGAGACCAACCGCCCTGCGTTAGCTGGATTGCTGGGCGAGCAAAATCGTCTTGGGTGCAGGTTTGAAAAACACGCTTGGGTCATGTGTGCACTCACCCATGACGGGGACATCGTACTCGATGTGGAGAAGAGCTTCCTGCCCGCACTGAGCTAACACGCTGAGGGCGTCGCTGTGGCAGGCTCCGTGGAGCGGCGCGCCGTCTACCTTGAGCAGGCGATCGCCCGGGCGCAGCGTGCCCTCCCTGAAAACACACACGGGAAAATTTGGTAGCGAGCGGATCAAATATGGAGGCTTGAAAGGGACAACCTGCCACTGTAGCTGCTCTGGAACCTTTTTGGTGGGTCTACGCTAAAAGCAGTCATGTGAAGTTGAATTTAAAAAAAAAAAAAAAAAAATTCCAGTGGTGATGTTTCACCCGGTTGCCATCAGCAGACGAATGTTGCGACCGCTCCCACTCGCGCCGTTTCTTGGCATTTTCTCTTCGCCCACATTTTTAAGCCTTTCCCTCATCAACGGCAGAAGAACTCTTAAGGGCTGTACGGCGTGAAAGTGAGGCTTAACTTGCCTCCCGACTGGCACATAAATGGGATATAAAGCAGCGTGAAGGCCTCATTTCCTCCAGGCTGACCCACATTTTGGAGGCAATTTTCCTTGCTCAACTGAGCCTCGAGGAGGAGATAGCCAGGCCGTAGCGAAAGCCGTGTCTTTGATGCCCGGGTCACTCTTGAGGAATGTCGAGCAGGTGGAAAACGCTCCGTTGGGGATGGTTGGCTTTATAAAGGCTGTCTTTAATTTTTACACCAAAATGGTTATGAAAGACATTGTGAAGAAATAAAAGGGTCAACGGTGCCTCAAAGACACATGAAGACCAATGAAGGCAGACTACAAAGTTGGTCATCATAGGCTTGTAAAAACAAACATCAAAGTGTGCACGTCTACACGAACGGGAATACAAAAAGCACTGATGCTTTTTGGAGAGAATCATCTCTTGCTATTTTCTCTTGCTGCTGTCCCACTTTGACTTTTCTTTCAAAGACACGACAGAGTAAAAATAGTTTGCAGCGTCACCCTGTTGGAAGCTGAGGAGGAAGATGTCGGCATATTCTTCTTCTTATGAATGAAAGCGTCCAGGCGTGTGCGTGCTCGCGAGCTTACCTATCTGCAGGGCCGCCAGGGCGCACGTACGTGACCACCAGGGGGCGCGACTTGTGCCAGTCCTCGTGGTTGCCGCCTGGGGACAGAAAGGTTATTGCAGTCTAGACAAATCGCTAAGCTAGCGTTGCATACGGGTCACAAAATTAGAGGACAGCGTGGACGAACGGACAGCTAGCAATTTACAATGACGATCAGTTACAACCAGGAGCAACCTTGTTAGCTTAGCATCTCGAGCTCTTTGTTTTTGGCAAGTTCGAGATCATTCCCACCCAAAACCTTGTCATCTGTTTTGTCCTGCAACTGGTTTACCTCTCACCACGAAACCAAAGCTGCTCCCTTCTTTGTGCAAACAGATGTCGATTGTTTTGGAGATCACGCTTGACGTGCTGTCTGGTGCTACGAAAAGAAAACATTGAAGGCAATTAAAAAAAAATGGAAGGAGAACTCAAATGCTTCTCAACGACTTGATGTGTTTTAGTTGCGTGCCCACAACAACCTTGCTGTGGACAAAGCGAGCGTGCACACCTGTGGGCGGCAACTCGTACTCCACCTCCAGCAGGACTCGTTCTCCCACGTTCTTGAGGAGACTGATGATTTCCTCGTGGCGCAGTTTGGTCAAGTTGATGCCGTTGACCGACTTGATGTAGTCGCCAACATTCAGCTGGTCGCTCCTGCAGTTCGCAACAGCCGTCACGTCTACGCCTTCGTCCGCCCTCCCGCGTACGTACGTACCGAGCGGCCAGCCCGCCTGGCCGCAGGTTTGAGACCCGCGGCTTGCCGTCCTTGTCGGTTCCTCCCGAGATGGTCAGGCCCAGCGTGCTGCCCTCCTTCTTCACCAGCTCCACCATCGTCACTCCCCGCAGTGCTTCTAAGCAAAACGCACATGCAAAAAAAAAAAAACACGTGCCCTCACACACACAAACACACACACAAACACACAAACCAGGTGAGCTGGAGCATTGCTGTGAGAGATTAGCAAAATGAGCTGAATCCCTCGAGGCGACATTCAGGATCAGTGAGGTGCTTCCCCCCCCAAAAACATGCACACACAAGTGCACTGCAGAGAGGAGTGTTCACTAATGAATCACACTGGGTGTCATATTTGCATAAAACTGGAGTGTATTCGTCGAGAGATTAACTCTCCCACACACAACACACAGATTAGTGTGCATATGTGTGTCCTATTGCACTGAGGAGTCGTGCTACATGCCTGGTATACTGTGTCTCCGCAAGGTGGCGGTGTGTTCTGGTCCAGAGACGTCCTTGGTCTTTCCATACGGTGCATCATCTGCACACAACAGCAGCACACAAGCCGTGAGGGAGCGCACTTGAGGAGTTCACTCGCGACATTGTCACGGGAGCTCTGCTACTAGTGACGACTGCTTGCAAAGGCCGAATGCTCGGATAGTTTTTTTTTTTTTTTTTGTTCCACGATTACACAGGTGCACACAAAAACTAGTGCACGCGAGCATGAACACAATGACATCCACACAAATGCGCCCGCACAACGTTGCCCGAGTTGACTCGCTCCACGGCCAAGTGAGCTGCGGTCTGCTGAAATTTGTCTTTCCATTGGGATTTTTTTTATTTTTTTATTTATTTAACAAAGCGGCTTACCGTGGTCACGTGAGAGGATGAACGTCAGCACGAGCACAAAATCTCAGAAATTGCCTTTAAAAAGGGAGCGACAGCAATGTCTAAATATTCTTATTTATTTCTACAAACATAGTTGCTCCACGGACACGGCACACACAGCTTGGTAACTTTTCCATTACGCGTAAGGGACAGCTCATTAACGTCATGACACATAGATACGAAACATACAGCAGATAAGACATTCAGCAGAATAAATGTCCCTTATGAGGAGATGTTTTTCCTTCTTTTCCCCTCCCTTTTAAGTATAAAACCTTCTGATCTGGAGTCTGACCATGTTGTTTCATCTGCTGAAGTGCATTGTGTACGGACTGCTGTGAAACAACGCAAGATATTGCAAATAAAGAACCAACTATTAGTCCCCATCTTTGTTTTCCTTGCTCAAGTGCCTGTCACGGATCGGATTGAGCAGGGCGAACAAACGGACCAGGGTTTATTCGGCAAAACAAACTAATACACTCGGCAAACTGACATGGCTTAATGAAATACCAAAAGGACGTGAAGACATTAAGACAACAGGAATCAAAAGACATCAAGACAACAACACACAATGACCCGAAAAGGGCGCGAGGGGCAGACAGGACTTATATACACGACAGGTAACAAGAGGCAGGTGAGAATAATCAAACTAATCATGGGCACACAGGAAGGGGAGGGGCTTCAAAAAATGATAGAAATATGAGGACCGTCTCTGAGCACTTTATCAAGCCTTGCACGACGAGCCACACCTCCAGCTCTCCTCCATTCTCAAATGCTCGCATCCTAGATCACTCGATAAACCCGTATCCTTGCATTCTTCCATCATCACATCAGTGCAATCGTTCCTCTTCACCTCACAAGCTCACATCCTTCTCGATGCAGGCCTCCTCGTAACATCACATCCCAACATTCTCGCATCCTTGAGCCCTCAAATCCTCACCTGCATCCTCACGTCCTCGCAGCCTTACATCCTTGCCTCCTTGTAACCTCACATCCGCGTATCCTAACTTTCGGAAGCTCACATAGCCACCACACCTTCTGACATCTTTGCAAGATAACATCTTCATATCCTTGGCTCCTTCCATCCCCAACTTCAAAGAAGACTGACCCTCAGGTCCTATCAATGACTTTTCCATCTTACCCGCAAGAGAATAGCACAATCGCTTAAAGGAAAGCTACTTTAGTTTTATGTAATAGTCTTTCGAGAACTTTACACAGTGAACGCACAGGCGCCTGATTGCAGTCATTATGATGCTGAAAGTGGCGAAAGCAACATGTAATTAGCCGGCGTCCACACAAAGCGCCACCGTGGTTAACTCATGTTGGCACACGCACGTGCATACACACACACGCTCGCTCGCTCGCTCTCCTGCGCCGCCCACGTAAGCAGGCCAGTGGAAAGAACAAGCAGTAATTAAGAAGCTTAATGGCTTTTGTGCTGTGCTTAATTGCAGCCTGATGTGTCGGAATGGGGGTGCCGCTGGTTCACGGTTCTCTGAGTTCGGGCTGTCGCATGTCGTCGTTGATGCGGATCACACGTTGGTCTTTTTGTTTCTTCTGCTGGCCACCGCTTTGAAGCGAGAGAGAAATATTCGCCGGCGTAGGAAACGCCAATGTGAAGGATGGAAGGATGGATGAAGGAGGAGAGAATGAGAGGATGGAATGCAAGGAAGGAAGGATGCAAACTTGTAAATAAGGAGCGTGGGGGATGTGAAGGACACAAGGATGCAAGTTTGGAAGAATGTGAGAGTGGAAGGATGCAAGGAGGGAATGATGAATGGATGAGTAGATGGCAGGATGCGAGCAAATAGGGATGTGAAGATGTGAGGACGGAAGGGAGCAAGGGAACAATCAACAAGCCGCTATGTTCCCCCTCTTTGGTGCCATTGACAGTTTGATGCTCAGTTTGAGTTGAAACGACGTCAGAATGGCACATTAGCGGCTTCATTAGCGAATCGATCGATCGAGTCGGATTTCCCCCGAGGCTGAGCGAGCGAGCGTTTGTGTGCGTGCAGGCCAAAGTACAACAAAAAGGAGCCATCAACCCGGTTGACTCGTTTGCTCCCGCTATGCTCGTTGATGCACGAAATAGGACGACACTGGAGTCGTTTGGTTAATAACCCCACGAGCGCTCATTCGAATGCATGTCACTACGCTAGCGCTGTTCTATTAGCTGCTAACATAACACATTTAAAGTAGCCTAACTAAAGTGGCCTAACTAACTAGCTACTTATCAACCACCAACCTACCAAACTAGCTATCTATGACACTGGTCTACAACCTTTCTGATCTATGACACTCATGTGGAATTAGCCAATTAACCTCAGAATTGAGAAAGTCGCCAATTAAAATGCAGAATTAGCAACCAAATGTGAAATTAGTCAGAAAACACAAAAAATTAGCAAACAAATGTGACATTAGCAGGTAAAAATTAGACAGCAAATGAAAGTAAATTTCTCAATAATATTGTGGATTGATCTGCAAACGTGGATGAGAAATTAGTTAACAAGCATATGGAATTAGCCAAGAAATGATAACAATGAACAGAAATGAGACAGCAAAAATCAGAAAATAATCATGTGGAATCGGCCTACTAAAGTGAATGTAAAATTAGAAGGGAAGACATGAGAAATTCGTCAGCAAATGACAACTTGTTTTAGGAATTTGCATGGAAAACACAAGAAATAACCCAACAAACATTCAGCTTTAACTAGCAAACTAAGTTAGCACAAATGAGCTACCACATTGAACTTAAAGCAAACGGCATGACATCTCTGGCTGTTACTTCTGATGAGTGTCTCCCCCTAGCGGTTCATGACGGTTCTGCACCCTTTCTGTCATCAATGCTTTGATCCATGACTGATGACATGGCATCTAGCCTGCCTCCTACAGGCATGGAGTACTGAAAATGAATTCCTGTCTTCTCTGATATCATCTTCGGTGTCATTCCATCATCATAAGCTCCAGGGCGCCACCTGCAGCTCTCTTCCTTCCTTCCTTCCTTCCTTCCTTCCTTCCTTCCTTCCTTCCTTCCTTCC
Organism: Syngnathus scovelli; assembly: GCF_024217435.2. NCBI lineage: Eukaryota > Metazoa > Chordata > Actinopteri > Syngnathiformes > Syngnathidae > Syngnathus > Syngnathus scovelli. The sequence goes on along the minus strand of NC_090857.1, from coordinate 2,117,457 downwards.
TTCCTTCCTTCCTTCCTTCCTTCCTTCCTTCCTTCCTTCCTTCCTTCCCTAACCAATTCTCGCACTCACCGCCACTGGTGGCCCCGACGTCCCTCCGCAGACCACAAAACATGACTGCAGACATGGAGGAAGGAGATCAACTGCCGTGTCCACAGCCACGCAGAGACACTCGCACACTGCTGGGAGCGCAAAGAAGAAGCGCGCAAACAGCGAGAGCGAGAGTGAGAGCGACAGAGCGACAGAGAGAGAGAGAGAGAGAGTAAGAGAATGAGATGTGGACCGCCGAGCGCTTGATGATCAAAGATGACTGGCGCTTACGTTACGACCACTCTAAACAACAAAAGAGTGAGAGAGAGAGAGAAGAGAGGGAAATATGTCAGCATGTAAGGAGGTGAGGATGCAAGGTTGACTGCAGGGCTGAGGAGGTGAGGATGACAGAATGCAAGATGAAAGGTCGAGATGCAAGATGCAAAGATACGAGGAAGTGAGGATGAAAGAACTGAGAAGGTCTATGGGGGTCAGTATGCTAGGCTGTGAGGATGAAAGGATGTAAGGAGGTGAGGCTGGAAGGAAGAAAGGAGGTGAGGATACAAGGATAAGAGGATGTGAGGAGATGAGGGTGGAAGGACAGAAGAAGCTGATGGATGATGTGAAGTTGAAAGAATGTGACGTGGTAATGCAAGGATGTGTGCGAGGAAGCAACAAGGCAAGAATGCCAGGATGTAAACATGAGAGGATTCAAGGATGGGAGGTATTAGGATGCAAGGAAGGAAATATGGAAGGATGGGATGGATGCAAGGGTTCAGACCTCAGTTAACTTTTGACTTTGACATTTCAGCCTAACAAGATCATCTTGTAGCATTCGTGTCGAAGCAAAGTGACAACCGTAGCTTCAATTATTTCTAGCACGCGCTGAAATTTGAAAGCATGCAGTGCACAAAAGCTCACGTGTGTGTGTGTGCATGTAGTCAGTAATAAGCCTGCTTCTTATCTCTCTCTCTCTCTCTCTCTCTCGCTCTCTCTCTCTCTGTCTCTCACTCCTTATGTGTGCATGTGCGTGTGCGTGTGTGCGTTTTGGTCGGTTGTTTTCGGAGCTTGCTTGCCTGCTTCTGCCTGACCTACTTTTCTCTTCCTAAATAAATTAAATAAATAAAAAGTTCACTCTGCATCTTTGCATCAGCATCACTTGGCTAGCATCCTGTCTGACTCACACAAACGCGCCGGCGGCTGCTTTCCTGCTTCCTTCATACGTGCCCCAACGGCCAACAAGACGGATCAAATTAGCCAGCAAACTCCAAACGTTAGCCAACCAAATTCACGCAGGAAATTAGCTAACAAATGTGACAGTTGTCAGAAAACATGTTGGATCAAGCTGATCGATTAGACATTAAAATTTGCCGGCGAAACCCAAAAAACAAGTCTGAAAATTTAAATTAGTCAACAAATGGTAGAGTGGCCAGTGAATAATCCATTTGTGTGTGTTGTGTGCGTGTGTCTGTGTGTGTGTGTTTGTGTTTGCATGTGTGTGTGTGCAAGCATGAAAGCCAAGAGGGAAGCAGGGGAAAAATTAAGCACTCTTGAGAGTGACTCATGTCAGTGTACTTGTACACACACGCACACACACACACACACGCACACACACACACTAGATGTATACAGACAGACACGTGGTGGTCTGAGGTGGTGGTCTTATCTCGGTCTTCCTCCGGAAGGATTCGAGTGCAAATGAATCCCCACTCTGAGGATTACGGCTAAGAACTTTGAAGTGGCAAACGGCAGCTTCACTCCGGCGCACCTGACAGATGAAGATGAAGATGAGGATGCTGTCTGCAAACAAATGTGACACTTTAGCAAGCAAATGTGAAATTGACTTGCAAGCAGATGACATAAGTTTAGCGAGCAAACATCCACTAAGCAATAGCATGACGTTAGCAAACATGAGAAAGCCTGGAGGAAACAAATGTGACCAGCAAGCGTGTAATTAGCAAAACAAACTTTTGAGATTAGCCAGCAAACAACAAATAAACCTGAGAAATAACCCAAGCGCCATGATGACCGAGCCAGGTGACACGAGAGCCAGTAAGCATGACGACATGACACCAGGCAAAAACCACGTCACTTTAGCAAGTAAACGTAAAATTTGGATTCGCCTTAAGCTGTTGGAAATGAAAGTAGCCAGAAAAAGTCAAACCTTAGTCAGCGAACAAACATTCAGTCAGTAAACAAATGAAATTAGCCGGAAAACAGCAGAAAATAGAAACGACACGAGCCAGCAAACATTAAATTGAGTTGGTAACAATAACATGGAGATTTTATCAAGCAAGTCATTCATTCATTCATTCTGCATATTGATTCGTCTCTCGTTAACTTGTGTCTGCCTCGGCCTTCATCTTGTTTCCCTCCGGTGGCCATCGGTATAAATACCCTCCTCCTGCCGCGCTAATTAATCTCTCATGACAAAAATCAAAGGAGGTGCATCTGCATTAGTGAGAGGAAGGCGGGGAAGGCTCAGGAAGGGGCGGGACGCAGACGGGAAACAACAAAAGGTTGCGCCAGTCTGACCGAACGCGCCGCTTTGCTTTCAGAAGCGCCACAACATCAACAGGGAATTGACACCTGTCAATCACCTGATCAATAAAAGCTGTACAAGCCACTGACATCTGCGGAATCGTAATCACGAGCCGGAAAGGCGGCAAGCAACGCGTCGTCCCCGTTTCTCTGCCTTTGCTCGCCGTCTCCGGGCTTGACTTCAAAGCCGGAGATCCCCAAATCCATAAATAAATCATCAGAGGGGACCCGAGCGAGTCTCTCGGGCAAACCGACAAAGATCCACGCAAAGAGTCGCGCCATCTGCCACCGGCGCAAAGAAATCAAAAGGAAATTGAAGATTTGCCACAATCGCAAAATAACAAAATCACGTCAACATCAACACAAAACCTTTCAGAAGTATAAACAAGTGACGCCACGTTGCCACGGAAACCCCAATCGATAGAAATGTCCAACCGGCTGAACAGATGCTCAAATTCAAATTCAGAATGACTTCTGGGGAGAAATGATCAATTTGGCGTCAAGTTTTCCAAACATGCAGATGCTACGGAGGATGGAAGCTTCCCCAAAAAAAAAAAAAAAGCAAAGTTGCAGCTGAGGATGAAGTTGCTGGTTTGACCTTTCTGCAGGAGAAGCCGCCGTTTCAAGATGGCCTGAAGGAAAAGCATGCTGGCCAGCTCGCCACCTCGCCGCCGCTTGCAGACGGGATTTACTCAGTGTGGAGCGCAGAAGCAAGAAGAGAGAAGGAAGCCCCACTTCTGGCTGCTCCCCTCTTTCGCTCGCTCACTCGCTCGCTCACTCGCTCGCCCCTAAACGTCGACTGCTCAGCTGCGTAATCAACTTCATTTTATGATTATTTTATTGGCGCAGGCCCATTTCTTATTCCGGTTTGTTCTTGGTCTCTGTGACGACTTTTTTTTGTCATTGCACCATCTTCCTTGCTTCTGATTATGCACAAAAAAGTTGCAGCTCAAAGCCTTCGGGACTTTTGATGCCCCAGTTTTTTTTTTCTTTCTTTTTGCGGCACCGGCTCGATTCTGCTGGGGAGCACCAGGTGATCAAAGTGCGGCAAAAGATGAGAGCCGGCAGTGGTGCGAGGTGAGCGGCCTGCCAAATGACAAACCGCCTCTCTCTTGGTAGAGAACAAAGGTTAACCGCTGCCCGTTAGCATGCGACACAACGTGGGCCAAACCTGTTGCGAACTTTGACCCACAAACCGCAGTAGGTGAGGATGCAAAATGCATCAAATCACCACAGCGCAGCGCCAACTATTGACAAGGAGGACTTACTTGCTGTCAGAAGCTCGAGCTTCAAGGAGACAGGTCAACTCAAACATCAGCTGATTTATTTTTTAAGAATATTCTCGCGACGTATACATTTGCTGTGATCCCTGCCAGATCACAGGATTTTATTTTAGGTGTCGCAAGGCAAAGGGGACTGCGAATGAGAATAGAACTCGTCTTCCTTCTCGTCGCTGTCAAAGCAGGCGGGTGACTCTTTTAAGGCCCTTAAAACAGCCAAGATTTATTTTATTTTCTCTCGTCAGCATGCATGGTGCGGGTGAGAAGAAAAGCGCAGTCGCTCGCTTCACATCTGAAGCAAACAGCGGGGAAAAAAATTGCTCCAATGGAAAAAAAAAAAGGTTTTCATGCATCTGAGAGAGAAGCAGAAATGTGACGCCGTCTGATGGGGAAGAAAATGGTGGTGTCAGTTGGTTGGTGAAAGACATGTCCTACCATTAGGGTGGTGGTGTGTGTTTTTTTTGTTCAGTTTTTGTTTTTTGTTGATTCATCAATAATGGGTAAAATGTCCTCAAGTTTGTGAAAAATATTTCTAAAAGTTGCCCCTAAAGTCAGCGTTTTGGAAGCATGTGGCCGCTAACGTTAGCAAACATTGACTTGACGGCTAGCATAGCATCGTTAGCAAGCGGCTTCCATATTCGTATGTCACTGCGACTTAATATTGTTGGCTATCGGCAACAGCCAGCCAGCAACATTCATCTGGCGCATAATGAAGCAGGCTCATTATTTTCAGGCACAAAAAAAAAGAAAAATTATCCAGAAATATTTTGCGTGGGTCAAAAAAAAAAAGCATCAAATATTCAAGACATGCGGTGCAATTAATTCATTTGAAGAGAAAAGCTTTGAAAATGGTCGAGCTTTATTCTCCTGCAAGAACTGCCAACAAGAGGTCTGGTTTAGGACAATGTATATTTGTTATTGCTAAAAGTTATGTTAGCATCATCATAGCAGCCCCCCCCTACTTTTCCGTCCAAACTATTTGCCAAACTGATAGCTATTTTCAAATGGCGCTGGCTTTGTGAAGACATTTGATGTCTGAACGGGGGCGCACTGAGCGCGGCGGCTTCTTGACGCAGGCGACTTGTCTCCCTTTCAAGTCATTTTCCTCGCCACAAAAGACAGCGTCGGCGGGTTAACGTGCGACCCAAAAATCCCATCGTGCGCCTTTGACAGGAGCTTCCATGACTCCCAGGCGGCCCTCGTCATTTCACAGTTTGCATAATTATTCCGGGGACGGCAATTTAATCAGAAAAATGTCAAAGTCATGCGGTTAATAATATGATTATTACCGGAGACTTTTTTTCGCTGTATCTCATCGCAAACGACGAACTAAAGACGAGAATCATTAGCGGCGCAAGTCATTACTTGTATGACATGATTAGTGGCTGCGAATTGAATTTCAATTTCACTGGCGGCTTCAAACAGAACATGATGCCAATGGATTGTCTGAGTTGGTTTTACAGAAAACTCAAACTGGTGGGTACAAACATCTTGAAGCAAGCACACTTGCTCTCTTTTTTTACCCATCCTTCCTTCATTTGTGTGTTTTTTGTCATCATTCATTATGAAAATGCGTCTGACTCGTCGCTAAGGCTCACCTTCCGCCCCTAATGAGCGGCGTGTGCTCCCAATGTGTCACAAATCTGTCTTGATGGGATAAAACATTCATCAAAGACACACGCTCACATCAGACGAAAAGAAATGTCATTTCCGCCCTGAAAAAAAAGAAACTTTGCACAATGGAAATTGACTCCAGCAGGCAAACTGCTTACAAAGTAAGCAGATGATATCGTGCCATTGTCGAGGAGAAGGGGACAGGTGAGGGAGGGGCAAATGGCAGCCGTCATGCTTCAAAGACGTTTTTCTCGTCTTCATTTTTTTCTTTTAGTCGGACAGTTAGGCAGTTTTTGCCAAATTTTCCCTTTTCCAGCTGTCGGCTGAGAAAAGTCCTGCCGCTTACGTGTCAGCAGTTAATCGGAGGAAGTCGAGTTAGCAAACGGCCGCCTCATTAACGTGAGTGACGCGCCAGTGACCTAAGGACCGCTCCCACCTGAAAAGCACCTGGGAGCTCATTACTGCTGCCGCTGCACTTTAGCAGGCGAAGTTGCGGACAAGTGCCAACAGCCACCGTGCTCGTCTTCCTCCACCATCTTACTTGCCGATTACAGTCATAGAAAAATGCCGACGCGCCACAACGATTCGGGAGCAGGCGTTCACACGTTCACTCACTCTGGAATCACTTCTGCCTTGCGTCACGTGACTTTAGACATTTTCAAAATACAAGCTGCCCTTCTGCCAATTTTATTTTGCTTTTGAGCAACTCATTTGACATATTGCTTTATAAATTCAGTTTAGCTCCATGCTAACAATGCAATCCCTCATAAACAGGCTAAGGAAACTAGCCTCTGTGCGTAGGAGGATTTTATTTTACGTTCAAAGATTTGACCCGAACTAAGAGCAGAGTCTTTTTTGCAGGATTCCAATCCATTTCATTCTGTATCGAATGATGAACTCGCCGTGAAGGCCATAGCGGCCACACGGCGGCCGCCGCTTTGTGCCAAACGCCGAGTCAAACTCGAGCTGACGACGGGCAGAAGGTCAGCTCGGAGCGCCCGAGTGCCGCAAGGCAATAATAAGCGAGTGAGTCCACTACTTCAGTTCCAGCTTTCTGGATTACTATTATTAATATGTATGGAGTCACATCCAAAATTTTTGCTCCTCTCACACTTTCAGCCTTGTCCATATTGGAGAATTCAGCATGGAAAGCTCATCATGACGAAAATAGTAAAAAAAAAATCAAATTAAAATAAAGTTTATTGTGAAGAGTTTGGGGCTAAAAGCCATCAGCCACGTGAATACATGAGCAGGAGGAGGCGGCTATAAACACGCACACACACACGTACAAGAATATTAAGACACACACACACACAGTGAGGTCAGCACAACAAGCCTCAAGCTGCACTCCCACACACAAGCACACTCCAACAATGTACAAACACTCTCACTCAGACCCAAACTAACATTCAGACACACTAATAATGCACACACACACATACACACACTAACAATGGACACACACACACACCTCTTCAGGTGCAGGTTACAAACTCTGCATAAAACACACCTGATGCATTTACACTAAAGGCATTGTACACACATTGTACACACACACACACACACTACCGTGCATGCCGCCCCCTCCCAAGCACATGCACTTTGAAGGATGCAAACTTTGCACAAAACCCACCTGCTGCTGAACACACTTTGCAGCTACTCATGCACGCACACACACACAGGCAGGCTGTACCCTTGTTGTGGCGCCTGACGACCCCCAAGCGGCACTTGAGCGACATGGAGAACATCCTGCCTTCCTTCTTGGCCCTTTTCCTTCTGTGGAGCTCAGCGAGTGGAGAAGTCACATGGCGAAAGAAGCAAGCCGGAGATTCCAGCATCCTTCTATCTACCGCCCCCCTCTTTCTATTTCTCTCTCTCTCTCTCTCTTTCGCTCTGTCTCTCCGACTCATTCGCTAGCTGGCGTGTGTTAAAGTGGCGTGAAATGAAGCCACACCGCCTTGACCCCTCCCCATCGCCTGCTTCGTGTCGTCACGCATGACCTCTCCCAGGGCGCTCCGTAACAATACCTTGCCGTAACCATGACAACAACCGCAACAAAAGGTCCTGACTCCTTCGATCCTGAACTTTTCCACAATGGAAGAGAGAAGCAATCGTGGAGCGTCACTGTCAGGACTGCAGCGGGATGGGGTTTTCTGGACATTTAACTTTTGGGGCACTTTTATAGCATCTGTCCAACTTTAGGATGTTGGACTTTTGTTATTTTTCTATTTGGGCGTCCACCGGTTAGTGTGCACTCACGATGATGAAAATCGTAATTTCCGTCTCAGCCTGAAAGTTGACATTCAAAATGTGAATTGCTGGTGAAGCCTTTGATGGCAGCAGATCGACGCCCACGTTTGCAGGTGGACCCTCTTGGCCAGACAGGAAAGTGCTCCAGCCAGCTCATGTGGCAATCAAGGGGCCATCCAGATGAAAGATGAGCAATAAGAGCTAAATCAAGAAATCTCTCCATTCAATTTAGGTTGTTGAGGCCAGCACAGAAACCAGTGTGAGTCCGGATGGATGCCAAGTCTGTTATTGATGTCCGGTTTTGACCGCTGATCTGCAGCGCGTCGGAATGCTCCATTTTTCTCTTCCCTCCGACCAATCTCCAAGATGCTTTTGTGGAAAGCTTGCATTTTGCAATTCATTCGTTAGCTTCATTTGTCGGATGCAGTGTTAGCGCATGCTTCCTCATTTTCTTCAAAGGCAAACTAAATCATAGAGCATTCGATTTAAATCTCTTTGATGCAACAAAGAGGTCAGACATGGCCAGTGTGTGCGTGTGCATGTGTGTGTGGTGCAAAAGTGGAACAAGTCAGCAGAAAACTAGAGTTGACTTCAAAGACAACAACACCCCCGATGCAAACACTCACCGCCCATGCGGAGGCAGAGTCGTTGCCGCAGCTGCCCCGCCACCGCCACGCTTCCTCCCTCTCGCCTCTTGTTCCTGGGCGACATCCTGGTCACCATCTTAATCACTTTGTCCATCCTGACTAAGCCAAAACTCCTCCGCCTCCTCCTCCTCGTCTTCCACAAGGAACCTCTTCTTCCTCTTCACGCCGCCGATTGCCCGCCGGGTTGTTTCCTCCTCGCCCTCGGAGCTCGCAGAGTCGAATGATGAGAGACGCGAGACTCGAGCTTTTTGCGCTTTGAGGGTTTGATGATGGGAGATGCTTCACATCTCTCGTCTCTTCCCTCTGTGTGTGCAAGTGCGTGTGTGTGCGTATCTCCATCTCTGCATCCGGCATCCTGAACTTTCAGCATGTAAAAAGTCAAGTTATGTTGTTCAGGACGTGCTTGGAAATGTGACTGCCAATAAAATGCTCCCGGAGTTCCTGGTGCCTTCTGGATTCCCAAGTAGAAGCACAAAAATGTTTTGGAATGCCATGCCTTCAAAAAAGTCATTTTGGTTTCAAGAGGCCGTTTTAGGCTCAGTTGGCCAAGTTGAGACCAACCGGATTCATGGGGCAAAAAAATAAAAATATGCAGCGAACAGGAGTAGACCCACCCAAAAAAAAAAAGACACGGGAAGTCTTCCATATGACACCGTCAATTCTAATCAAAGCAGACCGAAAAAGATCACAAATTGCTTGCTGGGAAACACCCAAAGATCGGCTTCTGCAAAGCATGTGCAAGTGCAAGAGGGAGGGCTGCGTCACTGTGGGAGTGGTCACAGCCACGGCCACTTCAGCCACGGCCAATCAAAGTGATCAATCAACTCATCCGATGGCAGCCCTTTGTGCCAGGAGACTTTAAGAAGAACCTTGGAGAATGAGCCACACACTGCTTCACATTTATAGTCATGAGCAGCACACACTCACACAGACACTATGCAGCACGTAATAGCAACATGCACTCATGGTACACTTACTCATGTACACACATCACTCAAAAAAAAAAATCACACATGCATGCACACAAAGCATGTTTGAAGCATGTGTTGCCATGGTAACAGAGCAAATTGTGGAGTGCGTCGGTGGCATACAGCTGAGTTAAATGGGTCACGCACACACATTTAGCTTTTTCTTTGGCTTGCCGAGTTGTGTCTTGCGCATTCATTAAAATGTGGCCTGAGCACGCTGCAGACTTCTGACAGGCTTTCCATTAACCCCATGCAGCTAATTAATTAACACAGTGACCTCAAGATGTGTAGGGGTGCGTGGGGGGGGGGGGGGGGGGGGGGGCATACATAAAGGCTAAGGAAGAGCATTGCGTAAAGTGACGGAGAGAGGAGCCATTGAAACTGGACCTACCACAGGAGGACTTCTTCGTAGCGTGTGTGTTGTATTTCTTTTGTTTGTTTTTTGTTGTTGGGTATTTTTCTGCTGGGGCTGGAGGCTATATATAATATATACGGAAACAAAACACGCACTCAATCACGCTGCGCATACAGGCGCGTTGCAGTGTGTAGTGACATGCGCCGAGTCTGTAGCACCCTCTAGTGGTAGTTGGAGTGAGCGCATATGCGATGACTCACCGCGACAAACAGCACAGGGGTCATTTGTTAGTCCATCACATCGACCGATTAACTCGCTCATCAACTGCTCTAACACACAGACGTGCCAACACACACACAACATTACAAATGATGACATGAATTGTGTCAGTGGAGGTGGAATCAAAAAGTCTGGACAGAAAGTGGAGGAAGAGGATGACGATGAGCGTTATGTCAAACAGTCGCTCGGGCGCACACGAGTGACCCCACAAGGCCACAAAATCACATTTTTGAGTCAAACGACCGCACCAAATGTTGTGATTCGATCTCCTATGAATCTGTATGCCAAGTACGATTCATCCTTGAGACCGATTCCATCCATTACTCGATGACTGGATTCGTTTCAATTAGGACAAAATATGATTCATTACAGTATGATTTCTGCTTTTGGGCTAAGCACAGACTCATTTTAAAGAAGGTCGGATTGAAAATGTCATTATCATGAGATTGATGTAACCACTGGAGTCAATCACTTCCCTTAACGAGAGGAGTGACACACACGCACACACACACACAGACGTGAAATGAGCGATGGCTCAAGAAGTTGCAAATATTTCCAATGTTGGGCTAAAGAGCAGCAGGCAGCTCCGGTTTAATGATTATGCAAATTAATCTCCCAGCGGGACTCCGTGATGCAACCTGCAGAATTGCACACGCACTCACAAACGCGCTTTTACTTCCGTTTTGCGGTAATTAGCGTGTCAATTGGACTCGGGAGTGGATTGTTGCTGTCGCAGTGCAGGGCCAGGAAGGAATGGCCGCCCTCCATTCCATTCAACACGTCAGCACAAACAGACTCTGCTTTCCTTCGCTCCCACGCTTTATCAATTTTGATAGCTCGAAATTAAACGCTGATTATTTTTCCACAGGGGTTGTCATGTTCCAGCAGACTCATGTAACAGTAAGGACACGACAACAAAAAAGATTGCCACCATTCAGTGGGAAACTGACACACAACAAGTTCAAATTGAATATTTCAACACTAACCAAAGTGAGCTAGGCTAATGCTAACATGTAAAGCAAAGGTCAACAAAAGGGAGCAGAGATGACCCCTAACACATGCAGGACAGTAGCGTACGCACAAAACGAGAAGTTGAGCTTTGTTATACTGTGCAAGCAACTTCACATTCAGACTAATCGGCTGCCAATCACATGATGACTGGACGCCGCCAAAAACCGGAAAGCTCTTGCGCATCCGCCACCGCTATGACGGCCTCCCATCGGGAAGCCTTCACAACCAACGAGATGATTTGCACCGACGTAGCTTGAATTCCCTCGTCGTGACGGATTGAAAAAGTGTGCCGCAGACATCTCATTGACGAGCTACAAGTCGGTCATTACGCCTGAAAAGGCGCCATGAGCGTGCGTGCGTGCGTACGTGAGTTTAGATGCTGCTGCCGGAGTCCGAGGCACAGAGGAGGAGCAGCCGGCGGAATATTCCGGTCTGCTCACGCATGAGTACACAATGGCAAAGAACACACACACACGCGCGCACAGACACACACATACACATCTTTGGCTATGTTAACACACACGTCACGAATGGAGAAGTTGTTGAACAACACAAAAGATTTGTTTGGAATTGATTTGAATTTCTTCTCCCGTTGGAAATGTCAAGTGGACCAATTGAAAAGCCAGCAGCTCTCGGGTCCTTTTGATGGACTGGAAACACAAAGGCCAAAGTGGGCGCTGGCGCTGTCCATGTGCAGTTTCGCCGGGATACACACAAAGACGCTTTCAAAAAAAGCAACAATAAATAATATGTCTATTTTTTCCCCAGATACAAAATAAGTCCAAATATGCAAATGAACGTATTGATGAGTTTTGAGATCTAAAAGGGAAACTACAACGTGAAATCTAACAAGGGCTAAAAAAATTGGTGTTGCATTCATACATTGCAACTTTATTTGTATTAACCAGAAAAATAGAATATTAATTATAACCCCCAAATTATCTCAATACAGTAACCCCTCGTTTATCACGAATAATTGGTTCCAAGAACACCCGCGATAAGTGAAAAGCCGCGAAATAGTGTAACCTTCTCATTTTTAACACACACACACACACACACACACACACACACACGTTTTTGGAAGGACCACAAAACGTCCCGTGTGGCCAGATGGGCCCCGGAACCTTCTGCTGCAAAATGGACGCCTGAACAGCCGTAAATCAGCCCCCCGACCAATCTCACTTTGGGGCGTCAAAAGCAGGTACAAGTTGAACAAGGAGATTTCGTGGCATTCACAAAAAGCAATCAGCCCGGGAACTCGCAACGTCCGTCGCCTTGCACTCTTGCGTGCATGCAAAATGGAAGACGAGTTTGCTGTTTGCACCGCGTGACCCGTGGTCAGATCCAATTACGACCAAAACTGCTAACCCGCGGCTACATGCTTTCTTCACGCATCACGCACACACACACAACGTTTTGGCAGACAGTACCACAACACAACAAAACGAAAAGATCATCTGAAACTTGCTGCTTTTCTCTCATCTTGCTTTCTGCCATCCCTCGCTTCCTCTCCTTGCACATCAAGCCGTAATTGTTTGCATCCTGAAATGATCCCGCCGCGGCCGCCTGAACGCTGATTGAAGGCCTCTGAGACACACACACGCTTCCTCACATCATCTTGGCAGCCACAAGGGAATGAGATGTTAGGATCAAACGCTTACATGGCATCAGACACACACATACACTGCAAGAGCGCACGTCAGAGTGCAGTCACTTCACCTGGCCACTAGGGGGCACTCAATAAAAGCTACCAGACTGTGGCCTACACTTGAACAGCAGAACTGAGCCACAACAAATGTTCAACTTGTACAATGATTCAACTGCATTTTCCATTTTTCAAAATTATTTTGACACAGTGCATTGGACCGGTGGCATACGCACATGAACATTGAAAGCTACAAACTATTTTGTCTTGAATGACGCTAGATAACATTTAAACGCCACAGCAGGAACCCGAGAACTCACCAGACATGGCCACCACAAGTACACTGCGCTGTCTTTCGTTTGAACACGATCGCTGCACGGTCACAATTACTTTGACAAGCCACGCATGCGCATGTCACGCGCACGCACGCAATCTCAGCACGTCGTCCAGAGGAGGCAAACGTGCAGGCAACAAACTCGCATCCAGAAAAGTCTGCGCGCACACGTGCACGGCGTGCACGCGTGCATCGTAGCGTAGTGGTTCCCTACCGTCCTCGTGCAACCGCTGCAGGCAGAAGCTGAGGTTCCTCCGCCACGCCGGCATGACGATGAGAATGATGATGAAGAGGATGATGAAGATGAGGTCCTGGCTATGCAAACGACCCGCCCCCGTCCCTCACCCTCTCTCTCATGTCGGAATGACGACGAGGATGGAGAAGCGGCGAGACCCACTGGACCGCTGCGGCACCCCAGAGCCCCCCCCCCCCTCCTCACTCTCTCTCTTTCAAGTCTGTCTCTTTTATTCTCAGACAGTGTCGAGGAACAATGTAGAAGTCAGTTGAGGCGCTACATTGACAGTCCGGTTCATAAATATTGGGACAGGGTCTTCAGGGTGCTCAATTGGATTCAGCCCAGGTGATCGAAACTTGCCAACGGCACTTTCCACCTGAGCTTCAACGACAACCTCCAGCTGAACTTACTCACCCAAGTGTTGAGTGTAATTCGGTTCTTTAGTCCTTTTTCTTGACGTGTCGCGTGGACCAAGCGAGCTGTTCTCCCGTGCACACCTCTCAAGATATGCCACAAAAGTCACCCAGAAGTAGTTGGGCTGCAGCTTCTTCTGTGGCATTGTGAAAAAGTTCTACACTGACATCAGCAGAGGCGGCCACTGGATCGACCAGACCAGTGGTAGGTGTATCCACCTGCCCCGCACTTCAGAGAAATCAGTGGAGCAAAACTTTTGTCTTAATGAAGATCCTTTGCACGACGATGGTTCAAAAATGCACTGTGCTGTTTTATTATATAGCAACAGAATTATAAGTATATATAAGATAATGCAAATAAGATTCTCTGCAAGCCTTCAAGACATCTAACTACTAATTCCATATTACTGAGATTTTAGCAGAACAATCATTTGCATACAAGGGCAATATTGAAGTTACAACCCCAAAAAAAAAAATGGCCCGGTTATATTTGTGATCACTACTAATTGTTAGGCGAGCGATGAAAGAAAGAGCGGCACATGCTCGTCTAGCGTGTACTGTATCTGCTGTGGTCTCGGGTCTCGGTGGTCTTGATGAGCAGCTTGGGAGGCGAAGAGCTGCTGGAGCTCTGGTAGTGACCGTTGGAACTTCTGCTGCCTGCCCGGGAAACCGTGCATTTGACAAAGACGAGGCAAAAAGTCTACTTGCTCAATATATATATATATTTTTATTTTTTTTTTGTGTGTCAAGCTTGTCTTACTGTAGTTGCTGATGGCCTGGATGCTGAGCACTGACTGCTGGCCCAATCTGCAAAGGCAGCAAAGATCAGAAAGGCAAAAGCTGGGGAGATGCCCATTTGCCCTCCCTCACCTGTCCTCCTCCCCTTCCAGCAGCTTCCTGTAGGTGGCAATCTCAATATCCAGAGCCAGCTTCAGGTTCATCAGGTCCTGCGGCAAATGAGGCAAAAATAGATTTCAACTCTTTCTTCGAGTAGCTTCAGCACAGAACACGAGATCATGCAGACTGTATCCTGAGTTTGGCAACGCTGTGACGTTAACGGTACCTGGTATTCTCTCAGATGGCGGGCCATATCTTGCTTGGCCCTCTGCAGGGCGTCCTCTAGGTCCCGGGTGCGACCTTTGGCCTCTTTCACCGCCATCTCCCCGCGGTCCTCGGCCTCAGCCAGCTGGCTCTCCAGGCTGCCACGCTGAAAAGCATTCCACACTCGCTACCCTAGCCGCTGTTCCCGGATGGGTCGGGCATAAATTCAGCCGCACCTGCGCTTTGACAGCCTCGATCTCGCTCTGCAGGCGGCCGATGAGGCGGTTGACTTCGCCCACTTCCCCCTTGACCACGCGGAGCTCGTCTCCGAAGCGGCATGCCTGCACCGACATCTGGTCGAACTGACCACAAGCACAGTTAGGGACAGACACCTCGAATGCGTTGGTGTCCAAAGGGTGCCAGGAAAGACGTACTTTGCTCTTGTACCAGGCCTCGGCCTCTTCTCGGCTGCGAGCAGCGATCTCCTCGTACTGAGCTTTGACCTCGGCCACGATCTTCTCCATGTTCAGGCTGCGGCTGTTGTCCATCTGCACCACCACCGACGTGTCCCTGATGCTGGCTTGCAGCTCGCGCAGCTCCTGCCGAAGACATTCAAACGTCAACTTGCACAAAGTGGCATTTGCAGGAAGCTCAAAAACAGCTTGGAGTGCTCAGTGACCCCGACGTCACAACTTTGTCCCATCAAAGATCTTCCCAAGGAATTTAGTGTGGTACCTCCTCGTAGATAGTGCGCAGGAAGTTGATTTCATCACTCAAAGCGCCCACTTTGTCTTCCAGGTCGGCCTTCACCATGTAGGCCGAGTCCACATCCTGCGCACACCAAACATGTTTTTGGATTTCTTCATTTTTTCATTTGCCTCAGGTGTCACTTTTCCAAGGCCAACTCAGATGATACCGTCCAGCTCGGGTTGCATGTGTGTACAATGAGCCGGCCCCCCTCAAACGCCTTACGATGATGTACAGCGTGTGTGTGTGTTTGAAAGACCTTCTTCAGGAGGACAAAGTCATTCTCCATGTTGTTCCTCTTGTTGATCTCGTCCTCGTATCTACACAAAGAGCAGATGAACTTGTAGTAAGAATAAAACGCAATCAGCGATGCACTTTTCTTGACATTCAAATCCCCCCCCCCCCCCAGCGAGTCACGTATCGGAAGACGACTAAACAAATTATCAAAGCTCTGCTGACTTGTGCTTGTAGTCCTCCACCAGGCCCTGCATGTTCCTCAGCTCTCCGTCCAGTTTGCTCTTGTCGT
This sequence comes from Syngnathus scovelli, assembly GCF_024217435.2. NCBI lineage: Eukaryota > Metazoa > Chordata > Actinopteri > Syngnathiformes > Syngnathidae > Syngnathus > Syngnathus scovelli. The sequence continues at coordinate 2,101,544 of NC_090857.1, read as the reverse complement.
TGTTGACCAGGTCCATCTGGCGCCTCAGGCCCGTCATGTAGACCTCAAACAGCGGCTCCACATTGGAGCGGCCCGCCCCCTGGCCCTGAAGCAGCTCCAGCTTGGTCTCCAGCATCTTGTTTTGCTGCTCCAGGAAGCACACCTGCAACAATGCACATTTCCTGTTGATTTGTTGGCCCAAAAATTTGCTTTGGTGATCAAAAGAAGTCAGCTCAAACGGTGGCTGGGACTCCAGCTTCAAGTGGGCATGGTTCCAGTGTCCTGGCTAATATTACACACACACACACACACAAACTTCCTAAGACACAAAGGCGACTCTGTCAATAGCAAAACGAGACCGGAGTCTTTTATCAGGTTACCAACTAGTGAAGTGGGATGGGAAGCTTCAATGTCCTGCCAACGAGGGTTTCGATAACCCGTTGAAATGTTGTCACTGTTGCTTTCAAAGGGTTTCCGTTGTAGTCCAATGGACTGTACTTTTATTTTACATCTCTTCATGAAGACAAAAGGAGATTTATGCAAGCAGTTTGGCAGCTATAATTCATTTTGAGCTAGCATGTGAGGCTCTAAGATCTCAAATGTTGGGTTTGTAAATGTTCCCAGGTTAGACGGCATGAATAAACATTTGTTTTCTGGGAATTATTGTGATCTGGACTGTGGGATGGAAATTGGAGGTCAATTGCTCTGAAATGTATCTGTGCCGCGAGGAGGCAACAATGGCGGCATTGTGTCAACGCACCACCGACGCCGTGAGAAAACACCACCCAGGGTATCCATGTCACCCATTAGCACAAAAGCTACCTGAGTCTTGTTTACGCGCTTTCATTAGCAAATGCACTTTCATTTTTTTTCTGCAAAGGTTTAGGGAGGTGTACTAAGCCTGTATGGGTTGTTTAGTGGCTTCATTCTCTGCTAGTTTTCAACGAGTATCTTTCCGAGTATCTTCTTGAGGTTGAGGGACAGTTGCTTGGGGTCCAGCTTGACTCGACTTAAAACCGGGCACCTCACAACGGAGGTATGAAGCTCATACTGCTACAATGAGTCAAAACTACGAGACACAATAAGAAGCGTTTTGTTGAAAATGAAATCTTGCTGGCGTCAGTCACCTTGTCAATGAAGGAGGCAAAGCGGTTGTTGAGGCTTTTGATCTGCTCCTTCTCGTGGGCTCGGCTCATGGAGTGGTTAGGGTCAATCTCCAGGTTGAGGGGGGCCAGCAGACTCTTGTTGACCGACAGCGAGGAAAGCGCAGCGCCCTGCAGGTGGGCGCCCATGCTGCCCCCGCCCAGCGAGACGCCGCTCAAGCCGGCCGTGGGGGACCCAAAGCCGTTGGAGCGGCGCACTGAGGCGCCCGAGCTGATCCTTTTGCTGCGGCTCAGGCTCATGGTGAGGAAGAGGAGGATGGGCGATGTGGGTACACGCTCAGGTGTTGGCCTGCTTTTAAAGGTCGACGCCGCTAGGGGAGGGGCAGCAGGAGGAGCAAAATGACCACAAGAGAGGACGAAAAGGAGTACAAAGATGAGGAAGAGAATGAGAGAGACGAGCAGGCAAGGAGGGGAAAGAGGAGCAAGATGAAAGGGAGTTGTGGGAGAAGAGAAGGAGAAAGATGAGCAAGAACATGGGAGAGGGAGAGAGAAAGATGGAAGGAGAAGAATGAACAAAAGGTATTGGGAGCAGAAGAAGTTTAGTTGCAGTGAGACAAGAGCAGCAGCAGAAGGGAAGGAGCAGCGGGAGGAGGAAGACCATGGTGATGAGGACGAAGATGATGACGAGGCGCATCAAGAGGCAACAGTGAAGAGGAGAAAAAGAAGGGAAATGAGGACATAAGGCAGATGGAGGATGAGGAGCAGGGGAGGAGAAAGACGATAAAGGTGAAGAGGAAAATGACACAAAGCTTGCATTCATATTCACTTTTCCTTTTTTTAATTAACAAATTACATACAAGTACGGAACGAGTGTGCTCGCTGTTCCTGATTGGTGGGTCAGTCAAACTTGATGAGCCAATCACGCGATAATCATTTTGAGGGAGGCGGAATGTTCATGAGCATGACGGGCAGGACGCACAAGAAGAGTCCTCATTTGGCCAACACTTTGATTTCAAAAACAAAACGTCCCTCATCTGTACACCATAACAAGCATTTGGACGAAATGAAAGCGTGCGTGCGTGTCACTGCTCCGCCTGCTGGTTGTCTGCGATAGCCGACACGGTTCCCTGGCCTTTGCTGACGTCGCTGATACACGCCCACTGACCGTCCAACGACTCCTTCCACAACGTCACCTATGTACATGCGCACAATTACACATGCATTAGGGCGCACACACACACACAAACAAAACACGTGTGGCTAGAAGATGACGACTTTGCGTACTTTGTTGTCTCCTCCAGACACGGCCAGGATGTTGCCCGTGATGGACCAGCTGACGTGCCAGACGACGTCGTTGAACTTGTGCAGCAGTTTAGCCGTCCAGGTGTTGCCGGCGGGGTCGTCGCTCGTCCAGATGTAGACGCGGCCGTCCTGCAACGGCGGCCAAACGTCACGAAAAGTTGCAAGGCGGCAGCGGCCATGAGGGGGCAGCGGCGGCCTAACCTGCGAGCAGCTGGCGATGGTGCTGGTGGGGAGTCCGATGGAAGGTGCCCAGCCCACGTCTCTCACCCAATCGCTGTGCGCCTCCAGCTTCTGGTCCTCCTTCCACTGGCCGTCCTCCTCCCTGCGCCGCGGCCAGTCAGACGCGTCGGTCAGGCGGACATTTGGCTAGCTGAGCGTCAGCACGGCCCGGTGGGAGCGCGCCTTACTTCCAGAGTTTGACGAGGTTGTCGCAGCCTCCGGACACAAAGCGTTTAAGGTAGTTGGGCTTCTGTCCCGACGGTTGCTCGATCAGGCTGCCCGGCGCCACAGCTGGGGCCCAGCTGACCGCGTTGCAGCCGATCTGACGCACACAAACGACACAAACCTGCAAATCAGGCGGCTTGCCGACACGCATAAATAAATAAGCCAGCAACAAGGTAGAAGGTGACGGATCGGATGAGCCGTTTGGGCGCCGCTGACCGTATGCGCGTTGTTGATCTTCTTGATGTCCCACTGCTGCTCTCCCGTGAAGGTGAGCAGGGAGATGGCGCCGTCAGAGCTGCCGCACGCCAGAATCAGACCAAACTCATGGGGACCCCAACACACAGAGTTCACTGCATGACAAAAACAACAACAAAAAACACAAACAAGAGTAACATATTATTTTCCCGGCCTCGGCCCCTTTCACACAACCCCCAGGAAAGTGTTGCTGCACTGTGTAAACGGTATGAAAGTGGGGACGGTTCCCGCCAAGAATTTATTGGGCGTCTGAGGTGAGGTGACGTCTCGCAACGTTCCGGCACACACCTGACGACTCGTGTCCCGTGTATTCGTACATCTTGTCCCAGGCGCCGTTCTCCTCCTTCCACACGATGACTTTGCGGTCGTAGGAGCAGGAGGCCAGGATGTTGCCGAACATGGGGTGAGCCCACGCCACCTGCCACACCGGACCCTCGTGCCTGAGGGAGCCACACAAATTATGAACCACGGTATATAGTGCGGGAGCTCTCCACGCTCGAAAACTCGCTCACCCTCGCAGGTCAGCGACAAGGATCTGGCCGCCGTTGCGGACGTCAAAGATCTTGAGGGTACGGTCCGAGGAGCAGGTTGCCAGGCGGGTGCCATAGTAATCCATCTGAGCGTCATGCTGCAATAAATTAAAAAAAAAAGCTTCAACGCTTGTCCAAGATCAGGAGAACTAAAGCATTAATTAATGGTGTATATGCACCAGTCATTGTTTAAACTTTGGGTCAATAAAATGCCAAGCAATCACACAGAACAAATTACAGTACTCACGATCATGTCCTCGTGTGAGGTGTCCACGGTGTTAATGACCGAAACCTGAAAACGACAACAAAAACCATAAACGTTCCCTGCATTCTTGCAGAAATGACAAGTTTGACATTTTGATGCGCTTGTCCAAAATTCACATAGGCGCTATGCTAACGTGCTAACCTGCGAGTATATTCCTGAAAACACAATCATATGAAATACGATGATTTATCTGAGTTTCAAATAAAATTTAACATACTCACCATGATTACAGACAAGTGAGAGGGGCTCCAGAAATTGTTTATTTAGATGTTTAAAAAAGAGAGAAACCGGTAAGCGAATTTTATTACAATCAAGACGTGGCAACAGGCTGAGACGCCACTTCCGCCTGTGGTGACATGATAAATCCTCCGACAGGAACATGTAGCATTTGTAATAGTTACGTTTTTTTTCATATATGTCTATTTCCGCTGGTTTCACGTCGTTCCGTATGAGAAAAGTTGTACATTGTCTGAAATAAATAGTTTTAGAACTTCAATTTGTGCTGCAATCCCGCATAAAAGAATGTTTCAAACTTTGTCCTCGACTTGCAACATGGTACACAAGGAAAGGTTCCGGCAACGATGGAAAACACTCAAATACAAAACCCAATTAGAAGTAAAATTTGCAATTTCTGTAGAAATTGCGTGTTACGGCAAAGAAGCTTAATAAAAACTTGGGGAATGCTACAGAATGTTGTTTAAAGTTGGAACAGGTTGAATCGGTCAGAAAATGTAGAAATTAGAAGGGGAAAAGGCAAATTTGTAAAAGTTGGTGTGAATTTTAAAATGGAAAATTTTGAATTTCTGGTAAGTGGAATAAGTAGACATAAGATGAACAGTTACAAGTAGGAGCAGGTTTAATCGGTCAAAAAAACGTAGAAGCGTAAATATTACCACCTTTGGGAATACAAATTCGACAGGAAAGAAACAGTTTTGAACGATGAGACGTTTTCTTTATTGAACCGTATTGTATAGCTTTGAACGATGAAACATATTTCTTTCTTGAAGCGTATTGTATAATCTGTGAGCTGTGCTACCAAAGACGCAGATGAACTGACATGATGCTTGGTGAATGCTGTACCAGGCTAAGCGACGAGAAGACATGGACACTACTGAACGAAAAGTTCAGTGATACAAAAAGATACACGTTTACTATTGTTGTTGTTAACACAGGTGGATCCCTCAAGCTAATAATAAAAATGTATTTTGGTATTCATAATAGAGAATTGAACTCACTCCAACTTTGTTGCAGAGGGCAACAGCAAAGAAGACACTTTGGGCCGCCAAAGGACATTTGTGCGTGTTTTGAGTGCGGCAATGGAAAGAGGAAAAACAATAGAATCAAATCTTATGCAAGGAATCCCCCTGAATTGGCTGTCAATCGGGAAGTGAACAAAGAGGGGCACGCAGGTTAGTGCTGAGTCCACTTGATGCTCTTCAGGTCAATGCCTTCCTGGACCATCTCCCACAGAGGACTAGGGGGGGAAAAAAAATAAAAAAAATATTGGGACGTGGCGTACACGACTGGTTTTGCTTTTTGTTTAGCTTTTATTATTGTTGTTAGATTTAAGAAACCCTTGTAGATTTACTTGGGATTAAAAAAAAAAATCCTAATGTCCCACCTCATCTCTCGTAGTCTTTGAACCTGTTCGATGCATTTCCGTGCCGTGTAGTCTACCTCCTCCTCGGTGGTGAAGCGACCGATCCCAAACCTATTCAACGCGCACGCAAGTTAGTCAAGCAGGTGTTTTTCAGATGAGGAGCTCGATGCCACCGGTTTACCTGATGGAGGAGTGGGCGAGATCTTCCTCGGCTCCGATGGCCCGGAGGACGTATGACGGCTCCAGAGAGGCCGACGTACACGCGCTGCACAAGCAAACAAATGCGTCCGGCACTGAAGGAATTTGAGATGCCGTAGGTGATGGGGCTCACCTGCCAGAAGACAGTGCGATGTCCTTGAGAGCCATCAGCAGACTTTCTCCCTCCACGTAGGCAAACGATAAGTTGATGCACCCTAACACAGTGATGTGACACGCGTCAGTGTGTGTGAGGCTCAGGTGGCGACGTTTCACTCTACCTGGGTAGCGATGTTGTGGATGGCCGTTCAAAATCACGTCAGGGAGCTGAGATGTGATCTTCTGGAGCAGACGGTTTGCCAGCATGGACACTCTTTGGTGGTCATACTACAATGCACGCACGTCAAGACACAAAAAGCTACACACGGCACAAGAGTGTATCCATGCCGGGCGGCGGACTGACCTCCATCTCCTGCTGCGCGATGCTGCAGGCGGCCCCCAAGCCGACAGCCAGTGGGGTGGGCACAGTTCCTGAGCGCAGACCCCTCTCCTGGCCACCGCCGTTCTGCAGGGGCTCCAGGCGCACCCGCGGCCGCCGTTGCACGTACAGCGCGCCCACACCTGAGTTAAGTTGGTGTAAAATTTTGAGAACCGCTGCTGTGGAGAGTATCAATGCGGCTCCGTGAATCTTGAACGCTTACCCTTGGGTCCGTAGATTTTGTGGGCGCTGATGGACATGAGATTGATGTTGTCGTCCGAGACGTCGAGGGGAACTTTGCCGGCAGCCTGCGCGGCGTCCGTGTGGAAGAACACGCCCTTGGAGCGGCAAAGACGCCCTGAGCACAAGACGACAAAAGGCAAAGGTCAACAAGCGGAGAAGACGAACTTCTTTTGATTTGGCTGTGGTTCTCTTGGCTCTAAAGCTTCCACTACATGTCTGTCTGTGCATGTTGGACTTGTTGTCCAATCACATTTCAGCATCATTGTGTTGCCGTAGGGTCTGCAGAACCAGCACTGGCGGCATACGTCAATTCAAAATGACATTCTGTGCCTCGCCCTCCATTTTCTGATCGGTCGATCAGAGCAAAACTTCCGACATTCAGATCACAGAGGTGCGGTTGCTACGGTTACCGATCTCCTTAACGGGCTGCAAGACTCCGATCTCGTTGTTGACTGTCATGATGGACACCAGAGACGTATCGGGAGTCATCGACGCCTCCAGCAGCTGAAACAAAAATGCAAACAAACGCTCTTGTCCGTGGCAGGTTTGACAAACGTCAAAAAAATATAAATATACAAGCTAATACAATAAATTACTGAACAAAACTGACACTCCTCCAAGTAGGGGGCGCTATGGGCTCAACAGCATTTTTAAAGCTGTATTTGAAGCCACTTCTCGAATAATATCTCGAATATTGACATTTCAGATGAGTATCACCTTTCTTTTTTTCCTTTCCCTCAGCGGGCGTTAAAGTAGCTCGTACCTCGAGGTCCACCAGTCCGTCGTTTTGCACGGGCAAGTAGGTGACGCGGAATCCCTCTGCCTCCAGAACACGACACGAGTCCAACACGCACTTGTGTTCCGTCTGCGTGGTAATCACGTGACGCTTTTTGCCCTTGTAGAAGCGGGCCACGCCCTACGCAACACAAAAGGTGGAAGGTCAAATGACTTTTGATTCGATTTTTCCATCGATTCAGATGAATAGAGTCGATGAATTGATGACTATCAAATGAATTGGTCATCAATTCATCTTTAAGACTGTCCAAAGCATCAATATTTTAGTCTTTCAACTCTGGCCTTCATGAAAGTTAGACTTATTATATTGTTTTCCCCCCAAAATAACATTTGCAAGCAAGTTTAAACGGACCTTGACAGCAATGTTGTTGGACTCGGTGGCTCCGCTAGTGAAGATGATCTCTCGGGGATCGGCACCAATCATATCAGCCACCTGCTGCTCAGCGATAGAGCGGGAGAGACAAAAAGCTTTATTACTGGAAAAACGTAAGAATATTTTGTTTTTGGTACCTTCCTTGCCGTCTCCATGGCAGTCTCACTCTCCCAGCCGTAGGCGTGTGTCCTGGAGTGAGGGTTGCCGTAGTAATTCACCTGGTAGGGTAACATGGCGTCCAGAACGCGAGGATCCTACCGGTCGAGGTTATAGACACAATTTTAGTGTCACAACTTTTTCTTTATTATTATTTTACTGAAAATCTCAGCTGTTTCTCTGCTCGGGCAAAGGCAACAAATCTTTTTAGAATTGACGATCCAATTGAATTCTCAAGTCATCGTTAGTGGGCGCCACTGAGCTCCTTTCTTGGCATACACAAAATGACACTTATTCTAGATGCATTTTTTGAAAAGCACTCCCTAGAATGGACTGGAAGAGTCCCGAAATAGATTTCAATGGTGCTGCGCTTAAAAGGGCGAATACCATGGGTGTGGTAGCCTGGAAGTCCATGTACAGAGGCCGCAGCTCATCTTGGACCAGGTCTCGTTTCTTGATCAGTTCTATGAAAAATGAATAAATAAATAATAAATAAATAGACGAATGAATGAATGAATGAATAAATAAATAAATAAATATATGTTGATGACACCGCAATATTAGTTATGTTTGTTTTCTAGTAGCAGCATTGTGGTCACAGACTGACGGAGGGTCAGAAACTGGCTTGTCTGTGGCTGGTCCCTAGTGCTGAGTCATTCCTGGTCAGCCTTTTGTGTACACGCTCATCATTTTTGGAATGCTTGGGGACCCGAAACAAACATTTGGAGTGACTTGAGTTTATCATCACGATTGTATGTGAATATGCAGAGTGACTTTATATTCAAGGCGGCGTTCAAAGCGGTACAGAAAATGGATGGATGGACATTACATTCAAGATGGATTACTACTTTCACTTTCATTATGACTCAGGTCATAATTTGACCAAGGATAAAGTGACACATGATTCATTCTTCATTAGTTTGTGATTTTTTTTTTAAATCGTTTATTATTTTGTTTATACATGACATGATCTTAGCGCACATGTTCCTTATGGATGACATTGATTTATGTTTATTGTACACCGTTATGATCCTGTTCAGAGGCATGAGTTAGTGATTGGATGAGATCAACATGACTATTTTATATCCTTCACTTGTGCATCTCTGAAATTACAAACAAAGTTGTTGTTCTGAATAATATGGGAGTGCGTATGTGTGAAGGTTTATAAATAAACTCTTTTAAGGAGTCTCTTCCAACATTCGCCAAACAAAACCAGTTGCTATAAAAAATCCGGTAAGCACTCTACTGCATCAGTTGCCAAAACAATTCACGTTTGTGCTAGTCGTTGTCCCAAACTGCGTCACTTACGCGTTAGCATCCTGCTAAGCTAACAGCGTGGATGCGTCCGAGTCCTCACCTTTCTGTTGAGTGCTGGCGGCGGCTCTCTGCTCGCAGCTCAGCCGGGGATAGAGCCTCGGAAGCGGCCAGCAGAGGCGAGAGGACGCGATCCTGCCCGAGGAGAGCATCGGGTCGGATGGAGACTTTCACCTGCTGGGAGACACCACACACACCTCCGCCAGTGAAACGTAGCCCTGCAGACCCAAATATTCTTTTGCAAATGTTTGGTAAGCGTCGCTTACAAAACGAGCGTGCAGGACTGCGAGTTCACAGCAAGGTTTACTTATGACATTCTTTATACAACGAACGTCATGCACGAGAGGCGGAAGTTTCCGATTGTTTACTGCGCTCTCATTGGTCGACCCTGCGGAAGTACACTCTCATTGGCTTGTCTTACCAGAAACGTACCTTGTCTTTTTTAATTAAGTTAATTAAAACTGGAATTTATGGCACAAAGCAGTAGAATGCGTCACAAAGAATTTCATTTATAATTTTTACGAGTGATAAATTCAAAGTGAAAATACCCTCACCACTTGACATAATGAAGTTTCTTTCACGTGGCGGGCCTGGTCGTAAAGCGATGTCTTCTGATTAGTTCGCCCATAGCGTCGGATTATTTGTCCCTGCCACAAAGACGTGTTTTGCTCTAACATTAAACTCTTGATAACAAACAAACAAAGAAACAAACAAACGTGGAAGTAAGTTTTGACTTTTTATCTAGTATGTCATTTGAGAGGCGGCCGACTGGTGGCGACAGCTCGCCCATAGCGTCGAAGCACAATCTGCAGAAGAAGAGCAAGGCTGCTGCAGGTGTTAAAGGAAGTAGCCATGCGCGGAATATTGCGGAAAACACATCGATTACACTTCTATTAGTACAACACCGACAAGGACGCCCTCCTCCTTAAGGTGGATTTTGTTGTCTGGCTTTAGGGTGAGCTGGTCCGTTTTGCGTCACGTTAAAGAAGCGACGCAATCGACACTGCTAACAAACTAACGTGGCAAGTAAACACAAGCTAGCTTCGGCTGCTAGTTCCAAAGTGCAAACACGGAGGAGAATAGTCATAATAATGTACAGGATGGCATCTTGTACGTAACTAACTTTGCCTCCGTTTAAGATAGAAATATGGCACAGTTATGAGACCACTTTCCTTTTTTGCTTATGTATTGTCTTAGATATTATGTTAAGGTGTGCTTTATAACTACAGTATAATAGTACACCACAGAGAAATCAAACAGTCGTGTGAATCCTAGGTTATCTGACTGTTCTAAAATGTGCCTACAAGCTCTCTTTCTAAAGATGACTAATTTGAATCGTGAAAAACTCACAGCAACGTCTCATCTGTGTTTGCCCCATAGTAGCCGACCGCTGTCACCATGGGAACAACAATGAGCGAGCCTTGCATCTACGACAAGCTGTCGGAGAGCATCGACATCTTGCGCCAGTCCGGCTATCGTTACGGCATGTCTGAGCGGGAGATCGAGCGCTTCATCAAGCGCATGCTGGAGACCAACGAACCCCGACGTGAGCCCCCGCAGTTCCCCCTCCTCAGGGCCACCGTCAAGGTAGGCTTTTAAATCTATCATATCTTGCTCAGTTCCCGAAAAGTCTCAGGACATTTACCCGAATCGCTGTCAAACTGAACCTCCAATTCTGCTTGGTAAAGAAAGAAAGTTTTCTTCAAGTGTGTTGTGTGTGTTTCGTGTAGTTGGTTGTTGCGCTGGGCCTTCTGCTGCTGGTGGCGCTGGCGTTCACATACCCACACAGCGAGCCCCACTTGGGCACCGCCCGCCCGGGATCCTGCAACTGGTCGTCGCCGCTTAGTCACGTGCGATTGCTGGCGCTGCCTATTGCGAAAAAGTACAACTTGCAAGGTAAGTAAACACGCACACACACACGCGTAAACAAACACACAGTGTCCCAATACTTTCGTCCACATGTAGGCTTCCACGAGTGGTGGAGTTTGGGCTCACCCAGACAGAGCTTGGTCAACTGCTCAGGTTGCGCCGAGATCTCCTCTGTACTGGAAGTGCCACAGAGCCTCCGCGGTACCGTCACACTGCGTCGGGGGCCCCAGCTCGTCCAGTTGAAGGTAAACTCCTAAAAAAAAAAAAAAAAGCCTTATTCTGGACCCTTATGGCTTATGTATCATTTGCATCCCGCAGGGCGGCGAGTCGCTCAGCATTGAGCGGCGACAACTGGAGGAGCTCTACCTTGCACATTCGACTTCCATGTCTGTCCTGCTGGAGGACGATGACGATAGCGGCAAACACAACCTCAACACCGGACTTCCGCAAGGGCCCGCCAATTTCACCCTGCTATGGTAGCACGCGACACACGCACGGCATCTAAGCAGCTGACGGCTTGTAATAATTTGTAAAGTATCTCTTGCGGTGGACTGACTGACTAAAATTATGTTCCAAGCTGCTTCACAAAAGTTGGTTCTATGAAGTCAACGAGATTTGGAAGACAAATAGGCAGTGGATTTGTTTTAGCTGAAAAAAATCTTTTGTAATAATTGTTATAAATGCTTATATTTGTTTTTTCCATGAATGACTTTCTCATGGCTTATGATTGGCTAGAATGACCTTGCATTGGGGTGGTCACAGCGCCATCTGTTGGCTTCTTTTAGCAGCCATCAGATTGACTTTTATGATAGATTTTTGTATGGATTGATTTTTGTTCATTTTTTGCGGTTGTGTTGGTAGGAGGTTCCGCTCCCCGACTAGAGAGAAAGTGTTACGATGGCTTTTTCCCAAGGCCGAACTCTGCCCCCTTCTGGACAACGCTGGTACTGTCGTACAACGCTGCCTGGTTACACACAACGCAGATATCCACAACCAGGCCAGTACCAAATTCAATTTTATAACCAATTAAAAGGTTGTTTTTCTGGCGTATTGACTGTGTGCCTGCGTGTGTGTGTCAGGGCGTGAGGGTCCTGGGCTGGCTGGTGGTGGGTGAGGGGCTTCCGACACTGCGAGTTGTTCCCATTCAGCGATGCCAAAAGCACTGCAGCTCGTTCAACTTGTGGCTCAACCCCGGAGACATGGGTAACGGCCAGCGTCAGAATTAAGAAGAGCCCCGCAGAATTTTTATCCATTCATTTGAAAATATTTTTGGGGGGGCTTGCACACTAAAACACCATTAAGCTTTTGAATTTGAAGCCATGTCAGCAGACCTATGCCATAGTCGTTCGGTTGCTCAACGCTTCACTCACGTCATGCGTCTTCCTCTGCCATGTCCAGTGTACGCTGACCCTCGCTACTGGCAAATGGCGCTCTTCCCGGGACAAGGACAGAACATCGTGTGTGACGGCTCTGCCTTTTAGCGCTTTGAAGGCCAATGTCCCGACGTGGCGCCGGCTCGCCTGCCCCGGTCCCTTCCGCTGAGGACGCCTTCTCACGCTGCGACAACTGCAAACGTAGCCCTGTGACAAGGCGTGCCAAAAACGTGACGTCAAGATGAAAAATCGAGTCTTGTAAAAAGGCGGGAAGGAAGGACTCACCTTCATTGTCGCCTTCTAGGACCTGTGTTCAATTTTGCACAAAAGAGGAATAAGCTGCTTATCTAGTTTCTTCTGTCTTATTTATTGCTACTGTTGGACGTTTGACACATACACACGTCTGCTGCTTTCTACATGTGTTGAAACGTTGCTGTACTTTGCAACAAGTCATGGGACCAAAAATATGGCTGCAAGATGAATAAAAACATAAATATATATTTTTTTTTAAATCAAGTTTGTGCTTTAAACATTGACAGAAAATGCCAACTCTTGCAAACAATATAATTGATGACATGATTAAATCTGAATTTTTGACAAAAAAATTTGAGCTTGAGCTTAACCTGTGCGTTCGGTTCATGTCAGTTGTAATATTTTGTGTCATTTTGCACAAAGTTTCTTCTCGTCAAAATTCAATTTGCGTGCGTGTTTAGCATATGTACAGAAACCATGAAACAACTCTATTAAATAGAATTTGAAATGAGTAGTTTTTAAAAACTTTAAAAACAATCACAGAACGACAACCTCCCACGTGCCTTCAAAGAGTGAGTAGTTGTATTTTATTTTTTCTCCATACAGCATAAAGATTATTTTTGCATATATTTGCGTTCTTTTCAGTGTCCAAAAGTGAACAGCCGTAACTGAGCTATTTGCCAAGTCCCGGCCATCATTGCAAGTGCTACCAAACTAATTATTCTGTTTCCGTCAGCGTGACTGACTAAGAAATGGTGCATAGAGTGAAAAGTGCCTACAAAAGTTGTGTCGGTGTGACTTTTTAGTACTTGTCAGGGTCACGTGTCTCCCGGCAACAGCGGGGACGACTCTGACGTGTCGGGTTTGTTGGGGACGCTCCGGTCGTACAAATGGTCGCATTCCATCAGCACCTCGGCTCGGAGTTTGATTTTCTTCAAGGAAGAATTCACGGAAACGTGAGCAAAACGCTGGCGGTGAGAAAACACTGGCGAAAAGGGTGGCCGCGAATACCTGGAAGTCTCGTATGAAGGTCAGGAAGAAGCTGATGAAGGACAACGCTAGCGACCACTCGCACACCGTGCTGATGATGTGAGCTGTGTAACCCTGGACACGTTGAAGAAAGAAAAAAAAAATCAGGTGAGCCAAAATGATCGTCGTCACACACACATCTGGTCTCATTTTTATAGTCCTTGGTATGACCCGGCCGGGGTTTGAACCCACAACCTTCCAGTCTCAGGGCGGACACTCTAGGTTTAGGAATGATATGTACAAAAGAATTCAACCGCTTGGTTCCTTTGTTGTTGTTTTGATTGTGCTGGTATCAGAGCAAGTTGCAAATCAGACCAAGACTCAGGGGAACGCCACCCACCGTCTCTCCGGGCGTCCAGTGCAGCTTGCGGGCGACATCCACTCCAGGCAGGCTGCTGTACATGACGACGGACGACACAAACACTGAGAGGCGGAGCTTAAGGAAGGCCACGACAGCAAAGAGGCCCAGCAATCGATCCCACCGCCAACGGCCAAAAACGACAATCGATACCAAACGTACTAATTGCTGTCCATCATCCATCCATCCGACATGCAACCAGGCGTCTCTAACTATGGAAGGATACTGGCCAGGATGCTAGCGGAGGTCCAGAGCGCCAGGGCGAGGCGGACGTGGAAGAGGCTCCGAGCGTGCACGCGAGGCTGCATGCGCTGCGATAGCAGTGTCTGCGCCAGGATGTACAAAGCGCCCACGCCCAACGTCAGCACGGCACCCAGCAGGTGAGCCCAGAACAGCGTCGTCTTCTGCAACGACGTCAACAGGACGGACTTCAGTAAACGCACCGCTCGCGCTACAGTACACGATTGAGGTTTTGCTGGATTCTCTGAAGACGAGAAGAGCTACAAGAAAGCACGGCAAAGCTGTATCGAAGACGCCCCTCACCTGGAAGTTGGCCACCACGCACAGGCCCAAGGAGCTGAAGAGTCCCAGCAGCAGCCCGCAGCGGTTCAGTCTGGAGACACAGCCGTTGTCGGCGCCGCTCGTCAGCGCCTCCACTTGCTTGTAGCGCACGTACACGGTGGCCATGCCTGCACCCGGTGCGACCGTAGCGTGCAGATGCCATTCAGACAAAAAAAAAAAAAAATCGCACATATGAAATACAAACGATAAAATAGAAAGACATTTCAAAAACAAGCACGCATTGCTGTGTTGCACGCTTGTTTACGGCTCACCTAAAAAGGCCGACACATCCAGCATGATGCCAAACACACACCTCTCAGGTGCCATTGCGCCCGTGTCGCTGACAACGACAAGAGCAACATTTTTTTCATTTTAAAAACACACAAGAAAAGTCAAGCGCCCGTTTTATGTCCCGAAATACCACATTTGCACCTGATGTAGGGCACCAGAGGGTCCACGTGTCTCAGGACCACCGCCATGATGTAAGCAAAGATGAACGCCGCCGCCGTCCACACCACCAGGAGGGCCGGCAGGAAGCTGAGGCCCTGCTGGAACCACCACATGACTTCCGATTCCGCTCTCGATTGTGTGCTGGAACAAATTTAACACTGGAATATTATTTCATTTTCGCCAATCATCCATAAACCGAAAATGAACATTGTTAAATATTATCAAGTACTGCACATACAACCACAAACAGAAAGGATAATAATAAATCAAGTCATTATTAACACTCAAAATATGGTTTAGTTCTCACTTCTCAATATGCTGCAGTGGACAACCAAAACAATGATTATTAAATAATGACTTTTTTTTGACAGTGGTAATGAAAAATGTGTACAGGTTTTATTAGGATGGAAGCGTGGGGCTAATAAAGTATGTGACGTCACTGCTTGAGATCCGAATAATTATTGGGCAGCAGTTTCGAAACAAGATCATGAGACTTCCCTTTCAAATCTAAGAAGCTATCATATGGTACAATTCTTCAAAAATGAAACTTACAAACAAATCGGGAGGGAAAGCAAGTGAATCGAAAGCGACACAGCTATGGGAAGTCAATTACATAATTTGCGTATGAAACCAAACTCCGGAGACATGCACGACCACTTAAATGAAGTCCATTGTAAAACAGATCACAATCTTCTCAATCGTCTTTAAGTTGGGCAAACAAGCAAATAATAAATGAAACTCACATTACTCAAGCGAGGAAAGGCTTTCGCAGCAATCGGCGTAGCTCATTTCAAACTCAGACTTTAACGTAGTTCATTGAACGCCGTTAATCGATTGACTTTTTTTGGTCGGATTGTTTGAACGCAAACAATGCCAATCTAGTTTTCAATCACTCCGCGTTGTTATGAACTACTGCCCATGCGCGCTGGCAAACCAGCCATACCGCGCATGCGCCAACCGAGCACCCATATCTACGGTGTGCATTAAAGAACAAAACAAAAAATTGCTTTTAAAGATGATCATATTCAAAAAAGGTCATTCAATTGGTTTTTCAAAAGCCCAATTTTGATCAATGCCCTTTTAAATGTACTTATGTTGGCAGTTATGTAATACTTTAAAAGACACATCCGCTTTGCAATGAAGTTCTTTGGGATGGAAGCAAGTTGGATAAGAGAAGATGGAGCGTGGTACATGAGCTGCCCCACATTTCTGGCTTGGAGTCACAGGTTCAGCCTTTTGTGCAGTTGGCATCTTCTCCCACTTCCTCCCCAAAACATGCATGTATGTGGCTTCACCAAGACTAATAAGGTATCAGATGCAATGAATGAGATGCTTGCTGCATTTCCATTTTCAAACTACTTTATTGATATATCAAAAAGACACATCCAAATGACAAATTCCCATCGTCAACAACTCCATCTCACTGGCAGAGATGCGCCGGCACTTTGAAATGTTGTAGAAAACATCCACAGACAGCAAGTCAGTCAAGTTGAACTTACACGTCGGCTTGGTACTGACCGAGCAGGCACTTCTTTCTTTTCCGATCTAATTCAGAAAAAAGCATTTCAACAGCAAAAACATCTGTTGGAAATAGTCTATTGCGTGCGAGTGTTCGGCTTCATATCGATTGTTTTAAACACGCAACACAAACGTATACAAAGGAGTACTATAAGGCCCGCAAAAGAAAATACACGACAAGAAATGTCGCGACGGAATGAGAGTAAGGTTTGCTTCTACTTGGTCTTACTTTCTGGGAAGGCTACCAAATCAATTATCAATGCATTTTTTTTTCCCAAAAAATAACGTGTGTGGTGGGGGGGTATAGAATACCTCAAAAATAGTATGATTTTTTTTTAACTTATTTGCAATAAAACAAATGCATGTTTTTTGTTTTGAAACATAGGCATAAATTACAAATTTGAGAAAAATCCACCTCTCCAAAGTATGACTTGTTCCCTCCCTAAATAGGCTTTTTATTGTGCGGCACTTTCTCTCCTGTCCAGTTGGGGGGGGGGAGGGAATACTCCTTGCAGGAACTTGGAACACAAGGCTCTTCCTCAGCATGAAATTGAGCACGAGTGTTGAAAGCGACAAAACAAAAATTGCAAAATATTGGGTTGCGCAGGACCAGTCCGGATTGCACTCGCTCAAGATTGATGGGCACAGGTCGCCCGTGTGTGGCGCGCTTTCCATTCCGTGCCAAACACCTGGACTCAAGTTGATGATGTTCATTGTTATGTGTGTGTGTGTGTGTGTGTGGTGGGGGCATTGGAGGCTTCAAAAGGACGAGACGGCACGCACAGCCTCTGCCAAAGTTCTCATGGGTCAGCCTCACTCCGCCTTGTCCTTTCTCTTGGTGGTGAAGGGCACCTTGTTGGCCACAGTGGAACCCACTGAGGACACACCGCCCGCCACGGCCGACACACCGCCCTTCACCAGGCCCACGCCGGCGGCCGGCACAGCGCCGACGGCTGACTTGGTGATCTCTAGGCTCTTGCCGCCCACCCAGGCCACACCGCCCACAGCCGCGCCCACCACGCCCTTGGTGACGCTGAAGAGACCCCCCGTCACCCGCCACATTATGCCAGGCTGCGCCGTCGCGTGGTCCTTGCACGAGTCTGCCGGGACACAAAGCCAATCAACCAATGGATGGGGGGGAGGGGGTGGGGGGTACTGTGGTGCCGGCTTACCCTCAGCAGTCCCAGTGCAGGCGAGCTCCGTTTGATCAGAGGCCAGGGTCATGCCCGGCTGAGGCTCCACATTGACGTTATTCACATTCTGCAGAAAATATGCAACACAAGATGACTTTTGGGGCATGCTTAAGAGAGAGAGAGAGAGAGAGAGAGAGAGAGAGAGAGAGAGAGAGAGAGAGAGAGAGAGAGAGAGAGAGAGAGAGAGAGAGAGAGAGCGAAAGCATGTAGCCTAAACGTGCACTATATTTGTGTGTTATACGCCCCACATTAAAAAAATTCTAAACATTTTCACATAGTTGAAAAACTAAATGGGAGAGAGTGGGGGCGAAAGGTGCTGAAGATCTTGGAAGAACTAAACCTGGACAAGGCACTAAAAGCGTAGAGGTAGCTGAGGATGATATAAATATGAAGGTTTGTGAGGAGTTTGCGTGACGTTACCTTGACCATTGTGCCACCTGGATGGCGCAGGAGCAACTTGACGCTGCTTGCCTGTCAGCCTGTGACGACTCGGAGCCTCCGGGACGAGTGAGCAGCTCCAAGGTGGAGAAGGCTCGCCGCGACCGGCCTTCTTTACCCTGCTGCTCGTGCAGGCGTCTTGTCTCCTCGCAGGTTGGCTTTGCTTCGCGGGCAGCGCCACGCACGCACCGGAGATCCTCGTCGTCGTCTTGGTCTTCTTCGCCTCTTGTTCGCGTCTTCTTCTGCACTTCTGCCGACGTGGCGACGCGCACATCAGCGCACAAACACTTTGGTAATTGCAGGCATGTACGCACGCACGCAGCTTCTGGCCAGCGCTTTCAAAATAAAACACAAATCCTTGTTTTCTTCATTACAATCCTGATCTGTTTGAGGCTTGGTAAATTGTGCTTGGGAAAAATGGGTAGTTTCTTAGGTATTTTGTACCAAATAAAAGAAAGTGCTGAAACTCAACCCACTAAAAATCAAGACAAAATACAGACACAAACATTGTCTGTCTCACAAGTTTCGTTTTTGATAATTTACTTACCTTTATTGTGAAGACAGGAAATGGCTCGGGGGCGTTTCAACTTAAATCTCCGGAAGGATCCAACTCCGGACCCCGCACGCACATCGCCAGCTCTGTGTAAACGTGGGAGTGTGCGCGCATGTGCCCGACTAGAGGGAGTCACACAACCATAAAAGTCAAGTGTGTTAAAGGTCACGAGCAGTTTGGTGATGTTGGAGGCGACTTTGATTGACACAGACCAAGAGATGTCAAAGGGTGCGAATCAGATGGACGAAAAGACAAACGATGAAAACAACTAGGAAGAATAACAGACTAAAGGGAAGCCTGTGTTTCAAAGTGTTTTACTTTGCTCCGGCCTAAATTGTGAATGTGACAGCAGAGCTCATTGGTCGAAATCTACAAAAATAAATAATTTACATACAAAATGGCAGACTGTCTTTTTCACAAATAGTTTTGTACCCCCACCAAATGTTTGCACGCACGCCACCATTTTAAAAATTCCTCCAAAGTCTATAAATCTTTTTTTTCCTTTTTCTTTTTTTAAAACTATGATCCTTACACTTTATTTGGGGTCTTTTCTTTTTCTGTGATCCATTCATGCATACTGTAGGGTGGCACAGCCCCTCCCACAATGGACACAAAACTCATCCTGACAGTCCAGAGTAGATCACGTTGGAAAATACCCACACGCAGATGGCACCACAAGCAAAGATGCCGACAGGACACTCACAGGAAGTGACATCACACGTATCCCTTTCCACGCTGCATGTAAAAGTCAACATATCATCCCAGTGTGGCGCTTTTTGTGTGAGCAGAAACGGACGTCTTGCGTGTTCGCTTTTGATGCCGTGCCAGATATGAACTTCAACGTAGCAATCTCAGGAGCGCAATGTTCCGACTACGACCTCGTGCGTCAAAGCTGCTCATGACGACGTCGTTCACAATCTTGGGCTCAGAAACATAAGGATCGTTTGAAAGGGGCCACACGCGCGGTCACATAAGCTCAGGTAAAAATGCGTTTCAGCTCAGGTCCTCAGTGGCTTGGCAATACATTCAGCAAATGACATCACGACCAGCCTCCAAGGCTGTCTTGGCACTATCCAGGAAAGCAGCGTTGCCACGGCGATGCCTAAACCCAAGGTCCTTGGGAATCCATTCAGGGAGTCAAAACTTACGCCAGAGGAATCCTGGGAAGCAGCGGTGCCCACTCACACGGGCCTGAAGTGCAACGTGCGGTCAGAGGCGGCCAGTGTTCTGGCGTAGCACTGCACAATCTTGTGGTCCAGACTCAGCTGCAGGGGGATGCTGTCCAGTGGCTTGGGGTCGAGGTCCAGGATGGACACTGAGTAGGAGAAGGCGGGCGTTCGGGACGACAGAAAGTCCCGCAGGCGACGCTGAGCGGCACACAAGCTGAAAGTCCGTTGCGCCAGAGTTAAAGCGGTGAGCCGGAAAGGACGGCGAGCACAGCGAATTTGAAACGAGCTCCAAATTGGGGCACTCACGTGTCCTGGTCGTCGTCGTCCTGGTCATTGGTGGGGCTGGGCACGAGGGCGACCATGATGGAGCAGTCCTTGGCTGTCATGGCGACGCGGTACTGATGCACCTGAAGGTGAAATGGAAGTGGGCGGGGCCAGCTGGGCAGGCGTTGTCACCACGGCAACACATTTTGCCTCACCTTGGACACAGCAAAGTCCAGCGAGCC
Organism: Syngnathus scovelli; assembly: GCF_024217435.2. NCBI lineage: Eukaryota > Metazoa > Chordata > Actinopteri > Syngnathiformes > Syngnathidae > Syngnathus > Syngnathus scovelli. Next base: position 2,081,243 of record NC_090857.1, on the reverse strand, counting down.
GTCATCCTCCGCGGGACACTTCTGGAGACGCTCCAGGAAGGCCTCGTTGTACGGACCGTCCACCTGGAGGCTGGTCCTGGGGGGCGGGGTCACAGGAAAGCAAGTCAGGACCACGTCTTTCCCATATGCGATGCTATAAATGCAATTGTTTTTTTTTATTCACAAACGACTGTCGCACTCAATCCTGAAACAATTTCTGAAACTTTCATACTCCATCTTGACTTTTTCACTCAAGCTACTGTTCTCTTTAGTTTTCTTTTTTTTTTGCATACACATGACTAAAAGACGCACACGCAGACAAACAAGTTTTACTTTTCCATTTTTTTTTTGTTGACTCAAACTATAAGCTCTCACACTCAAATATTGACATTTTCCACTCACCCGCATGACTCGAGTGCTAATACTTTTTTTCCTCTTGTACACTCGCTCCACTGACACTTTAAGGCTGACATTTTCCCCTTGCACACAATTGAAAGACACTCACACCGCTCTCACATTGACTTCACGGCACGTCACTCGCTTTCTCGATTGCGAGCCTGCAAGAGAGCAAGCGCGGCCTCGTGTGCCAATCACCTCTCCTTGGGGAAGTCCCGCAGGTGTTGTTCCACTCGCCGGTAGAGCGGGTAAAGGCCTTCGATGTTCAAGTTGTCCAGCATTTGCGTGCGCAGGATGCGGGACAGAACGCTTTCGCTGGGCAAACCTTGAGAGCCTGCGTACAACAGCAACACCATTAGCGTGTTGGCTGGGGGGAAACAATTCGGAAAATCTATTTCGCCCGCGTCGCGAGATTGTCTTGCGACATGCCGTCCAAAGCATTTGGTCCGCCCGGAAGACGAGCAGACCCCGCGTGGAGACGTCAACAGTTGACGTCGGTGCGATTTGACGTTTCATCCGAATCGAGCCCGTGCCAAGAAACACTACACCGCCGCTTGGTCCGTGTCACGATGACGACGATGCATCGTGTCGCGATGTCTGGAATCGTTGCCATTTTGATCGGCGTTTCGTCAGAGATTCGACCCTTTGGACAGCGTCATGCTCAAAGAACGTCAAACAAAGCCGGAGTTGCTCATCGCGACACGACGTCACCACAGTCACCAATTACCCCTTTTCGTTGTCCTCTGGATCATGACCAGATGCTTCGGGAGCGGCCTGTTGGCAACGCGAATGAGAAAGACCGCTAACTACTCAGGCATTTGGTCCGTGTCCTTCTGAGGACAGACGGAGACACCGCGCACATCATCAACATTTGCGTCATCCGCATGACAGATGGCACCGTTGCACCAAGAGGACGTGCTACGACACCAGCACTTAGCCGGTGTCGTTTTCGTCAAGATGACAAACGGGGATAGAAAAAGCGGCGGCTGTGCTTTCACCGTATCGCTGTCGCTCCTTGTTGAAAAGACTGGCCTCGCAGAAAGTCCGGCCCTCCTGCCGTCGCTCTGCCACGCCGCCGCCACCGCTAAGTAGGGCGTTGACCAGCACCTGCGCAGTGAAACTCTGCAAGCTCAGCGACACGGAACGCCAGCGGGGGCTTGGCGGGCCAGCGCTCACCTGGATGAAGTCGCTGAGGACGGCTTTGCCGCTCACGTGGATGTGGTTGGCGTACAGGAAGTAAGGCCGCAGGTGGTAGAGCAGAGAGTTGAGGTCTGACGAGTCCTCGCCCGTGCTCTCTTTGCTGGCGTATATGCACTGACCCCCCTGACACACAGACAGACACACACACACGTTTGTTTCTGTCTTTTGCTGAATCAAAAGGAGCCAAGTGGGCAAGGGGCGACTTTGCAACCCGTTGCCTGGCAATGACGTTGATTCCTTTTAGCTGTCCTACGGGTACTGAATTAACCAAATTCTCTCAAAAGCGCACCTTGAAGATTTTGAAGTTGTTCTGAGGTTCTTCGATGAGCTGGCGGACAGCAAAGTGCATCCTGGCTCTGCTCCTGCGGGAACAAGCGGCGGGCAAGGCGTCAAGCGGCCCGCCAAAGGCACTTGCTCATTCGGTGGCGGCCCACTCACCCCGAGAACAAGTCGAGCGGGCAGTAGAGGCTGCGTCTCTTCCAGCGCCCGCTGGCCACCTGTCAACGCCAAAGCACGTTACGAGCGGCCTCGGCGGTGGCGTTGTTGCTGCGCCCGAGCCCACCTTGTAGTGTTGGTGCATGCAGAAGCGACACACTTTGTTCTTGACGTCTCGGCTGATGTGCTTGGCGGACGGCAGGAAGCCGCACTTGGGCTGAGGCGCACACACAGAAACGGGTTATTCGGATTCTTCTCTGTGGCGGGGCAACACTTGCGTTTGTGAGCCACCAAACAAAGGTGAGGTGCGCGAGCGCTTACCTTGATTTCCACGCAGAGCGGCGGCATGTGCGCGTGCTGCAGGAGGCCGGGCCACGTCAGGTTGGGCAAGCACAGCGCGCAGCCACTGTAGATGTCCATCACTTTGTCGCGGCGCCATGCTAACGCGCACACACAGACACACACGTGTCAGTGAGCGGCTTGTTTTTTTGTTGGCCAACGTGCTCGTTGCGGTCTTACCAGGTCGTTGATGTTGAACTTTGATGGAGAGCTGCCGCACAAACTCCAGCGGCAGCTTGACCACTTCCTGTATGTTGTCATTAGAACATCAAATAATATATTAACATGTAGTATAATAGGGTATAAATAATATAAATATAATGTAAAACAGGAGAATTTATTAACGTGACACGTAAGCTTTAAGGCATGTGATAATGATAATGAAGGCAGTTACAGGATTTATTTTTTTTTGGCCTACGCCCTGTTGACGCCTCAGGGCCAACGCACCGAACCGCGTCTGCAACATTCAAAGGAGAAACAATATTGCATTTTATCCAAGCCGGACGTCAGCTGACTGACCCCATAACGAGAACACTGCGACTTCTTGTTTTCCGATGATCTTTTTTTAAAGCAAAAAAAAAAGTTGCTAAAAAAAGCCCCATGAAGACTTCTTTGGGATCTCCGAGAAGGCTTCCAACATTCAGTGCTGATATTCGGAGAGACGTTGTCGTCAATGTTTCTTGCGGTTCCTTAATCGGAGCATTTTGGACGCGCCGCCTTGCCAATGATGGACGAAGCAATGTGGGAACGTTCAACACTATTGACGCCTTTCCTTCAGAATCAAACCTCCCTCAGCCAAAATGTAATCCCGAACTCAAAATGTGTGAATTTTCTCTCAGTGGCTCACGGCATTCTCATCATGCGTGCGGGCGGGCGCCTTACTCCGCTGTGGATGAACTTGTCGCCCAGCAGGCAGCTCATCACGTTGGAGCTGAAGTCCACGATGTTTTGGATCTGCCTGAAGGCCTGCTCTGCCGTCTGGAAGGCACACACAACACACACGCTCATACATTCGAGTGGCACACGCTTGTCAAACTATCGCGTATCAAGTACAACTCGGATCGAGATGACTTTTGACGACGCTTGTCTTCAAGCGTCCGAGGGTTTCTTCGATCTAAACAGATTATTTCCGTTTCCATCACCTCGGTGAGTCCGCACCAAGACAAACCGGTTGAACGCACCAATGATTGGGTGTACGCGCGTCATGTCATGTCAAGGCAAGCAGGAGAAAACAAAAGCACCAAAAAGAAACATTGCTTTACCTGCGGCGGGTTTTCAGAGTCCTCGGTGGGATATTTGAGCAGGCGAAGAACTTTGGACAGCTGCGAGGAAGCACAGTAGGATTCAAAATATGCAGATTTGACGGCACTGTTCAATTGATGACATCATCAAAAGAGCGCTGAGTGGCAATTGTTGAGATGTCTTCGTCTATCAGAGGTGCAAAACTAGGTGCAAAGTCATCGATTAGCAAGTCAATGACAACTACTGTGTGACAAACAGACTGGTAAAAAAAACAAAAAAACATGGAATGCCTAAAATGCTACAAGTCTTTTTGTTTTGTTTTTCAAATGATAACATCAAGGACAATGACTCAATAACTTCTCTAGGCCTGTGGAATAATTGGAACCGCAACTGACGACGAGTCTAACGTCAGCGCCGCATTCACTTCAGGAGTCAGCGGAGTTGTTTATAAGTGACACAGAGGACAAAGATTTCGATGGATTTAATGATTTGGAGTGACACAGATGGTTCGATAATCTTATTTGTTATAGTTATTTCAATAATTCTTAATATGTTACCTCAGGCATGTTGTCAGTTCCTCTTTTATGTGTTTATGTAACGTTAGCATACCGTACCGTTCAGCCTGTTGCCTATTAATGTTTGTTTTAGGTGTTGGATCTTGTCAAATAGATTTCTCCCCAAAATGTGACTTGTACTCAGGTGCGACTTATGTATGTCTTTTCCCATTTATTGTGCATTTATGACTGATGCGACTTATACTCCGGTGCGACTCATAGTCCGGAAAATACGGTAATCAAAGGCTTCAAAAGCTCGAATGTGTCTCTTGTGTTGTCACAGCGCAAATAAACATACAAACAAAAGCAGGTGTGGTGTTTTGGAACGTGTGCTGTCATCACTTGTTGCTCAACGACGGCATGCTCGGGCTAGTCCGGCGCCTTGAGGGGATAGGGGGGGCGCGTGTCCCTGACCAACCCACCCGCTTCAGCTCGACTCGGCCGGCGGCCACCGGACCCGAGAGCACCTTCGGGATAGTCCGTGATGACAGCCCACCTGACGCCCACCCCACTGAACGTACACATCGGACGTGACGGTTATTTGTGACGTTTGGACGCACATTCTCATTGTATTGTGGCCAAGCTAGCAAACCAACCCAAGTGCGCTTCGTAGAACCAAATCCCCCCCACCCTGGTCCGGTGGTGACACTTCCGCCATGCACTTTCAAGTCACAATCATCCCTTGGAGGTTTCTACCCGACTATCCCGGCGAGTCGAGCTGTCCGGAAGCCGCAGCCGGTCCGAGCACTTTAGCTCAACTTGGCTAGCCGACTGACTCACCTGTACGTGGGACACAACCAGGCTCTTGTTGCCCTCGCCGTGGTAGCGCCAGTCGTTTTCGTCCATCTTGTCCAGCTCCATCGCCTTAGGCGGCGCCGGGTGAGTTTCGACTCTAGCGAGACGACCGCTTCGAAGTCCTCCAACTAGTTGGGAGTCGTTAGCAGTGCATTGACACACTGACTTCTGCCACAACCTGCCGGCTAGCGCCTCATTGCGCACACCAACTTCCGCTTACGTTTTCAAAGTACAGACACATATATTAATATTACGTTGACGTATCGGTTGATTTAGCACAAACTCAACAACATACATTGTTTCTTTTATGTAAGTCTTAAATTATAAAAAAAAGAATAAATAAATAAAATGCATTTGAAAGTGGTTTAAGAACACGTAGGACTATATTACCACGGATATTTGCTGACGACTGACTTAATTTTGGTAAACGGTTTGACTTGGTCCCACAGGGGAACTGTATTAACTTGACGTATAGCTTTGATTGACTGATTGACCAGCCAATTGGCGTTACTGACGCCGCCGCGAGCCGTACTTACTGACCTCTGATTGGCCAGGCTCTTGGGTACCGACGAACTTCCGTGTTTTCTGTCATAATCGCGAAGTGGAAACGTCGAGTTGATCATATGATCGACGAGTAATTATAGCCCTCGCGTAAAATAAGCCCTCATATGGCTTTTATTTTGAAAGACCGGTCTTATTTGAGACCCTAGAAAAAATGTATATAGGGTCCATAATATTTCCATGCACACATACATGTTTCTTGTCAATAGAATAGAACCTGTCAATTCTTTTCACAGTGAATTTCCCACGTCTTTTCAATACTTTGAAAATGAGAGAATCCCTTGAAAGGGATATATCGTGTGTTCGTGTTCAATATGAAATAAGGTCCTGCTGGAAATTTACACCGATGGAAAGAAGGTAGTTGTTTTGGAATCTTCATACTATGAAAGCGATCATTGGCCCTTACCTACTGTAATCAAGTTCGGCAAACTGAACATGTGACTTCTGATAATTCCAAAATCTTTTAATTTGTGTAAAAAAGCCGCCCCTCCCCCCTCCACACTCACATACAAACACTATGAGACAATTCTATACAAGACAAACGGTACAGAGGACATGATCTCTTCTGTTGGTGGGCCCGAGCGAGGTGTGGGAGTTTCCCACTTCTGAAAGTAGTGGAAAGCGCGCATATTGGTGCTTGCTCACAGTCTGTGCGTGACAGCAGGATTTTGTGTGTCTCGTGGCCTCAGTCCATGCCCCCGTTGTCGTGCTGCTTGTACGTCTGAGTCACCAGCGTCCCTGCAAAGGAGCAGCGTAGCGCTTGTCAAGCAGCGCTCAAACAGAAGCATATTTCCTCACAGTAGTGGCGGGGAACGCTACAATCATCCACATATTGACATGTCAAAAGTTGCAAATTCAACCTGTTCTTGGGTGGTGACAATCATGACGCTAAACAGCAATTGCCGCTGTTTCTTAAATTCTGCCAACATTTTTTTTCAAGAGGAATGACTTGTTTTCAACTATCTGTAAGAAAATCTCTATATTTGTTATTTGTTTCAGTGGAGGTCATTGCTGTTTAAAAAAAAAAAAGGGACAAATTATGGCAAAAGTTTCCACTGTGTGTGTTTTTTCTGAGTACATTCTGGTTAAGAAAAATTACCCTTAGCTGTACAATAGGCTCTTTCTTAATGTGTAAGTAGCAGGAGACTGTGTCAACGGTTGCTGATGTACAAGAAAAAGCGATGGTTAGGGTTAGGGGTTAGTCGACTAAAGAGGACAAAAAAAGGACAGGAAGTGAGCAACAGCACACCCAACAAGGTCAAAGAAGACAGGCGAGGTGAGGCAGGGCGGGGCCGAAGCGGGTGCAGGGAGCAGGAGGGGCCAAGCGGGCGGGCGGGCGGTCAATCATCAGTTACCGCCAATTAGTGTTTTCGTTTGGGGCATTTGACAATAGTCAAAACGCACTCTGAACATGACGCGTGGAGAAAAGGCACTTCCACTTGGCTGATGGGGGTACTTTCATTCACTGGACACTTCATTAGGTACACCTTCCAATGCAAACCTGAACATTTCCGTTCCAAAATTCTAGCTGTGTATCAAATCAACAACTGGATTAGCACATCATTCAAAGATGTGCTTTGGTGCAAATCCACTTCAAAGTGTGGATTTGATTTGGTTACAGAAGCGCTTGCATAGGGGCCCAATAGGACCCGCCAGATTCAGCGGATGGAGAATGCGGTTTGGGACATGCATTAGGGCCGCCAACAAGAATGCAATGAAACAACATGGCCTGGAAGGTTAACGTTGGCTCACCATCATGGGATTGTGTAGGTGTTTCTAATAAAGTCTCCAATGTCTCAGACTGCAGCTTTACACCAAGCAGGCTTGTCAAACTTTGGAGCTCCGAGACTCGTTCACAGGGGAGCCATTTTTCCAAACACTCTGATTTTGAATCTGACTCCTCTGATTTTGGTTTTGTGGTGTCATTTTGAGCTCGGTTTGAGAAGCGCTGCTTTGGCAATTGATGTTGTTTGGACTTGGGGGGGTGCGGGGGGGAGGGGGAGCAGCACAGAGGAGACAGGCTGAGCTGTCAATCAGCGGAGCTTAGTGGAGCAGAAGGACCAGCAGGACCGGCAGGACCAGCACAGTGCTCCCTGTCAGCCAGGATCAGTGGCAATGGCACGCTTACCTGTGGCCAGGCCCCCCTCTGCCCTGCCCTTCATCCCTCCTCCTCCTCCACTGCCGCCTCCTGGGCCCGAGCCGGCCAGGACCTCCATGGCGAAGGACGGCCGCTCGCCCCCCCTGTAGGGCTTGGGCCTGAAGGGGAAGTCTTTGTCTTTACCTTTGGAGCCTTTGGGCCGGCCCGCCGCCTTCTTCTTAGACTTGCCGTCGCCCTTCACGCCCAGCAGGGGGTGCACTTCTGCAAAAGAAACAAACAGGGCAGATTGAGAAGAACAAATAAGCAGCTTTGATCGTAGAATAATCGGCGCACTGATTGGGCCTGGGAAGGGAGGCATCTATTTTACGCAGGAGTTCACGGGTTTGGGTAGAATTTCTTTCTTTCTTACCATCAACTGGCACACCCTGCAGTTCAATGTTGGTAGTGCGTGCCTTCTTCTTGGCCGGGGCTCCATCGGATGACGGCGGCCGCTGTTTCTTGTCGCCGCCCGCCTGCGCCACCTCCTCGGTGGCGCCCGTCTGGGGCGTGGAGTCCGGTGGGGGGCCGAAGGGGTTCTCCTCTGGGTCCTCCACCTCGGGGGCGATGGGAAGGTACAACAAAGCCTTGTAGTCCTCCAGCTCCTCGTCGCTGTACCAAACACAAGGCGCCGTGAAGGTTACACAACTTGACATTCCATTCATTTTGCCATCGAAGGCGTTTGGACCCGAGTGTGTCACGTGCGGCGCAGTTGACGAATGTTGTTGGAGCGATTAATCTTCCTCACCTGCTGCAAAACGCCACAATGGGGTCCACCGTTGTGACGTCCACCTCCTCGTCCTCAGCCGCGTCGGCGCCTGCCACGTGGGCCACACGCGTCCCCGGTTAGAAGCGGTGGGAGCGAAATGTGTTGCGATGATGGCAACTGTACCTGTCTGCTCGGGTTCGCTCTTGTCCTCATCCTCAATGTCAAACTCGGACTCTCGCTCCTCGTACTCGACGTTCTCATCCAGCTCTTTGAAGTCTGGCGCAAAAGCGCTCCAATTCTCCTGCGGGTGGGAAGCAGCGGTTTGCCGTTTTTCCCAATGTTGTGCAGATCCTCTTTTCAAATCAAGGACCGGGCGATTGCACAAGTTTTGTGCCAAAGGGAGGACATGCGGGCCGGCGGACTAACCACTTGGTTTTGGGCCCAGATGGACACCACGCCGCTTGAGATGGAGGCAATGATGGGGCGCACGGGATGCCACTGCGGAGAAGAGGAAAGTGGCGTGAGTGTCGAGCGAGCAGTGGCGCAAACGGCTGGCCAGCGGGTCCTTACAGCCACATCTAGCAGCAGCTCCCCTCGGGTGCCGTGCAGGATCTTGACCAGGTTGCCGATGCTCTTCTCCCAGATGTAGAGGGCGTGCTGGCGAGCCGAGCCGGCGACGATGTACTCGCCGTCCCCGGAGAAGCAGCAGCGCTTCCACGGAGTCCTGAAGGACACTAAGACGTGGTAAGAGGCTTCCCCGCCGCAGTAACGCTCAAGTCGGGTCCGGGCCCACCTGTTGACTAGATCTTGGAGTTTCTGCATGGGTTCGGGTTCGCCGTCGCGGCCGCAGGTCAGGATCTCCCTGCCATCGTAAACCCGGATGATGCGGTCCGCCGTGTTGATGAGGAAGCAACTGCAAAGTCAGACAGCTGTCATCCAAACATGCATTTTTGGAAGCGCCTGTCTTCTTGAGTTCTTCCATTGCAATGTCAATGAGCAGCTGCTGCTTCACATGAACGAATACACGTTTGATTGTCAGGTGCTGCGTCCTCCCCTCACCTGCCCTTGCGTGCAAATTCGATGGATTTGATGGCGGTGGTGTTGCTGGTGCCGGTGGTCACTCGGAACGACGCCACCAGGTCCTGAGTGTCCGTGTTCAACACCAAAATCTGCACGGCGCAAGCGTTTTCTCATCAGCGCCCGCGGGATTCGATGAATATACGAGCGTCGGGCCGTCTCAGCCAGCTGACCTTTCCTTTGGCGTTGCCCGTGTAGATGTACTCGCCCCGCCGGTCGAAAGCCGCCACCACGTTCAGGTCCGAGTCGTCGTCCACGGGCAGGACCACGTGTTTGGAGTCGGACAGGGTGAGCAGCACTGGCGCCGACTTCATGGGACACACCAGTACTTTGTCCCTACGGAAAAAATTTGGATGTTTGACTCAAAAGGTTTTCCGGCAGGCGGCTCTCCGAGAAGCAACGGGGAGAACAAGGACTTGTCTTGTGATAGACTTGCATGTCTCTTGGGTGGCACTGCAGCTTGAGGATGGGCGAGGGGAAGCGGAAGCGCTGGTCGCAGTCGCCCGTCAGGACGTCCCATTGCGACACAATGTTGTCCGTGGACGCACTCACCAGTTTGTGGCCGTCTCGACTCCAACTGGAAGTAAGACCAGTCCAGTTAAAACAGTTATTTGATGTCTATAGCCGCCAATGGCAGTGAATAACTTAAAGGAGACATCTCATGGAAAAATCGAAAATCATTTGTTTGTCCCGCCGATGTGTCGTCTTACCATAAAGAGCAGACGGGATGGATGTGAGCACTGATGATCTTGGCGATGCCGCGCGTCAGGAAATCCCAGATGACAATGCGGCCGTCGTTGCAGCCCACCGCCAGGAGTGTCCCCCAGCGGTTGAAGGTGCAGGTGAGGGCCATACTGATGCAGTCCAGCGTTCCATCTGCCTCCTGTCAAATGCAAACACGACGGGAGCCAAGCCCTGGTTACACCCGCATACATTTTCCCAAGACTGTCGTCTGTGCTTTACCTCAGGATAGTTCTGCCCAAAAGATTCTAGGGGAGAAAAAAAAAAAAGGAGCGATAAGCATGGACAAAATGAATGCTAAAGGTAATTACAGTGGGGCATATATATATATATATATATATATATATATATATATATATATATATATATATATATATATTTATATATATATTAGCATATACATCTATTTATATGAGCTAACGTCACTTAGAACTAAATACTTATCTGTTATTTCAGTAAGCATATCGGTGAGACGTGATCATTTATTTGGGTCATTTAATGTGCTCGGCTAACTCACGATGCTAACCACAACAAACACTTGACCATTTTTAGCAAAGGCGTGATCATTTCAAGCAAGTAAGAATTGTCTTTGGTTACCGAGCAGCTCAAGATTCATTGTGGCCCGAACGAGGGTCCGACGATATCCACTAACTAGACTTTAAGCAGTATTTTCTTCGATTTTTAGTCGTACTTCCACTTTCGTTGTTTCAACTCGGGAGACCCGCCGAGACCGAGGCAAAGACCCCAAACAATGCGACCAAAAATATGCCTGCATCAAGTAAGGCGATTAACAAATGGTACGAATTATATCAAATTTTCTCTCGTTTATTTTCCAACTGGTTATCATATGATATCATCGTAAAATAAATATCTCCTTAAATTTGTAGTCGTTTTTTAATTGCCTGTCTTGATTCTGCGAGAACTGGCTCAAGGCGGAGTCAACAGTATCGTTCGTCACCATTCGGCCATTTTAGGACAGGACAGAGGACGACGCTGGTGCTCTGCGCTGTGCTGTGTTGCTGGAGCGGCTGAGGTGGACGATTTACTCGTTTAAGTACTACTAACTCGCCCAATTCTTGACGGATTTACAAACGGGTTGGTTTATTACAAATGCGTAGCTATGATTCAGCTGGTTGGTTAAATAGCAGATTAGTTTGTTATTTCTGCCTGGCTACTAAAGGCTGAGCTCAGGTTTTCGAATATCATGAAGTTTTCCTGAGATATATAAGGTTTTTTGACATTCTAATATTTGTTGAAATTGTCATTTTATGTGGTTGTGTTTAATTGTTTGTTAAGAGGCTTTGAGTTATTACAAAGGTGAGAAGAATTACTCTTTTGTTGAAGTTGTACATAATAAAATTTAAAAAATAGTTTCAGGAAAGTATATGTACATTTAGATTCCGTATACTGGCTCTGTGTTTACAGAAATACAACTTCACGTGGAATGCCTGATTTTTGTGCTGCCCACGCCTGCTCCAATGAACGCAACCTCCAAACGAGATCCCGTGGGATCACCTTTCACAAGTTAGTGATGATAATTCCAATTTGGGAAATCATTATAAGGAATACAGTGCAGGAACAGGCCTATATAATCAAAGAACTATAACATAAAAAGTTTATCGAACCATCTGTGTCACTCCAAATCATTAATAATAATGCTAATATATCAATAATTTAATAATTTCACATATACGTCGCCCCTGATTATAAGTCACACCCCCGGCCAAACTATGGAAAAAAAAAAAAACTACGACTTATAGTCCGGAAAATACGGTACTTGCAGCATATACTGTACATACCATACTTAATATATACCTGTGTACCTTTTGATCCCATTTCGAAGGTTTCCAAAAAGCAAAGAGCGCAGGAGGCAGTGGGAACTCGCCGTCAGAAGGAACGGCTTCGTTGCAAACGATCGCTCGCTGCTCTGCAGCGAACACTTTCGAGATGAAGACTTTGATCGGTCGGGACAGACGGTCAGGCTCAGAGATGGTGTCTTGCCACAAATCTTCAATTTCCCCGCTCATCTTCAAAAGGTACGTGCATCATTGATGAATCAAGATTTGGAGATGCGATGTCACACTTTTTACAAGTTCAGGAAAACATTGTGTGTCGTGTACCGCAACACATTTGAATATCTGGGTGTTCACTTTAGCCGCCGGTAGCAAGAAGAAGCACAGCTACTTCCAGAAGGGCAGCAGAACCCTTGCCCGAGGCCCCTTCCCCTGCTTGCGTGAGTATTGGCCTGCATGTGCAATGTCACAGAGCAATCAAAGCATCGCGTGAGCAACTTATTAAACACTTTGCCTCGTTAGGAAGCGTTAAATTGTGTTTGGGCTTCGCGCTAAGAGGTCAACAAGACTTGTTGCCAACGCCGTGACTCCATGTTCTACATTGTTCCGTAGCGAACGACGGCCAGAGAAGGGCGAAAGAGCCAGAAGAGGACGTCCAGCGACCACTTGTACGCGTTGCCTTCCTGCCCCGTGGCTCTGAAGGCCAAATTCGACGCGGCCATGAAAGCGTTGTGGAAGCTGCAGTGCGAGAAGCGCAATGCCCTTGCCAGGCAGAGGAGGGCTCGAAAAAAGACGGACAATCGTGAAGAGCCACCCTCCCTCTGCGTTTAACTATGTGACAGGAGCTTTCATACAATCATGTTTTCATTTTCGCTCTGTACTTTATTTATTTCAATCGTTTGAATTGGAAAATTGATCATTTGACATTTTGCTTGGATGACATTTTTTCCTTAACACTGATCAGACCAGTGCTAAGGATTGTTTCTCTCTTGCCTCACATTGCTTTTGATTGTTTTTTTTTTTTACTCATGGTTCCTTTCTTTTTCTGTTCTTAAGACGAGACTTTTAGTTTGAACTCAGCCCACTTAGGTGGTCTCTCTGTGTTGCATTTGTTTTTGTTGCTGAAGTCATGACAAACTTACCAATAATAAAGCAGGTCACCGCCATTCAGTGTTGTCTCTACTCGGTTACTTTCTTGCTCCACATGCAGATATTCTTGATCCTCCCCAAGGAACGACCTCTCTCACTAAAGTTGATGAGTCACTTACAGTAGTGGTGAAATTCTTCGTTTGTGTCTGCATGACTGGTCTCTAGTCACACACACCAGAAGAAGCCAAGATGGAGCCATGATGTCGTACGAACCGTTTCAACTCTGTATGTTTAATTTAATTGTCATTACTGTTGTGTGTATATATCAAGTAAAATATAATAGAGTGCTACTTTTACAAATAAGATACCCATTCCATCAATTTGTGTTGGTTATTCAGGAGGCTGTCACGGATGGATGGTGTGTCCATCATCACGCATTTCATTGGTGAGGAGTCCCGCTGCTCTGATGACCTCTTCCACGGCAGCTTCAGGCCCCAGCAGCCTCAGTAGGCTATGGAAGGCCTCGGCGGCACTGCCTACGCCCTGAGATGGGAACAGCTCCAAAGCTGTGGAGACAAATATTGATCAATCAATCAACTTGCTACTTGTCACAAGTGTGTGAAAGGAGCATCTCACCTCTGTCTGGGATCTTTGGCAACAGGTCCACTTTTGGAGTGACCTCGCCTTCCTTGGACACATCCACGGACCAGTGCACCGAAAATGTGCAGCTGTCACGAAAGAAGAAAAAAAAAATCAACATTTCAAAGTGGTACAAAGACTGTTGTGTGTGTGTGTGTGTTTTACCCTGGAAGATTAGGATGATGAAAAGTCAGCACAGATGGATTGGAACCACCAGCAGCACATGCCACTTGCCCATACTTGGCCTACACACACACACATTTAATATTATTATTAGATATACCTGTACATTCAGGTTTTGAAAAGTGACCACAAGGGGCCAGTCCAATGTCGATCAGTTTCTGCAAAGCGCCCAAGTAACCAGCAGGGGGCGCAAAAAGCACGTTTGAAGCTAATCAAGTCCCAAGTTGAGGGAGAAAGATTGGAAGGAGGGCTGAACATTTAGAAACTTCTTCTCTACACTCGTTTTCGTTTTTTCCAAGCTGGAAAGAAAGATAAAAGCTGACTCGGCACTTTGTTTCTCCAACGACAGCATCTGGGGAGTTCATCATGCTCGACAAGAACCAGAGGAAGAAAAACAAAGGCTGTGTGTGCGTGCATGCGCCTGAGTTATGGCAGACATTTATTGCATCATAACATTACCTTTCTCGACAACAATTGAGAATTGTTCAGAATATTCTGAACTCTCAGGCCATGTATTGAAAAGTTTTGACCTGAGCTATGTATGTTCTTGCACGCAGCAAGTATTTCCTATAGAAAAGATGCATGATAGGATATTTATTATTCATAGAATGTAAGAGGAAGACACGTTTTCAAAATAATATTTTAATCCCAGAATGGGAAAAAAACAAAGCAATATTAGTTTTGTAATGATGTCATCACCTAATGTGCAGTGGTGAAAAGAGGGTTAAATTAAAATGGGAAGTTTTGTGGGGAAAAAAAAACACCCTGCCACAAGAATTGACTGCTATTTACATTTTTTTCCAAATATTTCTTCCCTTGTTCAAATTTTCTGATCCAATCAGCATTCAGCCTCCATGTGTTGACATTCCAATCTAATCTGCCTGGGGCCTTCACCATTAGCGCAGTCGTGCCAATGTGGACTAGCAAAACACAATCGTCACCTCACATGGGGATGGCTGATGGTGTAGTGGTACACTTGCCTGTCTTGTGTGCAGACACCATGAGTTAGATTCCCGTGTGTGATTAAAAAAAAATTGGCATCACACATCATTGATTTGTAGGTCAGCCTTAGTTGTTGTTTTAATGTCTTTCCGGACATCTGAGTGACATATTTGGCCTCGCCGTGAACTCTGACCTCCTCCCAGACCCAAATGACGCTCCCCTGTGACACACTCTCTCGCGCGCTCTCTCTCTCTCCCTCACTCTCTCTTGTCGCTTGCTCGCCCAATCGAATGCAGTTGCACTCCGCTCGCTCACTGCGACACACGCTGAAACTTTTCTGGACAACACACAGACACAGCGTATGTGAACGCGCGTACAACGCGAGGACAGACATCTCTCCGGACGCAGAGGAGGAACGAGGATTTGGCCTCCAAAGTGCTGGTAAGGTCTACTTCCTGCCTGCCTGTCTGTCATTAGCTCCGCCCCCTCCGTGCACTTGTATGGTTTGGTGATGCTTACTGTCTGTATCACTGATGAACAACATATTGTACAGTCGTTGTCAAGCAAAGGTTTCCGTGTTAGAAGTGTCGTCAGAGGTATTTATGTAACATTTTTCCCTTTTAGTGGAAAGATCCATATTTGGTCATTGAAGCCAGCGTTCAAAATGGACGCCAGCCAGCCCCGCTCGCAACCAGAGCTCAACCTCGCCAAGCCACTTGGAAGTTAGCGACAATAAGTTTGATAGACGTGAGCAGACCCGCAAAAAAAGTCTCAAGAAAACAAATTTTGGCAAGAGAACAACTTTGTTTTTGATATGCTGGAATAATGTCTTAAACTAAGTTCAGAGATGTCAAAGCCAAGCGTTATTTTGAGATGCGTTTCCGACGGGAAGTGTTTCTCATAAAATATGTAAAGCGTCACTTGAACAAGTAACAAATGAGAGTGGCTCTCATTGTCTGGCTTTCATTAAGACAGTTATTTTTATCCTCCATTGGAGCTCCATGAGAGCCTGCTCATCCAGGATCTTAAAGGGAAAAAAGTATTTTCCACATTTCCCTCCCTCCTTCGGTCTCTGGACAGAGGAGACATGAAGCATTAGTCTCTCCTCCCCTTCCTCTTTCGGTCTCGCTCTCCCCCTTCCTCTCTCTTTCTCTCTCGCTCCATCACAAGCAGAATAATTAACTCTTTGACATGGCAGCACAGTTGTTTGGTCAGGTGTGACTTTTCACTGTCCACACGGGGGCAGCAGAAACAATGCTCATGTTCACAATGAACCGGGCGGAGTTGAAGTGGATGCGAAATCAAACTGGCTGAATTCTTTTTCCCAAATATTCTCAACTTAGCATCATCCACCCAATGACTACAGGCTAGAAATTTCATAACGACGCAAAAAAATGTGGTCTTGAAAGGACCCTGAAAATGTTCACCTCAAACCAAAGTAGCAGAGAATGCATCATTACAAGAGAGAAGTGCTTCAATCTTTTGTATTCTCACCAAAACATCAGGTGGGCGCCCTGGTGGATCCTCTAATTAGGACAGTAGACTTGTAATTATACAAACACACACACACACACACACACACACACTAACCCTAACCGTATATGAGCAGCAGCCACGGCACTGATGTCTGTTTTGTCTCCAAGGTTCAGCAGGTAAAATTGTTTTGTTGTTTGATGGGAAGAAGAAACAGATGTTTGGAGCTTGACAATGTGTTCAGGGGTGTGTGTGTGTGTCTGTGTGTGTGTGTGTTAAGACATGAGGACAGGACTGCTACTGGCAGCTTTGTGGCTGTTTCTGGTTTTCACCATGACCGACGGACAAAACAGGCGGGAAAGACTTCGCAAGCCCAATGGAGGAATGCGACGGATGAAGAGGAAACGGGACGGGCCAGGTAAGCTGCCCTGAGCCAATCCTGGTAAAGGCACTTAACGGGAGCTTCGTCTCGAATTTTCTACCGTTGTACGAGTTGTACAACTTCTCCCGCCAACCCTTGGACAGATATGTTATCAAGTGCCTCGTTCGATGGCTTCCGGTTCAAAGGAACGCTTGGGATCTTGCTGAGAGCCAAAACAAGGTTATTGACTTTTTGCCGCTTGACTGGTGTGGTTTATGTGTTTTTCAGGTCAGGCTGGAGTCAGATGGGGGCGTGCAAAGGCCCCGATGAGCCGACACCCTCTCCGCGCGGAGCCCGTCCGGGGAAACGTGATCTTGCTGCGCTCCGACGGGGACGTGCTGCAGCGGCACTCCAGCTACGACGTTCTGCCAGGTCTGGTGACAAGCTGAGCTTTCTGAGCATCCACATTCTGATACTCCAAGCCTAGTGGTAGAGTGTCCGCCCTGAGACTGGAAGGTTGTGGGTTCAAACCCCGGCCGGGTCATACCAAAGACTATAAAAATGGGACCGTCCAATGTCACACACGAGAATAGTTCGACAAGTGGCGCTAGATGACAGGGTAGGACTCCCATTGTGCAAGTGTACGATTAGCAGCATCAATGACAGGGGGGACAACGGCCGCAAACACTCACTGGTTGCTCTGCTAGCTGACTCAGCCCCCCCCCCATCATAAACGGCCTGCGTGTGTGTGCAGGTAAGCAGGGTCAGTGCGTGTTCCAAGGCATGACCATGTTTAACCAGGCCGCGTGGTCTCCCAGTCCGTGCGTCACGTGTCTGTGCAATGGCGGGCGGGTGCTCTGCGACGAGCAAATTTGCCCGGTCTGCCGCCTCTCGCTCGCGCCCGCCGCCAGCGGGGAGTGCTGCCCGGTCTGCGTGGACTCAGTTCCCAACGCAACAGGTGAGAAGCGAGCACATGTGCGTGTCACGTGGGAGATGGTTTGTCTGTCCAGCACACTAACACACAGCCTGTCTGTCTTTCCATGTTTTGTCTGTCCCCCAACACATCTCCCTATCCGTCTTCCTTCCTCCCTCCATTTTTTCCTGTCTAAATTCTTGCCCTTCCTGCCGCCCGTCTCTTTCCCGCCCTGTGATTGGCCGTCACCGCCTTCACCTCAGACCCCGACCTCGGTCTTGAACTTTCCGGTGACTCCTCAGCGCCCCGTAACCGTGACGATTACCACGCCGTCATGACCGACCCGCAGCTCAGCCAGGAGGAAATCCAGCGCATCCTCTGGCGGGAGGAGGAGGAGCGCCTGGAGGAAGAGGAGCGATTGAGGGAGCGGCAGGAGGCGAAGGAGAGGGAGAGGAAGAGGAAGGAGAAGGAGATGAGGCAGAGGATAGCGGAGGAGAGGAGGAGGAAGGAGGAGCAGGCAGAGGAGGAGAGGAGGAAGATGGAAGAAGAAGAGAGAAGGAAAGCAGAGGAAGAGGAGAGGAGGAGGAAGATGGAAGACGAGAGGAGGAGGAAGGAGGAGAAAGATGCATGGGAGAGAGAGAAAAAGCTGAGAGAAGAAATCCTGCAAGAGAAGGACGAGGAGGTGCTGTTGAGAGGAGACGTCTTCCAAATGCTCCCCAAAGAAGACGAGGAACCCGAGGAACCGGATCTCCTCCCCGCTCCCATCCCAAGACCTCCTGCTGCCGCAGAGGATGAATTGAAGGAGGAGGAGGAGAAAAAGGAAGAAGAGAAGGAGGCGGGTGCAACGGGAGGAGGCCTTCTTCCTCCTGGCTGCGACATTTCCGATGTCACGCTGACTTGCAACGACGCTAAACTGACGTACTTCCCTCCTCTCCTCATGCCTCGGCTCAAGTCTCTCAGCCTGGAGGGTGAGTGACGCACCTTCTCCTCGCACCGCATCTTTGACGGACATTCACAGCCAATAGTGAAGAAGAAGAAAAAAAAAATCAACGTGGTCAATGATTTCATGCTAAAAGATTTTTGGCAGGCAACAACATCAGCAGCATCCCAGCGGAGGCCTTCAACGGCATTCCCAACCTGGAATGGATCAACTTGAAGAAGAACAAACTCACGTCGGCGGGGATCCATTCAAGAGCCTTTCAAGTGAGACGTGCCGGCCTACTCTCGCCCGTCTGTCCCGCACGAAGCCAAAATGTATTTCCCTCTCAATGAAACAAGAATCTGACGATGCTGCGGCGGCTGTACTTGGACGGGAACCTTCTCGACGTGGTTCCTGCCAATCTACCGGTCGGCCTGCAGGAGCTGAAAATCAACGAAAATCGAGTGCAGACGATCTACGAAAACACTTTCCAAGGTGACACCTCCCACGTCTAAGAAAATGTCATACAAGCACAATGCGTCTCTTCTGCACAACAGCAGAACGTCAACCTTCTCGTATCTTCTTGTCATCTGAATTTGTGAATTGCGTCTGAGCGCATCCTCTTGTTCGAGCGTGTTTGCAGGTCTAAGCGCTTTGATGATTCTGGAGCTTGAGGCCAACCTTCTGAGCGAGGCCAACATGGACGCCAGAGCCTTGGCGCCCCTGCTCCAGCTGTCCTACCTGCGACTGGGCCGAAACCACTTCCGAACCATCCCCCAGAGCCTCCCGGCTTCGCTCCTGGTACGGGCTCTTCTCCGCCTCATCTTTTTAACGAGGCGACTTTTTGACGGCTGATTGGAAACATTTTGTAGATTTATGTGAGCGTGAAAAAAAGTTCCAACAAACCACAGTGAGATCTGCCAAATAAACTCGACTGACGCCACTGAGTGTGGGACAAATGTAGAAAACCACCCTCACTTGTGGTCTTTTTTTTTTTCCATTCAAACCCAAGGAAATGTACACCAAATGTTGAAATGGGCTGGACAAAAGAATCCAAATGCTCCTTCTTTCACCAGGAGTTGTACCTGGAGAACAACCTGATTGAAGAAATCCCAGAGGGCGTCTTCAACGACAGCAAAAACCTCAACGTGCTTTCCCTCAGGCACAACAGGCTGGAGGAGAACAGGATCGCCCCTCTGGCCTGGATCCACCACAGGTCCGGCAACATGCTAACCATGCTAACGGTAGCTCGGCAATGTAGCCCATTGAGTACATAAAGCTCAAAGGCAAAGTCCGGATGGCTACAGTCGGACATGATTTCAGACCGGCACCCCAGAGCGGCTAAGATGCTAACAGGTGCTCCAGCCTGATGCGCTATCCAACGTGTGATCATAATAACGGCAAAATACAGCAGGAAGGAACACAACGTGCTCAGGCGGAGACATCAGGGATTCTCATCAAGTCTTCTCGTCGGCTAATATTTCGATTCTTTCCTTTCGCGACGCACGATTGACGGCTGACTTATTACTTTTGGCTGGCGGGCATGTTCGTTGGAGCACGTTGTCTCGAATGAGCCGTAATTCCGTGTGATGTATACCGAGGTAAAACGTCCTTCATCCGTTTCCCTGCTGCAGGAGTCTGGAGTCGCTGGACCTTTCTCACAACAGGCTGTACCTGGTGCCGTCCTACCTGCCCAAGTCGCTAGTCCACCTGGTGCTGGTGGGCAATCGGATTGAGAGGATACCTGGTGGGTGGACAGGCTATCAGCTAGCGCATTCCCTAACCCTGGCAGACTACAACGCTATCTTGAAATCCAGGCTAGAAAGATGTGGGACCCTGAAAGCCTAAGCGTTTGGCCTTAAACCCCAAAGTAAAAGGTTCAAGGCCTACTTTGAACCCCCACTCCTGGATTGAAACCCTAATTTGAATCCCTATCCCTTGTTCGGAAGCGTAACATTGGCAAAACTCTCATTTGAACTCCAGGCTTCGTGTTTGCCCACATGGATCCCGGACTGGAGTACTTGTACCTGTCCTACAACAAACTGGACGGCGAGGCCATCGAACCAGAGTCCTTCTTTGGGTCCTACCACTCCATGGTGGAGCTGTGTCTGGACCACAACCAGCTGCTCAACGTGCCTTCGGGCATCAACGAGATGACCAACTTGCACTTCCTCAGACTCAACAACAACAAGATCAGGTAAGGACGAGAACCCTTCCCTATCTCGAATCCTGTCTGATCCTCACCCCCCTTGTCCAGGAGCGTTCCTGAAGAGAGCATCTGCGACCCGGAGCACAGCGGCGACTCCACGTTGGTGGCCGTGAGGCTGGAGAACAACTTGATCGAGCCGCTCAAAGTTTCCCCCTCGGCCTTCTCCTGCGTGCGCGCGTCGTCCAGCATAGTTCTAAAACCCCAGAAAACCAAATGACCCCACCCCCAAAACACCTTTGCAACCATATTTCAATTAGCAACCTCAGACATACACACATGTAAACGTGGAAACCTTCAGCGAAGTGGGATTTCCGAAAATACAATGTCAGGTCAACTATTTTCCAATAAACACATCCAACATTGTGCCTTGCACTCGTTAGCATTAGCTTAGCCAATAGGGAGTTGCTGATGTGTGCCGACACCGTGAGTTTGATTGCCACATATATAATAAATAAAATAAAATACAAAGCGGACCAACTTTATCGTCACATTTTCCGGGGACAGGCCGAGCGTTCGGCCTTTCTCAATCAACACGCGGCGGCGGCCGCATGAAAAAAAAAACAATGACTGGAAAAGAAAGTGAGGGTGAACATTTGAGGTCGATTACGCGGCTGATAATTGAGCGCAGATGAAGTGTCGCTGTGCGACGATGAAATGCGCTCAGCGTCTTTGTTTACATTTCAATAAATTCAATAAATTTTTTGTTTTGAGTTAAGACTCAATTTGACAACGATATGCGTCAATTGGTTGGATTCGAAGTGACAAAACAACGCTTATGCAACAGCCAATGAGCTCAATCGAATTTAAGTTGTGATAAATATGGAGAGTGGATCAAAGTTAACTTCATGCTGCAAAAGTCATTGGAGCAGCTTTCATGTTTTTCTTCAAATAGGACAGTGATCTGAGCTCGTCAGATGAATTCTGAAGATGATTCCTCTACTTTTTGTTGAGAAAGGCGCCTTTTGGTGAACCCAATGGTTCTACTGCTGATTGATTACAAAAGAACGAGGAAGTGACTTTCTCTTGAGGTAGTTCTGGTGCTTACTGTCACAGGACAGAAGACAATTCTGGCGGAGCTTGAAAAATTGCAGCGAGTCAATAACTTTAGAAGCGACAAAATCGCTGATCTTAATGGAAAATGGTGCCATGTAGATGATTGAAATGTCAGGGAGTCCAAAATGTAAAGGAATGCTTGCATTTCCCAAGCGTCTGAGAGACAGCAGATCACACCAGGTCTGTCTCTTCATGTACAAAGCCGCTCTGACATGTGGAAACGTTTTCCTTGCTTGCAATAAAACAAGCAAAGCCAGCGCCAGGAGATAGAGGGCCGCTCAAGAATGAGAAGATCGGCGAGGAGATGTAATTTGCCAGCATCACATCGGGCTCTCATTAGATCCTGTGGGAAAATTGCATCCTTCGACCTTGGAATTTGGCATCGGCCAGTCTTCTGAGGTAACGGAGTGCCGTGAGAGGAGCCTGAAGTGGAGACACTTTATCATCGTCCTTCGGACATTATTCCCGACTTCTTCTACCTTCCGTGGCCCATTTAAAATTCAATTGACAAAATATTTGACACGTCTTCACCAACTTTTTGGTACTTGCATGCAGTTTCCAAAAAAAAAAAGCATCGTCCTGCTTAATAAAGGCACTCTTCACAGTTCCTCCAGGAGGGATCAAATGGCCAAACCTGGTGTTGCCAGTGATGATTCAGTTGTGAGTCTGAAACCAACAAGGCCAAAGGTCCCAAATGAGCCGTGTGGCGAAGTGATGCGGCTCACACCCACGCGTTGGTGTTGCTTCTCAGCTGAGCCGTAAAGGCTCCACTGCTCCTCGCACGCAAAGTCTGTCAAACAGATTACGGGTCGAGTCGACATCTTGTGTTCAGCTCAAGGAACATTCCAGATGCTCTCGCTTTTCGACAGCTCAGGTATACGAGCCACCTTGGGCGGCTCGGATGAAACCTGCTGCATCTCGGTCAAGTCCAGACGTTACACCGCCTGCGCTCCAACTCAGACCTGCTGCGAGGTGGTCTGAGCTCGAGTCTACTTTCAAACAGATTGTCAGATGGTGAGCAAAAGAACATGCCTGCCAGCATGGGGCAGTGCGGTCTGCTAATTTTCCAAATACGCTCAACCAGGCTTGCACGGACCAAAAAAAAAAAAAAATCAAGAAGCGCCTGCATGTTGTCCATGAGTGCTCCTAATTGTCTGCTGTCGAGTCCATGAATCGTCTGTCTGCCCTGACGTTGATTGCTATTAGTTCCTATGTGCAATGCCAACGGCCACAAAACCGTTTAGACACGGGATGAGAACTTCTCGCAAAAGTGGAAGTTTCAAGGAAACGGCTAAGCGTTTCTCCTGAGGTGACCTCAGACGCCTTGGAAAATATGACTGCACGACGGCCCCCCCGGCGAGAAGACAGCAGGGTGGAAAGCGGAGCCTCTTCTTTCTTGGCTTCTTCAGCTTGAGAGTGCCAAACCAGGGGCACGTTTGCATCGGGGGAGGGGGGCTTCCAGCAATGGAAAAAGGAAACCGGGCGCACGTGAGGACGACCCGCAGTGCGTTCAAAAGCGTGTAGCCTCAAATATGCAAAGTGGACTTTTTGCTCCGTGCAACACTGCTGACGTATACAAACATTTGCCATTCAGAATCGATTATTCAAATAATCGAATACAATTTTGTCCCTGATTACTGATCGATAATCATTTGTATCCTTTAGTGACTAAAAAGAGGTCAACAAGAGTTTTGTCGGTTTATCTAAGCGACGGAAAGTAAACAAAATGTTTCCAGTTTGCACTTGGACTTCAGCGTACTAACTAACCTGGCGAGGCTTCAAACATTGGCAGATGTTGCTGCCATGACAGAAAAAGTCGGGTGGCGCGGCGGCAGCGGCGACCGCAGCGTTGGGGTGGGGTGGGGGGTGTTCTCCCACTTTTTTCTTTTTTTTCCTTCTTGCTGCTGAGACAAGGGGGGATGCTGTTCTCAACTCTGCGCTGACTCGGGTTGCATCCCTCACTTGTGTGTCGCCCAAAGTGTGCTGCTGCTGCTGCTGAGCTTCAAACGAGGACCGAAGCCTCTCTGACGCTGACGGATAAGGTAGGGCGATGACCCCTTTGGCTTTTTTTCACTTTGTGGCAGTCTGATGAGTTGGCTTTCTTTGACAAATTCGAGAAGCAAACTAACTGCAACTCTCAACAATATTACCAGATGAAGAATCTTTTACATCCCAAACCGAGACGTTGGTTTTGAGCTCATTTGGTAGACGCAAGAAGGAAATAATAAGCAATGACAGTCATCGGGTGGCTGCTTGCGGTGCGACTCGTGTTCAGAGTCAGAATGCATCAAAGTCGACAAGAGCGGCTTTTGAGGCGGGAGACCAAGGTTGAAGTGTTGAACTGCTTTACAGTCACGTTTGATTTGATTCCTTCTCGCGGCTTTCTTTCTTATGACAATAAAAATGTTGACGGAACACAAGACAAAATCCACATGAAGCTAGTCTGCACTAAGTCTTCTGAAAGTATCTCCTGGCGTGGTCCTTGCTCCATCAGGAATGACAAATGTTATGTTGGTTAAAGCCCCCAAGTTCCTCGGAAGTCATTGACTCAGAAATGCAGATTTTCGTAAAGTTTAGAGTAAACCGAAAGAAAATATCGGTTCTCCATTTTCCGTCCTTTTGTTTACTTTCCGATGGTTTGGGGCAGGTGTTTTATGATTTGATCAAAGAATGGCCTGAAAGATGAATGAACACAAGTGCTCTCGGGGTTAGACTTGCCGAGTTCCAAGTTTGGACCTTTTAACTCCGACGAGATCCGCTCATCAAAGACCGGACAGCCACGCTGGTGCTGTTTTGATGGGATGGGATCCTGATCAGATGTTGCTGAACTGCTGTTCTTTGTTTCGACCAAAATGATTTTTCTGGCAATATCAGTCTTGTTGAAGGTTCTGAATAGATGCTGGCTGGTTTTTGAGTCTCTTTTTGGATGATTTTTATAGCCAAGTCTTAAAAGTTAACACAATGCAAGGCTAACAAAAGTAACTGTAGACTCTTTTGGATCCGATTTTTCCATAAATACTGAAGCTGTTAAAGTTCTGAGGAACGCCGGTCTGCATGAACTCCACAGAAGACTACAGTCTGTTTAATGCAACAGCAGTCGTCGGCAGCGCATATTTGTGGCCAGTCGGCGGCCGAGCAGAGAATCCATCTAGATTAGCGCAGGCGCGGCAAGCAGACAATGTCGGCCTCTCAGCGGGCAGCGTGAGGCTTTCATGGAGGGAAGCCGTATAAATCAACCCAAAGGCCAATAGGTAGGAGCCTGGCAAAACATTTGCCTTGGCCCGGACCGCGTCCTCCCACCTGGGGTTCTTAGACGACCGCGCAAACAACGACATTCTTGCTCCAAAGCATCACTTTTGACTTTTCGTGTCGAACCTGGAATTGTAATATTCAAATGAAACACGGCTCAAGCTACTAACCAGTCGTCATAAAGCAAATAACCGACCTGCGCCAAGGTTAACAAAAGCGGAGGGGGCGTGGGGGAGGAGGATGGGGGGGTGGAGTTAGGGTTATTGGTTTGTCCGACCGCATTCAGCAGATTCTGCCTGACACGAACAAGTCGGCAGTTGGTGGTGGATTGGTCGATTGGCTTTCGATTGTTGGTGTGTGAGATCGTTTTTATCGGTTCAAAAAACATGGCAAGAAGATGATTGCTAGATTGATTGTTTGCCACTCTCTGCTCTCATTTGCCGCGTTGGTTCCTTGTAGCAAAGCTCCCACAAGCTACGAGACGACGGCGTTTCGGCCCAACATGAGGGCGGTCCTTCTGTTCTGTATGCTGACGCTGGGCAGCAGCCACTACTACCAGCACGTTGACGTCATGGACATCATGAGAAGCCACGACGTCATGATGGCTGATTCCGGGGACGACGACGACAACTACGACGATCGTTACGACAGCTGCCCGATGAGCTGCCACTGCTCGCCCAGAGTGGTGCAGTGCTCTGATCAAGGTAAGAATCCTGGCCTGGTCACATGACATCACTTCAAAATGCATGAATGGAAGTTACTGGAGACACCCCCAAGTGGGACGAGAAGTCTAACCGGCCTAGAGCAGACCGCTAAATCATACGGGGCACTCGCGACATGATGTGATTGCATCGGCAGGTTTGATCAGCGTGCCGACCAAGATTCCAAGTGACATCTTGATGATCGACCTCCAAAACAACGATATCACCCAGATCAAGGAAAACGACTTCAAAGGCCTGGACAAGCTTTACGTGAGAGCAACACACAACACGTAGGAAAGACGTCAAATGGACGGCAAGATGTTTGAGTATTTGTTGGATTTGAGGTCCTCTTTGTCCTCACCCACATCGTCGGCGTCCAGTTTAAGGTGGACATGACCATTTCCTGACTGGCAAGACAATTTGGCACGCTAGTAGAATGTCTTCCCCGCATCAGGAGAAGGAAAAAACTTGCCTGACTCGTAAGGGCGCAAAAATGGGGGGAAACAAAACCGTCTGAAAAGCTGAAATGTTCAGGAGAGCCGCAAAGTGAGTCACATTTCGTGCAGGAAAACACCTGGTAACATTTCAGCTTGGAGTCACGTCGATGCTATCAGCCCCGCACGTCTTGTGTTTGTGGAGTGACTCGAGTAATTAGCCGTTCCTCTCGTTTTCCCGCTTCCGAAAACAAACCACCGTGTCGAGACATGATCGGCGTTTTCCCCTTCTGGTGTTTTCCTCGGAGTCGGCCAAAAACTGACTGGTTTCAACCGCCGCGGCTACGCATCTGACATGAGCCGATCTGGGGGCTCGGGGGGGGCAATGGATTTCTTTGCGATTGTCCGACGCCCGTTGTTTTCTCTCGCTCCAGGGCCTGTTCCTGATCAACAACCGCATCTCCAAGATCCACCCGCAGGCCTTCAAGAACATGAACCGCCTGCGCCTGCTCTACCTCTCCTACAATTTCCTGACCGAGATCCCGGCCAACCTGCCGCCCAACGTCATCGAGCTGCGCTTCCACGAAAACAAAATCAACAAGATCCAGAAGGATGCCTTCAAAGGCCTCAAGAAGCTGCACGTGCTCGGTACGGACCCGCATCCAAAGCGACCAGTCATTAGCAGCCGCCCAAGCAACTTTTACTTCCGTCATCTGCTGCTCTGATAGCTCACTTAAGCGGTCAAGTCGTTCTTTGCAGCGGATGCGAACGACCGATACGTCGGGCAAGTACATGTTCTTGTGTCCGAACGCGGTATTTCAGGTGGAAGCAACCTATCGTTTACTGCTGATCACTGAAGAGAAGGAAAAGGTAGAAAGAAGAGCGTCTCCTCTAATAACTCCAATCTGTCAAACTGCAAAGCAACTCAGAAAATGAAGAACTCGCTTGGGCTCCGTTGACTGCAGAAGGCCGCAGAATTTTTCCGGGTCATCTGAGGCCTCGTATTGAGTGTCTGTGCATTTCGTACGACAACTCAGGCTTGGACGAGAGTCCCAAAAATGCCTGGGCTCATAATTCACTAGAGAGTTTTTCCGAAGGCTTTTTGCAGGATGCTTTGTTTTCAGTTGAGACGATAAATTGAGAAAAAAGTATAAGCATGAAATGGAAATGATGAGTGAGATTTTACCAGACGTGTGCGGAAACATCAAAAGCAGATGCGCTCTGTCATTTTTTTATTGCAGCGGCATACGATCGTGCCGAGCATCAAGGCCAGCTCATAAATCGAGTGGCCCAGAAAGAGCTAAGAAGACGATTAGGAAGACGATTACGAATCAAAGAGAATCGCATGTAGGATGGTCGTAACTACAGGAAAACACGCCGACTATGACATCCAACGTCTTCCGAAGACAGGAAAGCCGCGACAAGTCACACGTTCGCGGACTGACGTGATGGATTTTTGCAGATTCATTGGTGGACCAAAGCACCGAATTATCTTCGGTGCCAATTTGAAACTCTGTGCTCTTTTGGAATAAAGGGACGGAAATTTCAAAGTGAGATTTTATCTGTTGAAAAGACCATTCATCTCGTCTTTGGTTGCAATTGTGAAGACCAATGAAAGGCTTCACTTTTTTTTTGGGGGGGGGGTGAAATGCGTTCTAATGACTCGCTTGTGGCTTGTTGCGCCAAAACAGAACTGGGCGCCAACCCGCTGGCCAACACCGGCATCGAGCTGGGGGCCTTCAACGGGCTGGCCACGCTCTACGTGGGGATGTCCGAGAGCAGGCTCACGGCCGTGCCCAAAGGTGCCGCCGCTGTCGTCAATTCCAACTCACAAGCGCTTGACTTACACTGACCTGGCTATGTTGTTGTCCCCGCCCCGCCCCTCCCCTTTCAGACCTGCCCTCCTCCATCACAGAGCTCAACCTGGAGTACAACAAGATCTTTAAGGTGGAGGTGGAAGACTTCATCAGATATAAAAATCTGCAGAGGTGAACACTTTTTGGTCTCATACAATAAACAAAGGCTCGTACTAAAAGCAAATACAAGACAAATACCAAATTACACTCATGACCTCTCAGTTCAATAAATTTCCCCCATAGCAAGGATGCAAAAAACATAAATAATCATGGGAATCTTTACGGTAGAGGCATTTGTAATTAAATCAATATAATTTGCAATTATTTAAAGATTTTTTAATTTTGGTGACGGCTGGCAGGCTGAGCCTGTCCTTCAACCAGATCCGCTTTGTGGAGAACGGCACTCTGGCCCACACCCCTAACATCCGCGAGATCCACCTGGACAACAACAGCCTGAAAAAGGTCCCGCCGGGTCTCAGCTCGCTGCGCTACCTCCAGGTCAGACACCTGACACACACACACACACTTACGCTGAGCCACGACAGACTCGAAAAGACAAGCAAGTGTAAAAGTCTTAATATTGCGGAACTTGGCGCCAACAAGGACATGGAACTTTCCAGTATGTCAGCTGCACAAAACTGCACTCGTCTTTTTTCCCCGTTCAGGGATGAATTTCACTCAGACACATTTTAATGATTGGAATCATTTTTCCCAAAACGTCCGTCTGTCTGTCTGTGCAGGCGATTTACCTCCACGCAAACAAAATTAGCAACGTGGGCATGAACGACTTCTGCCCCCTGCGATTTGGCGAGAAAAAGAACTTGTACAACGGCATCAGTCTGTTTGCCAACCCCGTCAAGTACTGGGACATCCACCCTGCCACCTTCCGATGCGTGGGTGGACGACGGGGCGTTCAGCTCGGGAACTTCCGCAAGTGACCGACGGCCGTCAAAGAGGGGAGAGCCGCAAATGATCATCAAAATCTCATAATCACAGATGAAACGGATTTGAACATTTCACATCTTCACTAGAAGTACACACACACACACATATGGTTTTATGTCATATTGGTATGAATGGAAGCCACGAGGCCCCTGTACAGGACGGCTTGGGGGAAGGGGGAGGGGGGGTTAGCAACATTAGCGCCTCCCATGGACCACAACATGTTAAAGCATCTACTGCTTTACAGGAGCAAGAAGATTGCATCGTTCTAAATAACCATTACGTTGACTCAGCAGCCTTCCCCGGACCAACAAACAGAATTTTCTGTCTAGATCTCAGTTTTTTTTTTTCTTTCCTGTTTTTCTTTGATGTCATTGTGTTGTCGAAAGCATTTGTTTTGATTAAGTGTTCTCACGGCAGGATATTGGCTAGATTCAGTGCAATAAGAATCATTTTGTCTTAAAAGGTTTTATACAGATGTGGAGTCATTTAGCAGATGTTGCGAAAACATTATGAGAAAATGGTCACAAATATCTCCAGGTTGAGCTCAAACGAGATTTGCATGAAATGGAACATTCTCGGCATGTATTGTCATATGTCCGCTCCTCTAATGGTGCTATATTTATTGAGTATGTCTTCAAATAAACCTAGAATTCCTCCCCAATCTTGCGCACTGTGGTCATTGATCCTGCCTGTGGAGGGGGCGGGGGAGTCCATTATGAGGACAGAGTAGATATGAAATGGAAAAGTTTCAAGTTTGGACATAGTGCTGAAGTAATGCCGCCCTCTGCTGGTCACACTCCTAAATGTCATCACTGTAGCTCAATCGCCGTGTTTTTGTTGCTGTCTTTGAAATAAAGTAAAGATAAAGGTCAACTTGGAAATCAAATAAAATGCCCAAGGCTGTCTGTCTGTCTGTCTGCATGATGGATTAAGGAAGGTATGAAAACAAAACAGCACCAAACAGCTGTTATGTCTGAATTCACCAGTAGATGTCAGTGCACACTCAAACTTCTGGTTCGTCAGGTCAGTCTGAGATTTCTAGGCTTCTGGGGCTGGGGAGGTGGGGCGTCTACCGGATTGTATTTGCTGGGCTCTTTATATTATTGATATTTATGATAAGCAACAAATAAAACTGTATTTAAAATGATGGCACGAGTTTGGATTCCCCTAATATACATACACACCAATACTTATAAGGTAATTGTCAACTAACGATTTACGGTACAAATAAATCTGATGCAATGTAAACTCAAGGCCAACGACTGTTAGCTGCGATGTTCAGACCTGACGTCTCAGCCTGCTTGCAGTTCCACTCGAGTAGGCGAGGTGGCAGTAGCGTGCGTTTCTGACCGTTAGCCATTGGCAAAATAAATCACAGTAACGACGATGTTTCTGAGGACTTTAGAAGCTTAAGTTTTCAATTCCAGGTTAATCCCCTGCAATGCAAACACAAACTAATGGAATGTTCCGACGCCACGTTTCACCTCTCTGGTCCTGTAGGTGGCGCTTTTCAAACTCTGGCTAACTGTCCAAGCAAATCAAAGACAAGATGCTCGAGATGCTTTCATCTTAATCTTTCGACTTCTTTCTTTCTGCCTTTTGTGTGCTTGGAATGCTAACGCTAACCACCAAAGACTTTTTCAAAAAAGTACAAGACAACCGCTACGAATACGGTCAGTCCACCCGTAGACCACAAATTCCTCCGACAGCCAGTTGGGAGTCTGGAATTGTAGCTCACCTCACGAGCAGGCTTAAAATTGCCCCCCACCGATTCGGAAGCGAATGTACCCAGAATCGGGCGGGGTACAAAGGTGGCTAACCTTCGCTGTTGTTAGCGATTTGCCAGGCCCGGCCGGCCGGCCGTGAGTGAGATGAATACTTGCTAAGTGCGTGCTTTCGGAAAGCGAAGAGGCGAGCTGCAGGAAACATATGGAAAAGATCTAGCACTTGGCCAGACCCCCTCCTGCCACGTTTCACAGCGCACACACACACACAAATCAATGCACGTGGATGTGAGAGCACGCACACACACAATCATGTTAAAGAGAAGACATGTTTGTAACTCAACGCCCTCAGAGAGGTAAACAAAGTCAAAAGAGCTCGACTGGCAGGATGAGTCGCAATCAAACAACTGACTGATGTGGTTTTTGGACCTTTCCTGACTTAGGTCTGAAGGGAGTGGGGGGGGGAGGGGGGTTATCTTTGGTGGTGCGCCCCTACTTTAGTCTTCCTCCATCGATCTCCACAGGTTTGGACTAAGGAAGTGAAATTGTTTCGGCTCCAAGACTAGCGGTCGGCACCATTCTAGCGTGCGATGCAAAATGGGGCAAAATTGTGGCTTCGGGAGGGCTCAGGATTTTTGGAGATCTGCCATGAGGTAAAGACGTCTTTCTCAGGCAACGTGAAAGGGGCTTCAGAGTCTGGAAGGAGCCGCGAAGGCGTCCGATGTCGGAGCGTAATGCCGGCTTGATTGAGAGCAGATTCCTGAAGCTGGCTGGAAAACCTGCACTCCAATAATCCTTTTCCCAAAAGACCAGGGAGAAAAAGATTCTATCACAGATTTACGGCTCTTCCCAAAAGATCCACGAAAAAGCTACTACCGGCGGTACAGTCCTTAGAAGGTCTTCAAAAGCTCATCCAAATGATTACTTTCCAAGGCGCGACCTTTTGGAAATACAACATAACCCACTCGACCTCGCAAAGACCAGCGTGGCTGACCCGCCTCAAGCAGGGGTCACCAACTCCAGTCCTCGAAGGCTCCCTCCTATCCAGCCTGTTTAAGGCCCAGCCTAACGACACGCGCCCGATTCAAATGATCAGCTTGTTTGCAAGCTTTGTAAAAGCCTGAGGACATTCCTGATGATTTGAATCGGGTGTGTTGCGGTGGAGATGCATCTAAAACAGGCTGGACAGCAGGGGACCCTCGAGGACCGGACTTGGGCCGAAGGAAACTCATCAAAACACGCAGTGGATTTGAAAGCATCTCAAAATGCCGTGAATTCTTTTTCTGGTCGCTCGAAACCAGAGCAGGCCTCGTTCATTCGTGTTCCTCACGTGTGGAGTTCTTGGAAGTTCCCATGTTAATGCAATTAGGTTTGTTTTAAGAGGATACCATGCTTGCAAATTTTTCTCCCGGCGCTAATTGTGACGAGGAGAACACCGTCTGGAGAAAATCATTTCTTTTTTGGGGGGCTTTTTTTTTTTTTGACTCCATGAATGGTTTGTTTGTCTCTGTCGATTTCAATCGAGTCAAACTATGTTGATATTGTGCCGACTTAGGGCCGGACGATGATGGAAAAACAAAAGTAGTACTTTGCCATGATTGCGGTGCCAAGGAGCTATGTTGAAGTGAGTTAACGAGCTTAATTTATGCTACTATTTTAAAGCGATTTAAAGAGTGGCCTTTAGACAAACGTGGTGCTTTGGCGCCATCTTCTACCCACTCTAGGTATTTTGCATGCCAAACAATTTCGGCTGCTAATCGAATGCCTGAAAGGGTTTTAGTTTTATGGCGCAGCTGAACTCGTTTGTACAAAGCACGTTGTGGACGTCCCTCCGCATTTACACAGCCTGATTTGATTATTTGCCGCACGTTTTGGTCGGGAAAAAAAATATATATATAGTTGAATATTACATTTCTGCGTAACGAGCAATAATGAAAGCTATCAACTGAAGAGCGAAACGTTCCAGTCAGCGAGGTTGCGTCGACATCTGCTTTCGATCGTGTCGGTTGGATGTTTTTGAGTTACGACTACATCTGAGTCCATCTCAAGTCAGTCTCCTCCGTCAAGCCACACGTGAGATTTATTAGCCGCGTAGGCTCACGTCTTGTCGGCACGGTCGGGCATCTGGTGAGTCATGCGGCGCACTTGCTCTGGCGCCAAGCGCCAAGCGTTGGCATCTGTCAAATCTGGTGTCTACGAAAAGCCCAACTTCACTCGGCCACATCTGCTCTGAAACGATCTGAGGGCGGGAAGCCTTTTCGAAACACACCATCCTTCAGTACTACCACAAAAAAAACAAAAAAAAACAATGTCAAAGCAACTGTCCACATCGGTAAATTGCACAAATGCACAAATTCCATTCCACAATAGCCTCCCAACTAAGTGGAGCAAACCTTCTCCACCCTCGTTATTGTTTTGCTCCATGTGATTGCAGCTGTTTTAGCACTTTCCCCCCCAAATCCTCCAAGAGCGAATTCCAAGACGGAACGCCGCAGTTTGAACAGAGTCCCAGCATAAGGAAAAGCCATCGCCGGTGCCGATGGGAAGAGCAAATTGTTTTTTCCCGCGTGGCTTCGCTCGCTTGTAAAATATCGACGGCGATACGGAACAGAGTCACTCAGTTGATTGACCTGGTAGACGAGCAGCAAACGCTTTGGCGTGGACGATTTATTTCCGTGTCATGTTATGAACGAGAGGGATGGAGACGACGTTTTGCAAGAAGATGGAGCAAGTTCCCGCCCACATTAGAACGGCTAGCAGCAGATAGCCCAATGCTAACGTGCGACACGCGGCTATATTTGGAAGTGTGTGAAGGCCGAAGTAGCTTGAGTTTTTCTACTCGGCACAAATGTCCTAAGTTGATTCGTTGTACAGTAAATGATCAAATAATTAAAAACAACAATTTTATACTTGCATTAAAAGAAATTATAAATATTGGGTTAATTCTTTGCAATCCAAATACCGTATTTTCCCGAGTATAAGTCGCAGTTTTTTTTCATGGTTCGGCCATTTTTAGCATTGAAATAAGACTGAAAAAGTGGAAATCGTCTTACATTCGGGGTCATGTCTGTTCTTGGTTGTCACATAAGGTTCCCCCAAAATGCGACTTGTACTCCGGTGCAACATATATGTTTTTTTGTCTTCTTTATTATACATTTTATGGCTGGTGCGACTTGTATTTCGGAGCGTTTTATAGTCGGGAAAATACGCTAAATAGAAATCAATAAATAATTTGACAGTTTGCACTGATTTAGACCCCAAGCTTGATTTACACAAAAAAAAGGGAGACTGAATCTGGCAAAGCAGTCTGGGAAAACTTTCCAGTGGAAGAAACGCGGTGTTCTAAATGAGAGCATGCCGAGTGTATTTCACAGCTGTTGACTTGCGGCTGCGTTTGGACCGAGTTCAGACTTTGGCAAAGAAAAAAGACCTGACGGGCTTCCCCACACTTTTTTTTTTTTGCACGTCGGTGCTTCTTCTTCTTCTTGACAAGTCGCGTCGAAAGGAAAAATTAGAGCTTCAAGAGAAAGCATGCGAGCCTTGCAGGCCTCACGAGGAGAAAGGAAAGGAACACGAGCCTCCACACGCGCAGGTGCGTTGGCAATTCCGAGCACCTTTTAACTTTTAGGACTGGCCAGGAGGCCCGAGAAAAGCAAACCACCCACCCCCCCTACGGTTCTCAACATCGGCATTTAAAGCGCTGTTGTTGTTTTCCCTCTTTTTTTTCCAGGTCAAAGTTTGCAGCAAAAAAAAATAGGAAATCTTAGCTACATTTGGCATAATTTGGATGGTTAAACGTTTCACAAAATTAGCTGGAAAGTAAATCAAGTCTACATCATAAATACATTTTATTTTTAAAAATGTTACAATTATTTTCCATTTCCAATTTCACAGATCACCTGCAATATTGCCACGGACCAGTAGAGTGCCGCAGACCACAAGTTGAAAATCTCTATGCTAAGTTGTTGTTTCACTGGATGACCGTGCGCCCTCCAGTGGATAAGAATAGTAACAACAATGCGGTTATTGCGCAGATTGGAGCCCCTCGACAAGCCGTTCGATTTGACAGCCTGGCCCGGCCCAGCCCCATTTGGATGTTGCACAGTTTAAAATGAAAGTTTTACACCCTGGAAGCAATTCTTTCTATTTGCATGACGTGCTGTGCTTCTTGGAGGAATGAGACGCGGTTAGGAAAGGGTTAAAAAAAAGTGTGTGTGTGTTTGGGGGGGGGTCTGCTTTTTTAGCGCGCCGCTTGAGCCTTTAAATAGCGTCATTGGACACAGGCCGCCAAGGGGGCTCGAAGTGCAGCGCATCTGCTGGCATGGCGAGCAGCGTGAGGGAGCTCGTACTGACGTGCATGCTGCTGGTGCCGTGGCTGGCCGCCGGAGCACCAGGACGGCAGCAAAGCAGCTTCTTCGGCAGCCATTTGACATTGACGCGGACCAGGGTAAGAACTTCCTTCTGTTCCTTCTGTCTAAACGATCCCAAACCGGGCGAGATGGAGAGTGTAAAGAGGCTGAATAATGACTTGAGTTCGGGAAAGCGGCTGCCCCAATTCTGTGTGGCCACGAAAGTTGCAGAAGGACTGTTTTAAGTGGTATCGTCCGATGTCAGCGAGTTACATTTTGATTATTAGTTGATTTCCCCTCGTGTGCGCTAAGACTTTAAATATTCCTGTTCCAAGGTATAAAATGTCCCGCACTGGGGAGACTTGACACCCAGCACACAAAGCCTCATTCCACCACACGCGGCGAAGCAAAAGTAAACATTTGTCTGCGGCCGAAATGCAGCACAAATTTTCCAACATAATCTTGAGTCGGGACCAGTTGCTTCTGGCAACAGATGGAGCAAACGGGCCAAAAAAAGCCTAGGTGCATTTTCCCATCTGTCGTTCCCGAAACACTAAATCAATTTGGTCACGGCTGCAGAGGGAAACACTGACAAGTTCCATTTCTTGCACAGCGATACCTTTTTGATTTTGCAGCTAGCTTTTGTTATTGCCGTCATGGGATGAAAAAGCTGAAAAAGTGCTGAAACTTGACACCTCCATCAAAACCAGGTCTGAGGGTCACAGGCCAGGCCAAGTAAGCGGAAAGGCTGGAAACTGAGAGTGAAATGGGCTGGATGAATGAGCAGAAGATTTTGTTTTGAAGGCAAAACGATGCTCAGGAGCCTTTGCGTCACCAACACGACATGATAATGCCGCCGTCATTGTTGTTGTAAACGTGAGGCCACATGAGAAGTGGGACGAGAAAGATATCCATCGCACCGAATGGAATCAGAGAACAACTCCGACGCAAAACGGCCTTTACTGTTTCATCGCAAATATCTGCTTTTAATCGGCAAAATGCTGAAAAATCGGCAGACTGATGGGTAATGATTGAAAACAAATAGATAGCTTGAAGAAGTTTCAATTCTTGCAAAGACCAACTTGATTCTCATAATTGGGTTTGGTTGATTCCACAGAGAGCGCCGCCTTTGGCAGACGAAGCGGACGATAGCCCTGTCCCAGCAGGGGGCGACGCATTGGGTAAGCCAAAGAAAAAAACAATTTGCAAATCTTTGACACGAGATTCCGCTGGCAACAATTGCTTCTGTCTTTTGACCTCCCTCCGACATGTTACAGACCTGCCCACTTGCCTGCTGTGCGTCTGCCTCACCGGCTCGGTGTACTGCGAGGAGGTGACCCCGGACATGACCGCCGTGCCCACCCTGCCCAAGGAGACAGCCTACCTCTACGCCCGCTTTAACAAAATCCACAAGATCCGCACCGGGGACTTTGCCGACATCGGTACGTGGTGTCACCAACAACGGAAGAGCAAAAGTGCCTGGCGCCGAGGCCATTACGACAGTAGGCAAAGAGAATTGAGCCGCTCTTCTCTTTTCTTTTCACCGCGCGACAGTAACGCTCAAGAGGATCGACCTGACGGCCAACCTGATCTCGGAGATCGAGGACGGGGCTTTCGCCAATCTGCCGCTACTGGAGGAACTGTCGCTGGCGGACAACAGGCTGGTCAGGCTTCCGGCGCTGCCCGCCAAGCTGACGTCGTTCAACGCCAACAACAACCTCCTCAAGACCAAGGGTGTCAAAGCCACCGCCTTCAAGGTACACGCGGGACACGACGCGCGCTCGGCCGTGCCCGAGAGCAAACGGCTTAAATGGTCCTTTTCCAAACCTGACAGAAACTGACGAGTCTGGCCAACTTGTACCTGGCTAACAACCAGATCGAGGCAGTCCCGCTGATCCCGGAGAACCTTCGGACCTTACATCTACAGGTACGTTACCATTCTGAGCCACTCCGTTTAGAATCAAACCCTTGCTTCATCAAAAATTCAGCCCACAAAAAGTCTCAAGCAGCCATGACTTGAAGAAGGAAGAAAAAAAAAAAACGACATCTTGCCATCTCAGGAAAACATTACTGAAAGTCCTTTTCCAATCGTGGTGCCGCTTTTGGAGCAGACGCCCCCAAATACGCCATGGGGTCGTTTTTGCGGGGATGTTCATTCCTGACACGGTCTTCCCTCTCTCCACCAGAACAACAACATCACAGACATCAACATTAACACCTTCTGCAAGTCCGACGACACCTACTACCTTAGACCCAGCCTCAGCGAAGTCCGTCTGGACGGAAATCCCCTGGTCCTGTCCAAGTACCCTGACAGCTTCATGTGTATGAAAGTACTGCCGATCGGAAGGTACCGGTGAACATAGAAGAAGGCGAGAATTTTGTTCTTTGGGGCACACTGACTGAAATATTCTGGATGTGGGGAGGGGGCTGGCCTTCTGCATTACAAGTGAGGCGCGGGACAGTCACAGTCGAATTATAAGTTGTTTTCAAAGCGCCCGCTGGGGAATATCAATTATTCGAAGCAGCGTGGCCAGTATCCAACTGGGACAACAGGTGATTAGCGTGAACTTTGAGTAGCGCCTAACTTATTGGACAGCAGAACCGTTGATGATGATTAAAAGCCACAGGGAAGATTTAAAGATCCCCTCGAATCGTCATTCTGGCGTTGAATCCAAAATGATGCGCAGGCAATAATTCGGCCTTACCAATAAATCAAGAATGAGCGTGGCGGCGGCTTTACAGCCCTCTGTCGCTTTGCCGCCTTTCTAACATTAATTTATTAACTCAACTTGAATTTAAGTATGGAAGCATTTATCATCATTTATTGAATCCATGTATGAAATGTAGCCCCTGCAGTAAGAAGACAAATGCTTACCAATGTACAGTGCTTGTACAGCGATATCAAGGTATGGCTTAAGGTGTTTGAATAAAGTGGATTTTTTTTTTTTTTTAAATGTGTTTGGAATTATTGTTGGTGAAGAAGAAACCTGTGCAACTGTTTTTCAACAGTTAGCATGGCAGGCTAACTGTTTGCATTCAAAGCATCCGCCTCGCTTTCATTCAAATCCGTTGCGACGTTGTCGAGAAAAGCACACGGCGCATCTCGCACATTCCGTACCAGAACTGCACGACAACGCGAGCTGTCATAGTTTTTGAAATCTAAATGTGCTGGGATGAAAAATGCGCGCGAGGGCTTGTAAATGTTTGCGG
Source organism: Syngnathus scovelli (assembly GCF_024217435.2). NCBI lineage: Eukaryota > Metazoa > Chordata > Actinopteri > Syngnathiformes > Syngnathidae > Syngnathus > Syngnathus scovelli. Next base: position 2,043,039 of record NC_090857.1, on the reverse strand, counting down.
TTTGTAGCCCTTAAGAGGCCGACCACCATCGGCGCTGTGAAAGCGTGGCAACACAAAAGAAAACTTTTTTTCTCCGCCCTCGGCTCAAAACTCCGGCGCCTGTGCGTCATTAACAGTTGCGCTCCGTGGGACAATGGCATTTTCCGACAAAATGAAAGTCGAGCAAAATAAAACAGGAAAAAAAAAAAATTCTCGCAGGCAAGTACGGAAAAAACGAGCTAATGCCGCGTTTGTGCGCCAACTTGGCAAAGCGTTTGACTCTTGGAGTAAACAGCGGCTCCGTGTAACTTCTGCAACGTGATTAAATGTTGAGTTCTGCCTGCTGTGGAGTTAGGACTGGGTCCAAGCGCCAATTGTAAAAGCATTTGGCCGACACCACAACGGGCCAACCAGTTAGCACGTTCAAATCCAAACACGTGCTTGTCGTATTAGATCGAGCTCGTGTCGGGGCTATCAAGTTGCAGATGAAGAGACACGGGGCCGATGATTACGAGCGAGCGGTCCCGGTTGGTCATGCCGCCACTTACCTGAAAGTGCCGGAAGGCGTGGCGGCGCTCGTTCATCCTGTCTGAGAAAGTCCGGAGTGTCCTGAAGAACATCAGGAGTTCCCTGTTCTCTTCCACTCTGAAAGAACAAGAGATAGAAAATGACCATACAAGAATCCACGGCCAGAAGTGACATATTTTGAAGGATTTTCTCGACCAGGGATGAGAATGGCAAATGTGAAAAAACACTGAAAAGTAGCCAGGGGTCTGGGGGGCCGACCGGGGTCACCCAGGGTGATAATTAGAGAAGGTTTATGTCCAACAAGGGGGGGGTGGGCGATTAATAGAGAACACTTTTTGTCCGATCGCCAAGGGGCACTGAAATGGGCGATTGTAAAAGTAAAAAAGTACGTTTGTGTTTTTTATTTCGATGTGCTCCTTCATGTTCCTAGCGCCGCGACCTCCATAGCTGATCATATCTTGACAGAAGTAGGGTTCTCCGCTTGTCGTTGAGTGCCAAGAGGCACGCGTCGAGCCGATCTGCACTCAGCTCGGCTTCGCACTATCGCTCTAGAAAAAGAAGGCCAGCTGACTTTTGTCAAGTCCAGGCCAAAAGTCCACAGGGTTTACGGCTCATTTGGCTCGGGACTCGCAAGAAGACAAGTCTCTAAATCAGCGGTTACGCTGGAGAATAAATTCAGCTGCGTCTCTGTGTCGCGCTCATTATCCGCAGTGTTTTTCCATGTGTTGTTTTCCAGACAGGCATCGTCCAGATGTGACTGGAGAGCGCGGCGAGCTTCACGCAGCTGCTAAGACTTGCTCTCGCCTCGCAGTTGCAACGAGGCCAGCAGCAAGTAGGAGAACACTCACCCAGTGAGGAAGCGGCTGAAGTTGCACAGGTCACTGGCACCCGTCACGACATTCAGGCTCTTGATGGACTTCTCAGGCCGCTCACCTCTCTGCAACACAAATACAATCTCTGACATCTGTTCCATTATGTTTGTTGAGAAGCGCCTCTGTCTCGTGTACAAGCAGCAAATAAACAGTTCCAAAACATTTTCATCCGATCATCCCTCTCTCGGCAAGAACAGCAAAGTTTCCTCCGGAAAACATAGAAGCCTTCCTCTCGCCATCCATTTTGATGTGCTCAAACACTGAGGTTACCCGAAACATCCATCACCATGTGGCGGGGAAAAAAAACATACATGAATTAAAGGCGTACTAAAAGAGCGGCGGCAATGTGACAAATGTCCATGTCTCGGCGCGACATAACTCAGCCGTGTAATGAAAACAAGGTCACTGTGCTGTGCAACAAGTTGACCATGAAAGGAAAGCAGCCGTTCCCCTCGTTAATCCCAATAATGAAAACTTTGGAAGACACAAAAGGTCGTTCAATGATACTTTCATCTCATTTTACAGAAGTCACATTTCATTTTTATTTGCGTGTTGAAAGCTGTAGCAGAGGTCAGCTGCTAAACTCATCAGAGTGCAGCGATGAGTTCGGAGCTCTGGCACCCCCTGTTGGCCACACAACACACCAGCAGGCCTTTTGACTTGAAAAGCAAAGGCCGTGTCAGTACTGTATGTAGCAAAGTTTACAGTAATTGTTTTCCCTCTTGGACCGTCGCTAAAGTGCAGTGTGCCTATTGGAAAGTCCATGTGCTAATTAATTGTAAATCTCCAGTAAAGTTTTCTTTGCTTGTTGAGCATTGCCTACCATTTGTTAGAATGAATAGTCATGGCAATGGGATGGGACGGAAACTGTTGCGTTCAACTACTTTCTTCAAGAAATGGTAGACAGTGAACACAAGCATATTCGTCTTCAACTGCCTCAACTACAACAATTTGTGTGTCAACCGGCATCACGACCCACCTTGATCTCCGAGAGCTGAAACTCCACCTGGAAGTCCAACTCGGAGCACTGACCGCAGACACACATCTCTTGCACTGACTTGGTGCTGCCTAAAAATAGACACAAACACAAACCTCGCTTGTCAGTCATCTATATCTTGTAACATAATTTTAATACAAAAAAAATAAAAAAATCTTGTTTGTCTATATGCTCCCTGATATTGGCTGGCAAACAGTCTAAACATCTATCCCCACTATAGAAAACAGATTTGAGTTTATAGAAAACAGATTTGAACATTTTATTTGTCTTTGTGACGTACCGCTTTGCAGAATGCGTGCAGTGCAGCTCTTCAGGCTGATGCCGTTCATTTTAGTCTGACGCTGCAGATCTTCCTCCAGCTGCTCCACCTCCTCCCTCAGACTGGACAGAGCCATGTGAGCATCTTCTTTTGGCCCGTGTCCGCACACCAGCAACCTGTCACACATCCAGGCAGACGGATGTCAAAACAATAAAAGGTGTGCTTTGGCGCTAGGAACTTTTTTATGCTTCTTTTTGTCATTCATTGATTTCTTTGTATATAAAAATGATAACAGTGATAATAATGATCATTTAGGTCATAATAAAAGTGATGTAAAATGTTCATACATCGAGGCTTAGCAAGGAATACAACTCACAGTGCATCCCGTAGTGGTTGGCTGGAATACAAAGCGAGTTCCTCCTGGTGCCTTTGACGCTGGCGTTGCAGTTGTGCCACCTCCACCTGAAGACGCTGAATGTTTTCCTCCAACAGCATCACCTCCTCCTTGTTCTCCTCATTTATTCTTTTCTCCATTCTGATGAAACAATCCGGACAAATAGTCGTAATGTACGAGTTGAATAAGTACGTGTTGCTGGCTAAATTGAGACGGCAACCACCGTTAACGACGCATATGTAATGTCACACGAAAACAGTGAAAATATACGAGTTCATGTTCATGATAAAGCGCCTTACGAATATTTTTAACGTACTAAAAACATAAAAATGAAACTTACTGGGTGAGTTGACGAGGTTTTTCTAGAGAGAAAGATTTGGAAGCGCGCGCCTTGTGGACGCTACCACTTTGCCTACGTCGGAGGGGTTGGGAAAATAATTTCTTCAGTTCCAACGTTCTAATTATACAAAGGAGAGTGGGGAGAAAATAAAACTAATAACTTGATATCAAGCGCTAATATGCCACAATAGAGAAAGCTGTCTATGATACACAATTCCCGACCACTCCGAGCTAAATGAGCAGCTCAAGATTGACGTCATTGGGGTCCCATTGATTAAGTGATTCAACTTTGAATTATGTCCAATTGCACATTTTAAGTAATTATAATTTAATTAGTATTCATTAAATACTATTTTATCGGCTGTTTTATTTCTTTTCTCTTTTTTTGTCATTTTTAATGGATGACTTTGGTAGCGGAACGTTCTAACGGTATAAAAACACAAGCGGACTATAGTGTCAAACGGACCACGGTGCCGAGCCTTTTAAAGGTTGCACCAAGTGGTTCCATGCGAGGTAAATATCTCAGCAGCTTCCCAAGCATATGAATTCCTTTACTAGTTGATCGTTTTGGATTTTGAAAAAGCGATTTGACTTGATTTGTCGATGTCGTAATTAACCCTTTAATAGACTTAGAATAGTTTTGAATGAGGACCAGAAAATATTACACCTTTCTTGACTTATTGCCTCTGATGGTTTCGATTGTTGAACTATCTATGCCGGACTGTGTTGTCCTGTCCTATTTAGCGAGATGCCGCGTCTGTACGTGGGCGGCTTAAGCCACTCGGTCACTCAAAAGGACCTGACGGATCGCTTTGGAAATTTTGGAAACGTGGAGGACGTGGAGCTCCGGACCCGCCGGGATGATGAGGGTGAGCCGTGATATTTGGCAAGAACGTGCTTTTGGCAGAAATCTTACAACAGCTGAGCTTTGTTATTTTCTTTGCAGGTGTTCCCTACAAAACCTTTGCTTACATCAACCTCAACATTTCTGACACGGACCTAAAAAAGTGTAAGATAAAAAGTGCAAGCTAAAGTCTTTTTTTAAAATAAGTGGTAACAATTGTTACTATAATCTGTTTTATTTCTCAGGCATGAGCGTTTTAAACAAATCCAAATGGAAAGGAGGAACGCTGCAGATAGAACTGGCCAAGGAGAGTTTTCTGCAAAAGTAAGTGTCTTTCTCTATGAACACACACCCTGTTTTCAGGTGCCTGGTGAATGGCTGGTCTTGTCATCCAAGGCTAGCTCGGGAGAGGCAGGCGGAGCAGCAGCGCCTCCGTCAAAATGCAGACGACACTCACCAAAGGGAGCACAAGCTGCTGGAGTCCCTCAGGGAAGCCGGCGTGATCAATTTCACCATGAAGGCGGCTGTGCCAGGCACGGAAGTACCAGGACACAAGGTTTGTCACCCATTTGTAAGCTTGATCATCTTGCGGAAAATGAAGTTTATCTGGCCTGTTTTCCGGAAATGGCGGTGGCAGGTAGATGGTTGTTCAATAACCACATGTTGACTGTTTTCTCCACTTAGGACTGGGTGGTCAGTAAATTTGGTCGTGTGCTGCCGGTCATGCAGCTGCTCTGTCAAAAAGGCGCCAAGGCTCGCACCATCAAGTACGACCCGTCCAAACACTCCCACAACATCCGTCGCTTGGCCCCGCCCACCTCCATTGCCGACCCTCCCACCCCCGTGGCCCAGCTCACCTGGCGCATTGACGGCGGAGACGACGACATCAGCAAGAAGAGGCGAGGGGAGTTCCCACCGTACCAGCCGCCAAAGCCCAAGAAGGCTCGCACGGATGCCACGAAAGCTGGGAACGACGCCAGGCAAGACGCCTTTGATGGGTTCTCCCTTGACGCAATGTTCGCTCTTGTTTTCTTGACCTCTTTGTTCATCTCAGATCGGCGCAGGTTGTCAGCACCGCCGAGCCGGAGAATCGTCACCTGTTGAACAGATCCTCGCCAGCAGACAACCGACCTCCAGCCCAGAGGAACGGACACGCACGTTCCGTGGACAGCGACTCGGACGAGGAGCTGCGCCGGCTGGTGGCGCTTGAGCAGACTCTCCAGGCGCCGGGGGAGGACCCGCAGGACAACCTGGAAGTGGTGGGACATGACTTCAAGTGCGGAGGTAACGCCAGGTTTTTAAGTGTTCTTCTTATTTTAGCAGACTCGGAAGTTTGTATGTCACAAATCTGAAGATCGCATTGACAAACCTGATCGCTTTGGGTTGAGGTACTCTCATTGATTAATTGACAACCGATTCATAATCAGATTAAGCGACAGCTAACCAACAGAGGAACAAACACGAGTATTGTACCGCCAACTGTGGCTGCGCGCGTTTGACATTTGCAACTCGGTCGGCAATTCCAGGAAGGCCAACGAACAACCAAGATGAGGACGATTACGACTCTGCTGACACGGACGAACTCGTCACTTCGAGAAAACATCCTCTTTGTCCCCGGGAGAACACTCATCAGGAAAGCTCCCTGGCCGATCTCCACAAGGTGGCCGAGAAATGCCAGCAAAGCTCCGACCGGCGAGCCCAGAAGAGACCAACCGGGAAAGCAATCCTGCCCGAGGACGTCTTGGCCTCTCTCCTGAGGGGTGGCGAGGACCCTCCAGAATTCAAGAAGGTGGCAAAGACAGAATTCAAGAAGGTGGCAAAGACAAAATTTCCCGCCTTTCTAGGCACGGCCACTCTCTACGAGGAGGTGCTGGAGAAAACGGACTCTGCACAGAACAAGACGGACCAGCCGAATGCGTCTTTGTTGTCATCGTCAGAGAGTAAGGCAGCCAAGCGCAAAATCAAAGACAAGAAGACAAAAGCAACGGCCGTCCTTCCTCAGGAAGACAAGGACAACGTCACCCGTCTGGAACTCTCTGTGGTCAATCTCCAGAAGGTGGCTGAGGAATGCCAGCAAAGCTCCGACCGGCGAGCCCCAAAGAAACCAACCGGGAAAGCGATCATGCCCGAGGACGTCCTGGCCTCTATCCTGAGGGGCGGCGAGGACCCTCCAGAATTCAAGAAGGTGACAAAGACAAAGTATCCCCCCTTTCGAGGCACAGCCACGCTCTACGAGGAGGAGCTGGAGAAAACGGACTCTGCGCAGAACAAGACGAACCAGCCGGATGGGTCTTTGTCGTCATCTTCAGAGAGTAAGGCAGCGGCAGCCAAGAGCAAAATCAAGAGGACAAACGCGACGGCCGTCCGTCCTCAGGAAGACAAGGACAACGTCACCCGTCTGGAACTCTCCCTGGTCGATCTCCCGAAGGTGGCTGAGGAATGCCAGCAAACCTCCGACCGGCGAGCCCCGAAGAAACCAACCGGGAAAGCGATCTTGCCCGAGGACGTCCTGGCCTCTATCCTGAGGGGCGGCGAGGACCCTCCAGAATTCAAGAAGGTGACAAAGACAAAGTTTCCCGCCTTTCGAGGCACGGCCACTCTCTACGATGAGGTGCTGGAGAAAACGGACTCTGCGCAGAACAAGACGGACCAGCCGGATGCGTCTTTGTCGTCATCCTCACAGAGTAAGGCAGTGGCAGCCAAGAGCAAAATCAAGAGAACAAAAGCGACGGCCGTCCGTCCTCAGGAAGACAAGGACAACGTCACCCGTCTAGAACTCTCCCTGGTCGATCTCCCGAAGGTGGCTGAGGAATGCCAGCAAAACTCCGACCGGCGAGCCCCGAAGAAACCAACCGGGAAAGCGATCATGCCCGAGGACATCCTGGCCTCTCTCCTGAAAGGCGGCGAGGACCCTCCAGAATTCAAGAAGGTGACAAAGACAAAGTATCCCCCCTTTCGAGGCACGGCCACTCTCTACGATGAGGTGCTGGAGAAAACGGACTCTGCGCAGAACAAGACGGACCAGCCGGATGCGTCTTTGTCCTCACAGAGTAAGGCAGTGGCAGCCAAGAGCAAAATCAAGAGGACAAAAGCGACGGCTGTCCTTAATGAGGAAGACGAGGACAACGAGTTGGCCGAGGAATGCCAGAAAAGCTCCGACCGGCGAGCCCGGAAGAAACTAACCAAGCAAGCAATCCTGCCCAAGGATGTCCTGAAGGGCAACAGCGGCAAAGACCAAGCAGAATCCAATAAGAAGACAGGCACGAAGGTGGCCGCGACAAAATCTCCTACCTTTCCAGGCCAGGCCACTCTCCACGAGGAGGCTCTGGAGAAAACGAACGCTGCGCAGAACAAGACGGACCAGCCGGATGCGTCTTTGTCTTCATCCTCAGCGAATGAGGCGGCGGCGGCAGCGCGGCGTTCAAAACTGAGCGCTAGGGAGGAAAAGGAGCGACAGGAGAAAGACAACAGCAGGAGGCTGGCTGCCGTCCAGCAGAAGCTGAAGGAGGCCGAGCAGCACCAGAAGCTCATCCAGGGGGCGCTCGCCAACCTGGTGAGTTCAGCATCACTCTGCGTTCACTTGTTTTTGCTAAATGCTTTGGTTTTCATCATAAGACTGAAACATCATTTCATTTAGGATACCACCACGACAAGAGCGGGCAAACACATTGTCTTCGATTCCGAGGATGATGACGACGAGCACACAACGGAGGCCGCGAGCGAGACGTCGGCGCCGCGCGGTGACCCATCGAAGGAGGCCAAGAGCATGCCCACTAAGAAGCGGGTGAGCCGTGCGCGTCGGAGGAGCCCGGGGCAACGGGCGAGCGTGCTCCTTTTCACACTCCATGCCTTCAGGTGCGCGCCAGGGCGTCGGCCCCTCGGCTTTTCGACAGCAGTGAGGATGAGGAGGACGCCGATGACGAGGAAGACGGCGGCAGGTTTCACATTAGGCCTCAGTTTGAAGGACTAGCGGGAAAGAAGGTGAGAAGTTGGAAAGGAAAGGGCATCCATAGAAAGCTTGACGCATAACTGTGGACACGTGCGTGTTGTTTAGCTGATGGAGCTGCAATCACGCTTTGGCACAGACGAGCGTTTCCGCATGGACTCTCGTTTCCTGGAAGAAGAAGAAGAAGAAGAGGAGGACAAGAACAAAGGTCAGCTTTTCTTTTTTTTTTTTAACTCTCCTGAATCCCCCCCCACCAAGGCCATTTGCTCCATTGCGGGCCATCAACTGACTTTTGCTGTCGTTGACGCAGAGGGCAACCGAAGCGTGGCGGGGGAGGAGGACCTTCTGCAGGAGGAGAAGAAGAGGAACATATCCATCCTTCAGGGGCTTCTGGGACCTCAAGCCCACAGCGCAAAACCCTCCACCAAGGCCAAAACCTTCAGGTCGGCATCACATGCAAATATCGTGTACCTATCCGTGTTTGTCGTCCGCCGTTTGACGTGCCGGCCCCATTTGCAGAGACGTGTCGGCGCTGCACTACGACCCCAGCAGGGACGAACACGCCGCCTTTGAAAGCAAAGCAGACAGCAACCAGGACAGGTGCGCAGCCACCATCCATCAAAAACTCATTTCACGTCACTGACTTCATCAATTATTCAACCATCCGGACGAATTCTTACATTTCACTAAAAATGAATTGAATTCTTTAAGTTTGAAACATCTCACTTTTTGTGTGGTCATCTTTAACTGCACTTGCTGCGTGCTTGACGTGCTCCCTGACCTCTTTGGCAGCAAGCCGGCGCGACGGAAGAAGCGCGAGGAGGCCGCCAAGCTTCCGGAGGTTTCCAAGGAGATCTTCTACCATGTGTCAGGTGACCTGAAGGCCATGTTCGAATCCGCCACTGACCTTGAGACGGCCAAGCAGTCCCAGACCTGCTGGGACCAAAAGGCGGAGGAGGGGGAGAAGCATGAAGAGCAGCCCGCCCAAGAACCTTCCGGGTTCATGTTCTCCTTCTTCGGCGACGACATCCAGACATCAAATGACCAAAAAGGTGCGTCCCTTGACTTGCCGCCATGTTAGAATGCCAAAAGGGGGTCTGCAGGAGAGGAGTTGAGCGAAAGCAGAACTCGGATGTCTTTTCTTTTATTGCTGCATTTTCATCGTCTCCCTTTAATGGAACCACGACGTAGAGTACAAGGTGGAGCTCATCCAGGGGGCGAAGGTGGCGTCGTGGCAACTGGACCCTCGCCTACAAGACAGCAGCGAGGAAGACGAAGACGAGGATGAAGATCAAGCACACGAGGGGCAAAGCAAGGAGGCGCCTAAAACCACAATGTGAGAAAGAAACACTACGTGGAGCAAACGTGATTACTCAAGTGTTACTCAGACCAAGTGAAAGAGGAGAACTCACGATAATGACCATCTTGTTTGTTTTTACCCACAGGGAGGAATCGGTTTCAGCCACAAACAATTTCTTCTTCTTCGGCCTTGATGACAGCAGATTGACAGGTGCGCACTTTTGTATTGTTTGTGTGCTTTTCGTTTTTTAATTTATTATTCAGTTTGACAATTTGAACGGCTCTACAAACATGCTCGTTGTTACTTGCCCAACAAGGGATGTTTTGGAGAGAGTTGCGTGATGCGTGTATCGCCATTTGCATTCGTTGCCTTTGCGTGATGCTGACCGCTTTGGATATTGTCACCGCTCAGAGGGTCCCGTGTGGTTCTGCCGCTCGTCTCAGCTGGAGGAGGAGCGAGAAGAGTGGGACGAGAGGCAGATGGCGCTCAGACAGGTGAACGAACGCCCCTCACGCTTGAGCCGACCGATCAGGCGTCCACGCTAACAGACATCTTTTCTCTTTTTTGTTCGCGCTCAGGAGTACCGGAAAAAACACAAAGATGCCCGCAAGAAGCTCAAATCCTCACAAAAAACTAGAGTGCAGAAATCCTGAATTTTCAAAATGTAAGGAATATAACAGCTCATTTTAGAGACTGACATTAAAATGCTATATATGACAAGTCTAAAGACAATTATTTTATTTTTTTTAGGGGGGGGGGTCATTTATTTTGTCACACCCATCCCAATTTGTCTTTGTACCTTCAATCGTTTTAGATGACACCATGTCAATTAAATGAGCACTTGGATTTCCAGATAACGTTTAGGCCTTTCAATGCATTTTCAAGATTAGTAATTTCAACAGGGATGCCTTATTAAAAAAATAAATACAGTAATCCCTCGTTTATCGTGGATAATTGGTTCCAAGACCACCCGCGATGTGAAAGTGTCACCCTCTCATATTTAACATACATACATTTTTTGTATATCAATAAGTGTATATTAAACCATATAAGTGCATATGTTATCATTGGCACATTAAATAATAGTTTCAAACACAAGGTACAACACAATGTTTTTAGAACTCTTATTATAACAACTTTTTTTTTATTAAAAGTGCACGTACTGCAATTGTGTGGGCAGTTTTCGTGTCATAATTTATTTTGAATTTTTTAGTTATTTTATGGGGGAGGAACAACAATTTACGTGATGGTTCATGACAGTAAAGCACAATTTTTCATCCTTTGCCATACTTCCGGTTTCTTATTTGGTCTTTATTTTGAAAGAGTCCACCGGAAGTTTGCTGCCTTCCTTGGTGGTTTAAAAGTGCCCAATTATTGGCGCATAAACTTCGTATTAACTTGGAACGGGTGGTCACACTCATGGACGTTTTATGACTTAAAGAGCCGTATTTTTATTTTATGCTTATGTCCTAATTGCGGAGTTCATCATCCAACATGAGCGCGCTTGTCTTTCTTTTGCTTGTCTTTGTTGGTTCGGCGGAGTTCCGAAGCCAAGTCCGACTCCCTCCCCCGCCTTCGCCCGGTAAGGCGCACCTCGGCCGGGGCGAGGATGCCGCGGCAGTCGACAGCTCAGAGGTTACCGGAGCGAGTCAAGACGAGGCTCCCCGGAGACGAGAAGACCCGAGCGGGTACTTCACGACCCCGCGGGTCATCGCCAGCACCCGCGGGCTCTGGTCGAACTCGCCGTCGTCGTCCTCCGGACTGTCGAAGCCGCAGCCCTATCCGACCTTCCCCGTGGCTGACGGCTCGTACTGGGCGTACGCGCTGATGCTGCTGGCCCTGGTTCTCTTCTCGGTGGGCATGGTGGGCAACCTGGCACTCATGTGCACTGTGTGGCACAACGCGTACCTGCAGAGCGCTTGGAACTGTATCCTGGCTGGCTTGGCCCTGCTGGACTTCCTGGTGCTCTTTTTCTGCCTGCCGGTGGTCGTCTTCCACGAGCTGACCTTCAGGCGCCTGCTCGGAGGAGCCTCCTGCTACCTGGTGCCTTTTCTGGAGGTGAGTTAAGAAGCTTCTCAATAGCCAGTCAGGTAAACGACTCATTATGCCTTTATTCTTGCAAAATTCAGTCTGTGGTTGTTGTTTTTTTCTTCTATAAAAGTTGTGTTTTTCGTCGTTTGCAAAATTCTGACTCCAATGCTAGAAAATTCTCCTAAAAATAAAACGTTAGCAATAGAACGTTTATTTTCCTCCTCATAGCGTTGTCACTTTTATTTTAAAATAAAAATATAGAAATTTGTAATTCCTTCTTAAGCATACAATTTGGAGGTGTTTTTTAAAAAAAATAAAAATCTGAACGTTATTCTCAACGTTTAAATATTAATATTGTAAAGTTGTCCCCTCCAAAAATGTTTACATTTTGCCTCCTGTTTATACTTGAAAAATTTTGACTGGAGATTCATCAAATTGTTTTTTATTTCCTGGTAAAAATTGGGATTTTTAATCACGATTTCCAAAATTCGAACTTATTCTGCTTTTGTCATAAATTAAAAACATAATTATATTTCCCATCACGCAGTGGGGACCAAACTGCCCCATGGGAAAACAAATGAAAAAATGTCTTTAATGTTTGCTTCTTATGAATGGCAGGAGGAGGCGGACAGCCTGGGTGCGTCACTGACTCACCCGACTTGACATTTTGGGCTTTAGTGGGTTTAGCGGTTTTCCTCCTTGTCCTGCTGTGAAAGGCGCAAATCCGGCTAATGAGCATTAGCGCCTTTGTCATGCTAATGAGACGAATCAGATGTGCCCATTAATGATCTTAACTTGGGGTCTTCACTGGGGGGACACGGACAAGTGGGATCACGCACCAACGTGTGGCGCTCGAGGCTGATGGAAGCTTCAAAGTTAGCTTTCAAGCCAGGCTCATAGTTCCGCTGTGAGGCTTTCAAGCATATTCGAAGTTTTGAAATGAGTGTGTGATGTTTGAACGCCCGGCGTCAGGTGACATCCCTGGGCGTGGCCACGTTCAGCCTTTGTGCCCTGAGCATCGACCGCTTCCACCGTGCCACAAGCCCCGGGCCCGAACCCAGGGTGGAATCCTGCCGCTCCATCCTGTCCAAGATGGCTGTCATCTGGCTGGGCTCACTGGCGCTGGCCGTCCCCGAGCTGCTGCTGTGGCAGCTGCGCCAGGAACCCGTCAGGCTGTGGGGACCCTTCGGCTACGGAGGCCCGTCCCCGGTGGCAGACGTTTGCGTGCGCGAGCCCTCGGCGGAACTGCCCGACGGTGTCTACTCGCTGGTGCTGACCTATCAGGAGGCCCGGACCTGGTGGATGTTTGGATGCTACAGCTGCCTGCCGCTGCTCTTCACGCTGGCCTGTGACCTAGTGACTCAACGGGTACGCTGCCGACAATCTTCGACTTTGAATCGACTTTCAGCCAATCCCGTATTTGCAGGTGTCAGCGGAGCAACCTGTCAAAGCACCGAGCAGGCGCTCCTCCTCCTCCACCTGTGGATCGCCAACAAAGAAGAAGCAGCATCATCATCATGGTCACCTCCACCGCAGCCGTGAGCCCAGGCTTCGCGCCACAGTGCTGTGGCTGAGCACCTTGCACGTGGCCTGCAACATACCCGATAGTGTGTGTAGCATGGCACTGGCCTACGTGGAGGCACCGGAGGGTCTGGCGAAAGCGGTGGGTCTGGCTGGACACTTTTTTCTGTTCTCTCGTTGCGCCGCCACGCCCGTGCTGCTGCTGTGCCTGTGTCGCTCGCTGGGTCAGGCCTTCCTGGACTGCTGCTGTTGTTGCTGCGACGAGTGCCTGCCCGAGGCGTCCACCTCCGCGGCCCCCTCCACACTCTCCTCGTCCACCCCGACGTCCTTGACGCCCGATGATGTCATCGGGACGCCCTGCTGAATGGAACGTTCTCACTCAGGTGACACGGAACTCGCCATGTAGGCTTTTGACAAGGGTTGCAGGTTTCGAGTAGGGCTCAAAACCTATAAAACCAGGGTTAGATTTTCAAATTGGGCTTCGACACTAGGCTAGGGTTCCAAGTCAGGCTTAAGTTAGCTCTTCAAGTCAGGGTTCGAGTTTCTAGATGTTCCAGGGCTTTCTAATGTGATGACCAGGCTTAAAAAGCCAAAGTCGAATTTGGAATAGGCTTTTAAACTAAGTAGCTAAGTTTTCAAGGTAGCCTTAACTTTTCAAAAAATACATTGTTAGTGTAGTCGCGTACATGGAGGCTTCAAGACAAGATTTAGGATTTAAAATTAGGGCTCCAAGCAAGGGTTGGGGCCTTAAACTTGGGTTTCCATGTAGGATTAGGCTTTTAAACTAGGATTTAGGGGGTTCCTAAATCAGGGTTGGCAGTTAGTTGTGAGCCAAAATGAGTTATGTTCTTCCACTCGTTTTGTTACTTGGAGTTAACTTTGGATTGGACTTCCTTTCTTTCTTTCTGATCTTCAAGTTTTTCAGCTTGATGTTTTGTTTTTATTCAACGATGGAAGCGTCACCTCCAAAAACTAAGGAAGGAACAAACAAGTGCGAGTCTTTTGCTTTGTGTAACGTTGCCACGGAGAGCAGACAGGAATTTGCCTCACTGCAGACAGAGCATCGTTTTATGAAGAAATACGCTATTTTGGAGCTACATGCCTTTCCTTGGTTAATAAATAAATCCAAATCATATCTAGCATAAAATTCCTTTTTAGTGAGAAAATCCGGCCCATAGCAAAATTGCTCTTTTCATTGTGGCTGATTTTGTGTGCTTCTTGAGACTTTTTGTGGGTCCCGAGTTGCTCTTTTGTGGCTCAACCCCTTTTAGACCTTTCTACCAACTTTCACATTGCGACAATGTAGAAACTAATTAATTTCAAGAACATTGTTGCTAAAATGACTTCTCCGAACACGTCTGCCAAATTCCAGGTTGTAAAGTCCAGCAGGTTCCCGGGGCTTCATTTAGAAAAAGTTCCAGTTGGCCCTGTTGCGCTCATTTGAGTATAGTAACAACTAAACCAACGTGAAGTTGATAATAGAATGTTTTCATTTATTGGGACCGACTGGTGCCCTCCCCCAAGTACCACACTGAACTCTTTCCACTCACTTGGAAAAAGATGAAGAAAAAAAAGCGGAGGACGGTGGAGGCCTCCATAAGAAGAGCGCTTTTGTTCAGGGGTTCTCTTTGGCCGCCCGACAGCGAGGCTGGAACAAAGCCTCATATCAGTCCGAGGGGGGCCATTGGGGTTGCTAAGCGACGAGACGCCCACCGCCACCCATCGCCTTCGTCTCGCTCGCCACACACAAGAGAGAATGATAAGCCCAAAGCCAAACTGCTGTGGAGGTCGCCATGGAAACCACCAGGACAAAGTTTACAATGTATACAATCAAAATCACCGCCACAGACCCCAGGTTCCTGTTCTTGTGTATTTTGTTGTGGTCCGTCTCCAACAAATTTATTCGAAGCTCGCACGTCAGCCTCACAACGGCCTTCCGGATGGTTCCATCCAAGGCGGAATTATCACACGCTGTTCTTGTGTAGCGCAAGTTGCTTGGAAGACAAGCAAAAGTCAATCTTTCCGCCTCGGCCGGAAAGACAGCAGGGATGTTCTTTTCCAGTATAAAGACGCTTACTGTGCTGTCCACCTCCGACGGCGACGACGAGAAAAACGTGACATTAAACGGAGGAAGAATGTCGTGCTACATTTGATGACTTGTTGCCATAATTGCCTATTTCTTTTTGCAGGGATGTGAAAGCCAAGTCTTTTTCAACGCCACTATCCTACAAATTAAACGTTAAGAAATTTGGGAACCAAAGTAAGTCAAACAAGTTTTTCTTTTGAACCATATGCGACCACTTCGGAAGTTTGGGGGTCACCAATGTTTCCAGTCATTCAAGAGACTGTTGCTGTTTTGATTTGCAAGTGAGCCGTTTCTGTTGCTCCTTGAAATACGGCATCCATCCGTTTCACCTGCCGCTGATATTTGCAAATCGAGGCCATGTCAAGTGTTACATTGCTTAGGCCACAAGAGGGCAGCATTGCTCCGCAGAAGAACAAATCAAGAGGTCAGTGGTTGACCGCAACTTGTTGCACATACAAGAACAGCAGCATAAGAAATGACAAGCGTGTCTTTTATCATTTAGTTGACACCAACTCTGAGAATTATGTATCATTTTAATGTCCCTGTCCTTATTATCATCGATCAGCAAGCCTAATATTTGTAAACGCAACACTCTGTGAACATCAAAGACACAATTGACAACCAATTTAGTCTTAAAAGAGCCCAGTGCATGCATTCTTTGTTTAAAAAAGTCAAAAACAACAGACATAAACAAATTGTCAACTCTCAACCTTCCTTTTTGTCTTCAACTACAAGGAAATAAAAGTTTTACTGCTCTCAACTTTCACGCAGGAAGCTCCAATAAACACTGAGCGAGCGAGCGAGTGTTTAGACTCAAGATGACCCGCCGGCCTCCCACCACGACACGACGTCCATATTTAGACTGTAAGCCAGTGGAGCACTTTCTCTTTGTTTATGACAACGAACACACACATTTTCTATATATTTTTTTGCTGGTTGTGTGTGCGCGCGTGTGTGCGTCATCCGCTTATTTAACCATCATTCATCATTTTCCACCAGCCCATTTTTTTTCTATCCATTTTGCATCCTTCCACCATTTTACTCTTCATCCATCCGTCGATGTGGTTGATGTTGAATCTCGGGGGCGGGGCGTCAAATTCTCACGCAGGCTGTGTGAAAGGGGCTCCGCTGTGGCGCACTGTCATGCTGCAGTCGTCATGGGAAGCCTGGAAGGAAGGAAGGAAGGAAGGAAGGAAGGAAGGAGCTCG
Organism: Syngnathus scovelli; assembly: GCF_024217435.2. Lineage (NCBI taxonomy): Eukaryota > Metazoa > Chordata > Actinopteri > Syngnathiformes > Syngnathidae > Syngnathus > Syngnathus scovelli. Next base: position 2,026,735 of record NC_090857.1, on the reverse strand, counting down.
GTGCATGTGCTTCCAAGGCAGAGCTTGTCCGCGACGCTCACTGCTGCGCATGTGCGTTCGTGTAAACACGTAGCTCGCTTCATTATTTACTTTCTCTTCTTCTTCTTCGGACGGCCACCAAAGGACAAACATCACAACATTGCATTTATTTGAAGTCAATTTAATTGAAGTCGTAGAATGAAGTCATGCCAATGTAGTGGCATGTTGTTTTCACATTCCTCATGCAGGCCTGTTAGTGATTATTTAATCTGAAACTTACTGCTATATATACATTCCTTCCTTCCTTCCTCGCTCCCTTCCTCCCTTCCTTCCTTGCCCTATACTTTCCTTTGTTTCCTTGTTAGCTGCTTTCTGACATCCTTTCCAGCTTTAGAAATGCATGGCGAAAACCAAGATGGATAGATGGGCCCCTTTTTCCACTCTTGCCCCCCTCCTCCCCCCTCCCCTCCTTGACACCTCGCGGTGCTAGCAATGTTCATGAGGCATCATATCACCAGATGGTTTATGTTCTCAACTGCAGGGGGAGCGGCCTTCATGCGTCTTAAGTGGATGGCAAAGTTGGCGACCAATCGATCGTGCACTGGGAGTGGTTTCCCCGTCACGGTCGCCAATCAATGAGGATCCGGAGAGAGACGAGCATCCTGCCTCGTGCGGAAAGTGGCAGCGACAACAAGACAGGCACCTTTGATGAATGGGGGCCTAAACAAGAAGGATGCAAAACAGGCCCCAACACCAATTTCAGCAACGATCCCCCATCCCTGAAATTCAGCAGGAAGTCGGCCATTTTGCTTTGAAGCTGCTCAAACACCTTGGTGCAAAATGTAAAGCCAAAAGCAGCCCCTGACGCCAGACGTGAAATTTGGTGGACATCACAGGGCGCAATTTCGAACTCGGCCATTTTGGTTTCATGAGGTTGGAGGGCGGCGAGGAAGATTCACGAGCATTCCTTGGACTGTTGTCCACAAAAAAGGAGTCGCGAAGACCCGTTTACGACCGCTTTCAGCTTGAATGACTTTTCTGCTGCGATCTGTCCAAGCATGAACGCAGTGGCCAAGTCACGGCGCAGTGAAAGAGAGCGAGAGCGAGCCAGAGAAGATCAAGAATGAAGAAAGGATGGATGGACCGTGCAGTGAAGAGATGTGTGCGCCATGGCTCGGGGGAAGGCGTCATTCAATCTAAGTCCCGAGCAGAGTTATGGCTGCCAGTCAGCATTTCATTGCAGGCGCTGGCCAACGAGCACGCTGGGAGCAACTCATCAAGGTGCGCGCACACACACACACACACACACACACACACAATAAAAGCTCCCTGCTCAGCTTGGGGATTCACCCGTTGCACGCTTCCTCCGGGATTTGCTTGAAGACACATCTGGGAAAGGCTCTCAATGCTTACTTGCATGGTGCTGTTAAAAAAATTGGAACGAATCATGTTAAATGTTATTACCGTATTTTCCGGACTATAGGTCGATCTGGAGTACAAGTCGCACAAGTATGCTAACGTTACATGGCACATAAACAACAAACTGAGAACATGTCTGGTATGTTAACATATTATTTTAAGAGTTATTCAAAAAAGTATAGCACGAACTTGGTCAATAAAACTGATTCTGATTCAAACGCAACTCATATGTTCCCCTCATGACCACCCAATTGTCATCCGGCCCCGACCGGTCGCCGTGGTTTGGCCCGAAAAATATTCTCTGTGACGCGTATAGTATTGATATGAGCGTGCGCGATTAATTATGAATGAGCGAGCGTGCACGTCCCTTTGAGGGCGCTAATGAAGCACCTCAGGTCGCCGCCCTCCCACCTGTCAGCTGCTCTTCTTGATTCCCCAAACAATTTTCCATGCTTAAAAAATCCCATCTTTTTTTAATTATATAAAGGATTGCCATATAAGGTTAAAAAATAAATCAATGTACAAAGTGAAAATAGCAAGTGTTAAATTATGAAAATAAAATGAAATAAAAAATTGAATTTTTTAGTCTCACTTGTGCATCAGGTTTCGAATGTGGAGTGACAATGTGCGATCTCAATCGGACAAAATTAGAAACAAGGCTGACTCCAGCTGAAAAATTTGCGTCACTGTTTTCCCGCGGCCTGAATTTTTAGCACCCCTAATTTAGATTTTTTATTCTTCTCCACCGATCATAATTATTGAGTATTCATGTGAAGTTGTGATGACAATTTCAACAAAAAGAGATGAACAAAATCATAAAGGCAAAGTCATGTGAGATGTGACTATTTGCTACATGGTGTGACGAGTTTGATTCCCTTCATTGTAGACTATGTGTGCGTGTCTGTGTGCGCTTGTGTGTGTAACCATGGCGACATTAGTGCACTTTTGTGTTGCGCAAGTTTACAGCCAAGAAGGAATGACCAGAAACACCACCACAAAGTGTCTCTGCAGAGACTCAGCAGGTGTGAGTGACTGGGTTGTTCAGTGTGTGTGTGTGAGAGTGTGTCTCATTTACAGTGTGGGCTCCATGTCAAATGAAAACATCTCATTGACGTACAAAATGCTTTTGCTTCCACTAGTGTGCGCTACATGAGTGTGTGTGTGTGTGTGTGTCTGTGTGAGGGTGTTTGAAGTGAGTGCTAGGGTGCAGCATGCAGCGTGCATGCTAATGCTGCGCCAGAGATGGAGGACGTGGGAGGGGAGGGGGAAAAGGCCAGAAAAGGCCCGCCTACACACACGCACACACATACACACACATGCATCTACACACACACACAAGCACACACATAGATGAATAGCAGCTTGCGATTGGACATCGGTCAGGTGATGTGTTGATGTGTTGTGTTGCAGACATGAAGTGAAAAACGCCATCAGGTGTCTTGGCGGCACAAGCGTGGGCGCAATCTGTGTGTGTGTGTGTGTGTGTGTGTGTGTGTGTGTGTGTGTGTGTGTGTGTGTGTGTGTGTGTGTGTGTGTGTGTGTGTGTGTGTGTGTGTGTGTACATGCTACTCTGTCTCTATTGCGCAGATCTCCACCAAGGCAGAACAATAAAAGCATTTGTTTCAATGAACCACGCCGTAGCTTTAAGTCCACTTAGCTTAATGCTAACAAACAAAACGCCATTGAAAAGCTAACGTAACATCAGAGTCACTTTGCTGTTCTACCCCTTGGGCAACAGCTATTTGAACAACACAAGTCCATCCATCCATCCACCCATCCATCCATCCATCCATCCATCCATCCATCCATCCATCCATCCATCCATCCATCCATCCATCCATCCATCCATCCATGAGGGACAATATTTCAACCCTCATGAAGTCACGCATTCTTTATCCTCTGCAAAGAACGATCGTTCATTTTGCTTGACCTTCTGTAAAGGAGAAACACGTTTGATATATAATTTGTTGATTTTTGTAATTGCTAAAATCCGACATTGGGAGAAAGGATTCTATGAGATTAGAGCTCGCGGAGATTTATTAATAGCGCTGCGATGAAAGGTTCATCAGCGCAGCGCTAATGATGGCCGAGCGGGCCCCAAGCAGTGGGAAGGCCCATCCCTGCCCTCCACAGGGGTACGTCCATCAGCGTCTGGTGGCTCCCCCCGGACGGGAATTGATATTGCGCGAGTGGCTATGGATTTGCCCCTGACATTTCAACTGGCCTGTCACAAGCCTCCCTTCCGACTGCTCCCTCCTTTTAAGCCACGCTCAAATCATTTCACGGTTGCTTTGCAAATATAAAACGTGAAGTGATTTTGCAAAGAGGAACAACTTGTTTCGAAGCGCCGTTTATCCTTGTTTGTTTCTGTTTACCATCCGACATAAAACAGAGGCCGACCGTGATACGTAACATGACCGAATATGACAAATATCCTCGTAAATCTTCGGTCTGCTGGAGACGTTGATGCGCCCGCCGGGAGTTAGCATCTTCGCTCCATCGTTGCGCCTCTTTGCTGATAAAAATAATCAGAATTACATGCGAAGGTCGCCATGGAGACAACATCCAGCGGCATATATGGACACATTTCTGACTCTGTGTGTGTGTAGGTGTGTGTGTGTGCGTGCATGTGTGTGTGGAGGTGGATGCTGACCCCAGGAAGTGACTTGATTACATAAGTCTGATGGATTTAAAATTGCAGCCTCCACTCTTGTCCATAATTAAGACACAATGGCAAACGACGCCTCGGTGTACCTGTACAAAAAACCATGAAGCGAGACCTCATTTGGTGTTGGCACTTTGTTTTTTAGCGAGTAGAAGCAAATTTGCATTTATTTCATGTCACACTTAGTTGAAAGCATGAAAAAAATAAAGAAGGAAAAGGCTCTTTGATGATCAGTGTTTGTTAGTTCACTTTTTTGTTAGCTTGCTTCCATGTCGTTGATGCTGGTTTGTTTCATTTTTGAACGCAATTATGAACTCAGAAATGTTTTTCTTTTTTTTGCCAAACACAAATGAATATCAAATATCCCGCTGTCATTGTCTGGAAATGAATATGTGTGAACACTTGCAGCTGATTCCCGTTGCCAATGTTGTTTTTGTGCCATGCACGCAGCCGCCCGCCGCTCTGCAGGTGCGAGCGTGATGCATGAGCCCATTAGAGCGGCGACAACGAGATCAGTCACGAGCCCAGCGCATCAACCTTTTTGCACCGGCCCGCCGCACCTTACTTTGGACTTTTTTTTCTTCACATTTGTCAAGCTCGACTCTCTATAGACCTCGATAGTGTGCACATACACGGCCATTTATTTCTTGTTTTCTTTTATTTCTTATTTTCTTCTATGTTTCTCATCGCTTTGCCATTTCTGTTAGCGATTTAGTTTCACATATTTACTTCAGTTACTGATTTTGTTCATTTGCCAAGTATGAAAAACATAAAGCGAGAAATTACTTAAGTTAGTTAGTTAGTTTCCATTTTTTAGGCAAGTAGGAAAATTGCGAAACAAGGTCAATTAGTGCATTTAATTAATCATTGACTGACTAATGTCAACAATGAGTTTCATCGTGTTCTGCTGGTACTTCCCTGAAGTCAAGTCAAGTTTATTTATATAGCCCTAAATCACAAACAAGTCTCAAAGGGCTTCACATATACAAAACAAATTGACAATTATTCTCAAAATATCCCCTGATCTTAAACTCCCAGGAGGGCATGGAAAAACTCATAAAACCCTTATCAGGGGAAAAATGAGAGACCTTGACCACAGATGGGAGGATCCCCCTTCCAGGATGACCATGAGGGCACATAGAATACATAAGATAAAAAATCAAAGAAAAAGTGGATGTCTAATTCAAAGTGAAGAGCTGCAGGAGGTGCCCTCGATTGTCCTGGCAGTGTCTTCGAGGGGGGTAATCCGCTGCAGTTCCCTCATCCTGATTGGTCCACGAGGATCCAGACAGACGCTGTCAGTTTGGGTGTCACCTAACCACCTCCTGATTTATAGGTAAATAGGAGAACCTTGAAGTCTGAAAAATATTCAACATGAATATTCCTAAGCATAAGCAAATACGCACTTCTCCATTGCTTGCTCCACCCTGGGCCCGGTTGGCAAGGCAACGGGACAATGCAAACACACCGCCGTCACTCCGTATTGACAATATTGCCGTTATTGACATTAGCCACACAGAGTGTTGCGGCAACAGCTCGCCGGGCGGGTAAAGGGCGGACGACGGCTGGCCCGCCGAGGTGCGAAGAAAGAAAGAAAGTCAGCGTCCACGGTAGAGGCAGAGAAAAGAGAGTCACGGGCGTTTAGGCTGAGTGAAGCGGCGTTGTGCCGTTAAATGGTAGCTCCAAGAAGCTTCGTCATTCGCAAGACCAGCAAGGAGACTGATTGACGGGCCCCTCAGGGGCCCATTTTCGCCCTCTCGTTCTGGGTTGAAATCGGCATGTATGAGCAACTGTGTGCTTTGACGTGACGCACCTCAAGGGACATTTTTTGTTCTCAAAATTGACTAGCGACCCACAAGCTAGTTTCTTAAGAGTGGCTGTTGGGGTTTAAATTTGACCCCTGAAGCCAGTGTCATGCCTGCAAAATGTGGTGTATCACGTGGAGGCCCAGAAAAACACAATAGAAAGCTGCCATTTTGGTTTAAAACACACATATCGGGCTCAATTGGTTGAGTTGCACTTGACCGGAATACTGCAGCTCCTCAACCTAAACATGAAGTTTGGTATTTATTAGAGCCACATAAACAGTCCCATGACGCCATGTCAAAAAAGGCCTGGGAACTGGTTTTGGATTTGAAGCAAGAACCTCATAATGAAGGGAGCAGATGAAAAATGATTTTTGACATATTTATCCACAGTGCTCATCAGCACTTTATAAACTTTAAGAATCCAGATGGGTGCCACGCCCTCACAATACATAAAAAAATACGACAAGGTAACGTTACAAGAAACACGTTGAAAATTAATCTAAAATGGAGTCGTGCTGATTGAAGCGATCCACCTTAAAAAGTCAACCATCCAGACTGGCCCCGCCTTCCCTTAGTCAGATGCTTCCCCGGGGCAAGGCAGCCAGACCGGCCGGAAAAGGCGCTTCTAGGACGGGACTCTAGTTCCGCCCCTTTGCGCTGCTGTTGGAAGGTGTCGGTTCGCCTCCCCAAGACCAAGCACCCCCTTGAGCGTCTCTCAATCCCACCAGCAGCCCCCTCCGACGGCTTCTTGACTCAATCTTGTCTCGGCGATCACGCCTTCCCACCCCTGCGTGTGTTCCAGCTGCGAGGAGGCGGAGGCGGAGGAGGGGAAGGGAGGGGGACTTGGTCTTCCCTTTTATCGGATTGATTTCTGACCCAATCGGGAAGGTTCCGGGCTCTTTTCTGCGGTGCTGCAGTGGTGTGTCACGGCTGTCTTTATCCCCCGGCTGCTTTCGAACGAGAAGGACCATATCGACTTGTTGTTTTTTTCCTGCTTCGTCCGAATAATTCCATTCCCGGTCCGTCAATCATTTTTTCCACCGCTGCGGTCCAGTCGAGTTGCCGACGCGCTGGGACATGGACGAGCTCCAGTGAGGGAGCTCCACACGCCGACGTGATTCGGACACGGATCCCCCTAGAGGTAAGCTTCTTTTGCCCTTTTTTTGGAGGGAGTGGGGGTGAAACTTTGCCGGCCGTTTTCACGTCGACGTTGCTGCTCGGTGAGTTTTGAGCTCGTTTTAAAGCCTATTTGTAGCGCCATAAAGCTATTTGCGGTGGCCCATTTGGGCTTTTTTCGCCACAAGTGGAAGGACCGCATCCGCCGGGGTCTCGATTTTTGGAACGTTTCGCCGGCCACAGTTGCTGCAAAGTGAGGTCGCTAGCGTGGGAGGGTTGTGTACGCGCTTATGTGTGTGCGTGTGTGTGCGGGGGGGGGGGGGGGGGGTGTTTGAGTCCCACGCGAGTCCCACGCGCTGGGTCGGCGGAAGCCCGCAGACGAGGCTCCCCTCGCCCGAAACCTGCATTGGCACGTCTCTCTCGTGCAGTGTGGTCGTTTCATCCGCAACTTTTGCCGCACTTTGCCGCGTTGCTTCACATATCGTCAGACACGTCAATTTTTCGCATGTATTTTGTATGTATTTTGTATTTTGTTCGAAGTTGCTCGGAATTCAACTTTTGGATGCGGTACGTAACGCGGACCAGTTGCTGCCGCCCACCGCTGCGTGCTATCCAGAACGCGGACGGCTGGTTCAAATGCTCCTTTTTTTTGCGATATATGGTGGCGCTTTTGAGATATGCCGAATGGTAGAGCGGTTATCAATGTGGCTAAGGCCGGGTGCAGCACTCGCCAAGTCCATTCGAAGCCCCCTCAAACCGGGCGGTGTTTCAAAAACGCCCCGCTTGTCAATGACGGTACGGTGCGGGTGTGCTTGTTGACGTCTGCGAGCCTGGCATTCAGATATCCGCAAAGTCTGGAATCAGCTTGACTCCACATTCGTTGTGCGGGGGTTTTGGGGAAGGGGGGGTTGACGGATGCAAGGACAATTGCGTTAGCCTGGTGAACACCGGTTGCTGCATGCTGCGGTGGCAGCAGTGTGTTCGCGGGGCAGCTCGTTCTTCCTGTTGGAGAGGTTTCCCCACATTGCCGACACGAGCCGGCCCCAAAAAAAAAAAAAGCCGTCACAAAGTGTCCGTGATGTCACCCACTTGGAGAATGAACAGTGTCATGCCTGTTTCTTGTTGTTCTTGCTCCTTTGCTGTCATTTTCTTGGTCCCCCTCCCCCTCTCCATCTGGGTGTGTCCTGACTTATTGCGTTTCGGAGGGGAGGGGAGGGGAAGAGAGGAGTGGGGGGGATCCCGCATCTTCTCCAGCTTGTGACCTCCAAACGAGGGCATTTCTGCCGATGCTGCTTCACCTCCACTATGAGGCTAAACACCTTTTGGGTGTTGATTTTTTGGGAGGGGGACCTCTTCGCCTCCTCACCCCTTTGCGGAGATGTTAAAAAGCCATTTGCGGCAAATTGGATCGAGTGAGAGGATAATTGTTGCCGCACGGCTCAGTTTTTTTTCTTGAGTGCTGGAGAGGAGAGAGTGATCTACTTAGCAGCTCATGACTCATTTGCATACTCCCTCGTCATCCTTCTGCCTTTTGTCTGGTACTTGTCACTCCAAACGCCACTTGACTGTCTGTCTTAGCCCCAAACGGGGGGGGAAGGCTAATGACAGGTCTCCAGGAAATAAATAACAACATCCACAGCTGCCTTTTGCCGTTTCCTTCCCAACGGAACGTGATCCGTGGGGATTTTTGCAGCACTGCAACGTTGGCTTTCAAAACCATCTTCGTTTTAACTGCAGTGCTAACTAGTAGCTTGGAAGGCAAGCGGCAGAGTTATTCATCGTTTTGAAACAATCTGCAAATATGACTCGATTGGACTAAACGCTGCTTTGTCAGCAACGGTCGGCGGGCGTTATCGCAAGCTGTCAGCGAGTCGGAAGCCCTGCCGTGAGTGTCCGATGGAATTAGGAGCCAGTGTCAGATGGGCCTCGGGGGAACAAAACAAAACACACGGCGACGTAATGCTGTGCGCCACTTATTCAATTAGCGAGCAAGCCCGTTCTAACGTGTCGCTCAGTCGGGCTAAGTGACCACCGTGGGCTGGCGTGGCCGCCGTGGGCTGGCGTGGCCCCCGTGGGCTGGCGTGGAGTCAACCGAGTCACCTGATGAGTGTTTACCAGACAGACGTGGCCCAGCCGGCCAGTCGATCATCTGGCTCGATGCCCGGCCCGTCGAGCCCAAGCGACTTCCCGTTCCGATATTGAGCAGCTGGACGTTTACGAGCCGCTGCTTTATGTCCGCATCAGTAAGCCCAGTCGAAAAAAAAAAAAATCAAAGCGGGACCGTGGCGGGCGGGTCCCCCATGTCCTGTGGCAAATCCTTTTATTCCTCTTTTTGATTTGTAAATGGATCAGTCTGCTTGCGGCGGACGGGCAAAGCGGCGTGGGTTCACGCTGGGTATTTATTCGACAGGGTGCGGAGAACGCACCCACCCTGGAAGACCGAACCGCCAATCGATGTCTATACGGCGTGTCCCAAATCAAATGTGCTCGATTGCAGTAAGTGAAAATCCGCCAGACGGGAAGGCCGTGTTACTTTTCCCCTTTCGTAATTTTCATCCCTTCAATCAGAAACAGTACATTGTGTGAAAATGACCGAACCGTAACTTGATTTGTGTTTCAATCGCCAGTTGGATCTGAGCAAAGTGAAAGCCGTAGTACCTTGCTTGTGCCACAGTACGGCAGCGCTGAGGTCTACTGGAGGCGATGTAGCATAGTTAAGGACAAGAAGAAGAGGCGGGTCCACAATTATCTTCCAAAATGTCTGCCAATTTCTGTTGGCCTATCGATGACATTTCATGCGCTACATTAGCATTAAGCTATCACTTTTCATTAGAGCTCATACATGGACTGTAGCTTTAATTTCGGAACATATGGCCGATGTTAATAGGGGCTCCCTTGCAATGTTTGTCCAACTTAACCTTGTCCGTGTTTGGCAGACTTCCTAAAATTCCAAAGACTGTAATATCCAGTTTTCCCCCAGCAGCCGTATTTGGTGAATGAACGAGCCTTTCGTGTGATGCCTTCAAAAACGTACTTCATTTGGCTTGCGTGTTAAAAGGGGAAGGAAAAAAGTGTGTCTTCTGCCACTTGTTCCCCTCGGATGGTGAAGGGGGATTCGGGAAGCCCCTGCGAGCAGGAGGAGGGCGCTCGCTCGCTCACTCGCTCGCACGCTCACTCGCTCGCCTCTTATGTAAGTGGCCATCAATTATGAATGGACGCAGTGCAGCAGCGGCAAGCGAAGCGCTCCGGCCGCCGATGACGACGGGAGTGCGGCGGCACGGCTCCAGTTTGCCCGTAACCGAGTCGTTGGCCTTCATGATTATTTGATGGCCGCCCGCATCCATCCAAGGGGACATCACTAAAACGCCGCTTGACCTCTTTTGCATATTTGTCATCCACAAAGAGTCATTTCACAAAACAGGGAAACTCGTGGACGCAAATAAATGTCTGCAAAAAAAATAATGTCTGCCCCCGCCCACAAAGTTTGAATCTCGAAGGGTGCCTTCAACTTGTGCCTGAACCTGAATGTTCACGATCAATATGAGGTTTTTATTGTTTAAACAAGTTAGCAAAAAATACATTGTTGAATTTTTGGGCAATATAATGTCCGTATTTTCAAGTAGGGCTGTGGGCGAAGTAGCGTCTGGTGCCTCCCGTTCAATCCCAACTGGAGGAAGTCGGGCAAGCTCCCACAAGGCCGCCCGCTAAACACCTGCCGGGAGCTGCGCCCGCCCGCTCGCCCACGCTGCTGTTATGCAAGCCGCCGCCGTCTCCCTCGTCAATCCGTCCCCCGCCAACGCTCAGCCAAGAAAAAAGGCACAAAATGCACATCGGGCTTTTCGTTTGTGCCTTCGCTGGCCAGCGACCCATCGTTGGCGCAGGATGGAACTCGGAGCGGGCATTGGGCCTCTCGCAAGTAGCTGCCGCCATGATGACTTTGGCACGTTTGGTATGGTCGTGGTAGTGCGCGGGCGACATTCTTCACATTTCATGCCACTTCCATTCGAACAATTTGGTTTTGCAATGTGTCAGATGATCCATAATATGACTTGATCAGATGATCAAAATTGCCCGTGCGCCGTGTCAATTTTTATTTTAAGGGCAATCTCCACATTGCGCCGACCCAATCTGATGTCCAATATGGCCTCTCTTCACTTACTTTTTGATTCCGAGACTGAAGGTTCACTTTTCAAGTCCGCCTCTCAATCCTTTCACGTCTTTGAGTGAATACTGTCATTTTTTGTCATCTTTTCAGAACAACAAATTCTGTCGCTTGTTGCGGAACGTGATCGGAGCCATTATCATTGAAATGACGCTGTCATTTTTTTTTCTTCGTAATTGGTTTTATTTTTTTGCTGAAATCTGTTGATCATGACTAGAGAGTGACCTAGCACTTTTTTTCGCACTATGATTTAATGTGACCTTGCACATTAACTTTGTAGCCACGATCTTGCGGTTTCCTTTTTTTTTTATTTCAAGTGTGACTGTTTTTCCCTTTCATTTGTAAAAAAAATAAAGTTTGGCCTTCTTTTCATTTTGCAATGGCAGCATTTTCAATTAAGTGGATGACAGTATTGTCTTTCCTTGAGCCTTCATTCACGAATGCGTTTTACCGCCTCCTCCTTTGGATGTTTGCGGTCGAGCTAAACAAAGACGTGCGCTAGCGTCGCATGAACTGACAAACGTGTCTGGCGTGCAAGCCGAGCGTGAGCCCGAGAGGTGACTGTGCCCTGGCGGTTTAGGAGGAAGTGAGCAGATGGTGGGTGGAGACACTGCGGCCATCAGGAAGTGGAGGCTTGATGCTTTCTCATGTCATGTTGGCAGCTCGCGCTATTTCACTTCCTTGTCCTCACACGACAAAAGGCGGCGTGTGTGTTGAGTCTAGCTGTTCCTAAAATAGATGATTGAAATTGCATCGCCTTTCACGTAACTTTTTCAGGGGCTCAACATTTACAATTGCAACCTAAAACACCACACACACACAAATATGTATATGTGTTCACCCGCCCAAATCGCGTTTGCACCACTTAGCGAGCATGCGCTATTTATAGCTGATTGCGTATTGTGAGTACTGACGGCGAGGGAGGATTCCCGTTCGCGGTCGTTGCCGGGCCGGGCCGGACGGGCTTGTTCCTGTTGTCGTCGTCGAGGTTAAGGCTGGAGCACGTAGGCCGGGCCAAAGCGGGCGCTCCACTCTGTAAATCAACGAAAGATGGATGATGGACTGAAGGAAGGAAGAATGACAGGAAGCAACATTGACAAAAAGACCAACCAGGTGGGCAAAAAGTAGACGTAGAAGTAGGTTTTTTTTATCTACCAAAAGAGGAGCAAGTAACCAAGGAAGGGTGATAGACTTAAGGAAGGAAGGGTGTAGGAAGTGACCTAGGAAGGGCAATTGGACTACAGGAAGGAGGGAAAGAAGGCAGGTGCTGTCGGAATCCCTCCATCGCCAGTGAACGTGAGCGCTTAGTTACGAGTCAACACTCATCTTTGGCTTTTGGATTTGATTTTTACGGTCCGACCTTTGAAATTTGATAAGGCGTGAAGCTCTCCCTGAAAACGAGCTCGTAAACACACGGAGGAATCGTAATGCAGGAATGTGGCGTGTCACGCTGTGCAGACAAGAGCCACTTGTCTGGCCTTTTTGTGTTTTTTTTTTTCCTCACCGTGTTCTCGGTCACAAGACGCTCCACCGGCAGTCATCCATGGATGAGTAAGAATCTTCATCATCATCATCATCGGAGGAAAAAGAAGAAGCGTGCCGCACGGTAGCAAAGATGTCCACGCGTATGTTGCTCACTTCACAAGTGTGATTTTCGAGAGCTGCCCACTTTCACGCTTTCTTCCATGAATAACGTTACGAAACTTTAATTTTTGGAGGGAAAAAAAGATAAGTTTGTCTGAGATCAAAAGATCTCATAACAAGAATGAAGTTGCGAGACGGAATTTTTTTTTTTTACCAGATGACAGATGACGCATAGCGACGGGCGAGTGATTTCGCCGCAGGAGTGGACGCAGCTTTTCTGCAACGGACAAATCGTAAAAGACCCAATCTCCCCGACGCTCAATTAGCGGGATGGATTGTCCGACATCGGAGGACTCTCCGGAGGCCGACCCGGATGCGGCGTCTGCATCCTTAACGACTCTTTGGAGCGCCGACATCAGAGCTGATTGATAGTTTTACCTTCCATCGTTTTTTTTTTCATTCAAATTGTGTGTGGGGAATCGTCCCGCCGATGACGAGCAGGATGAAAAACACATCGTTGAGGTGTCAAAAGCAAAGGCGAGCGTGTTACTTGTCTGCATTCTTCACTGCTGCTTGTGTGTCATTTCTAGAATTCACGTCTTTTTTTTCTTTTTTTTTCCGTGGCTATGAATAGACACTGACAATGTGACGAAAGGTCTGCGCAATTTAAAAATCTTCGATGTTGGAGTAGCTCAATGGGATGAACTGTTAAAGAAAAGCTCGGTCGAATACGCTCGCTCGTCGAGGAAATTCTCAAAGCTGGGAACATTTGGAGCGAGCGTCAAATGTTTCTGGATTTTTCCACCGAAATATCTCGGCGAATTGGCTTCGTTTGGAATCGTGGACATTTCTTGGCCTGCCGGTTCAACGGACGGAGCTGAGCAATTGACTGATGTTCTCAATGGACTCAGTGATTGAGCGCCTCATTGGCTCACTTTGCAAAATGGCACCTGTTGAACAAGCTCACGGAGCAATTCAACTTTTACGTTTTCCATTTGACGATTGCTAACCGATGCTAAATGACTCCCTGGCCGTCGATTGCTTCAAAGTGCTGGGATGCTTTTGCCAACTGTTTCCGAGGCGATAGATGGACGGCGATGGCCAACTGCCAATTCTAGCTGGCTGACCGATGAAAAATGGCTGACAAACTGTCCGGATGTCTTCGACGACTAGTTGATCATGGCTAACTAACACAAAGCCAGGCGAGGCTGACCGATAAGTGCTTTGATGAAGATGCTCTGCTTTCTGCTTGCCTAAGGCTGACGCTAACTAGCACTAAATGGGCTGATGACGAGCTGGCTCACACACACACACGCGTCAAAACAGCCTCCCATTGGCGTATGAGTGTATGAGAGAGTGTGTGAGAGTGTGAATGAGTGAATTGCAAAGCGCTTTGAGCACCATGTGGTCTAGATAAAAGCGCAAATATAAGTACAGTCCATTTAGCATTTACCAACTACTTGAGCGACACTTGAATAGCACAGAGTGGCTAAATTGCAAGCTGACAACGGCCGACAGATACGAAATGACGCCGAGTGGTTGGATTTAAATTGCAAAGTGACAACGGCCGGCTGACACGAAATGACGCCAAGTGGCTGGATTTCCAGCTCTCTGGATGCGGCAACTCGACACAAATGGTTGATTTGACTAACTAGCACTTACTGAGTCATCTTGAGATGTTTTTAGGTACTTGCTTAATGGCTGACACTAAATGACAAAGAATGATCATGTAACAATGGCCGACAGACATTCGCTGCCCCTGAAAATAACGTGCATTCAGTTTTCTGGAAATTTCCAACCCGGTGCGCTGGCTGACCGAGAATGATTAACTGACGCTAAATGAGATTAAGCCAATGACGACTATTGACCGGCTAAAGAGTTGTTCCCATTGTTGCGTGCAGGCTATGAGTTTGTGAACGAAGCCTTGTCGTCTCGCCACGGGAAGACCACGCTGACCGAATCGAAGGTCACGCCGACGGCAACGTCACGAGCTCGCTAACCTGAGCGGTTCTCGTGCTCGTCCGCGCTTGTGCCGAATGCTTTTTGGTTGGTTTTGACTCATTGAATTGAAATCTGCATCCTGTTCATAGTGTTGCAACACGTGAAAATCAATAAGCGAGATTTGATCTTAGTCAGATCCTCAACTTGCCCCATTTTCTTTGCAGTGGGGAGGATCCCGCTTGCATGTGTGCGTGGTCCTGGCCTCTGCAGTGGGGCGATTTTCTTAACCCTTTACCGCCCCCCCCCCTTCACTCCCTGGTGGTCACATGACTGCAGATAAGGGTGTGGTCTCCTGCATTCCCGGCTGCTCTATCGTTTTTGCTTTCCCCCCTTAGATGACTGAGTCTGACATGCTACACACACACACACACTGTCTCCACCCGACAGTGACGTGTGGTGCATGTGAATGTGTGAGCCCTTGTCTTTGCGTCTTAGTGCAGTCCACCTCCCGCCAATGGACTTTTAATTGTGGGGACGGGACCATGGACTCTTGGGTGCACGTTCCAAGAGTGTCTTTTAAGCGTGTTGATGTAGTTTGGGTTTTTTTCATCCCGAGTGAGTTTTTATATTGTGTAAACTTTGATTTACAGGGTTCGTTCAACTTGAATGGAAAATTCATTTTGGAGTCAATGAAGTCATCCAAAGAGCGGTGGATTCTAAAAATGTGCACGAGCTGCCGTTCGGGTCCGAATCATGACAAGCACGATCGCAATACATAAAAAAATGATGATGCAACTATGACGCAGCATTTAGTTGGCCTGGATGACTCCATGGAATGATGACTTCAAAATGTATTTTCCGTTCAAGTTGAACTGAACTTGAAAATCAAAGTTTACCAGGCCAGGCCAACTAAATGCTGCGTTCCGTGCGCCTGGCCTGGCGCTTCCCTTAAGTGATTTCAACCAGGGCCAAACGCTGGTAACTTGACGTAGTTCCATCCGAATTTTAATGTGGCATCATCTTTAATTTCATTTATTTTGTACTCTGCTTGGCAGACGTCTTGCGTGTCTGAACTCAATGATTCCCCGATAGCCATCGGAAGAGAACCTGTTCTGTGCGTTTTTTGTTTTTTTTCCCTTTAGGTTGCTGTTAGGTCACAATTGTGTCACTTGTGTCACCTGAGGCATGAAGCGTAGATCCCGTGAGTGTGTGTTTAAGTATTTTCCATGAGGCACCAAGCATTCATTCAGTTGCTTGGTGCAACAGGGTGAACGAAAAAAAGTTCTTTTCTCTGTGTGTGGAGGGTGTGGCCAACAGGGTTTGCCTTACATACTTGGACTGTGAATAGAAGTGTGTGTGTGAGTGTGTG
The DNA here is from genome assembly GCF_024217435.2 of Syngnathus scovelli. Classification (NCBI taxonomy): domain Eukaryota; kingdom Metazoa; phylum Chordata; class Actinopteri; order Syngnathiformes; family Syngnathidae; genus Syngnathus; species Syngnathus scovelli. Next base: position 2,010,692 of record NC_090857.1, on the reverse strand, counting down.
TGTCCGTGTAGTCAGCAGGCTGCTTTAGTATGCAGAGCAGGTGTGTCTGCAGAGGCTCAGAGAAGTCGAGGAAGAAGAAGGAGCGGGCTGGTAGCACACAGAAACGAGTGAATGAACACAATGAGAAAGCATTCATCAAATTGATATCTTTATGTGGATCGTAAATATATTAAGCCTGCTATTGTGAGCTTGTTGGCGATAGCCAGCCCTGCTGTGTGTGTGTGTGTGTGTGTGTGTGTGTGTTGCTGCAAGAGCAAAACGTCTGAGTCATGCTTGTGCTGTTTTTCACCATCCGTCGTCCATTTTTCTGATCAAGAAGGAATGCGGCCAAACAGCCAGCAACGTGGGCATCGGCGTTGGAGTTCGAAATGGAATACTTGAGCGAGACTCTCCGCTAACAACCCAGGCTCATCTTAGCCTCACACAAATTCCACAGACAGAATTGTGACTTGTGATCAGCGAAGTGTCTCCGAGCTGATTTTTAGCTTTGTCGACCTTTGCGCTGCAGTGGGCGTGGTCAAACAATCCTCCGGCAGCCGGGCGAGTTGTACATTATTTTAAATTCACTTACAGTGGGGCAAAAAAAAAGTATTTAGTCAGCCATCAATTGTGCAAGTTCTCCCACTTATTTGTATAACCTCACTGCTCTCGAGGAGATCTGCATGGAGGAATGAGCCAAAATACCAGCAACGGTGTGTGAAGAAAACCTTGTGAAGACTCACAGAAAACGTTTGAGCTCTGTCATTGCCGACAAAGAGTAGATGACAAAGTATTAATGAGAACTTCTGTTATCATTTCACCTAGTGTGTGATCCACCTTTGAACTCGACACATTTTCCGATCGTGTCATTGGATGAGCCAGCGCCTTTTTATAGCCATGACAAGTTGTGGAAAAGGTCATCTTGCCTTTTGGACTTGACCCAAATGCCAGTTTGGGTGTAGGTGACCTGATGGACAACGTCAACAACAAAAAAAGCATCTTCAAGTCACAATGAGCTAAAGTGATTTAATGATTGCTCCTCACAGACACGGTTGCGTCATCGCCAATCAATCAGCAGCAGCGCGACATCCCATAATGACCTACTGACCGCAATTTGTGTGTATGTGTGTGTGTGCGCGTGCATTCCGTTAACTGTGCTAAGTCCTTTGGTGAGCACTTGGATCATGATGGGGTGGAATTTGTAAATACACACACACACACACATTGTGTTGATGATCACGCATCCAACTTCCTCCACCCACTTGGTTGCACTTCCTTTTCCGTTTGTCCCTTTCAAGCTTTATTGTCAACATCAGCAAAAACTTTTTTTTTTTTTAAACACAAACTATGTTAGCGGTCGGGCTAACGGACAGCTCCGTTATTCATCGATTGGAGTTTCTCAGGCCGATTTTATTCTTTTCCTGTCATCTCATGGTTGCTAATGTAACGAACAATTGCTTGCTATATTTAGCAAATGTTCTGATCCCTTTTCACCAACGTTAAAAAAAACATTGATGAGGTGGGGAAAAAAAAAAGCTCATCTGAAAAGTCAAGAAAGAAACGGGCTTCTCTTCGATGTTTACAAGTGATGGCAAATATTCTTTGTCAAGTTTTTATTTCCATCACGATTGTCCGTATGACGTTTTGACGCTTCAAATATTGGGAGGAGCCGTTTTTTTGTGATGGCTGAGGTGTTGCTGTTTTGGTTAGCCAGATTCTCATCTTGTCTTCCTTGTTCACAGCGACGACATCCGGACATGTTTATCCCCGTTTCCATGGTAACCCAGTGGAGCATGCCCGTCCCAGCGAGGAGTTAACCTGCCAAAGCGCACACCCCCCCCCCTCCACTGACCATCGGGACTTTCTCTGACATCTGCGACATTCTCACGGACCGGCCGGCATCGGCGACATGGCGAACAACGCGGTGGACCACCCGGCGGGGAACTCGGTTGCCGACGGCAACCACGATGGTGACTTCGGGGTGACTGTGAATGACCTGCGAGGACTCATGGAGCTGCGCAGCGGCGAGGCTGTCGGCAAGATTCGAGACGACTACGGCGACGTGCAGGGCATCTGCAGACGCCTCAAAACCTCGCCCATCGAAGGTAAACCGCCCAAAGATTCTTCTCCTGTGATTTTGAGGAGATGTGTCTCAAATGCTCACCAAAATGTTCACGCACATGTGCAGCAGATCCCCCCCCATAAAATCTGGCTTCTGACAGAAACAGATTAAAAATGTGAAAAAAAAGATGCAAACTCAGGACCGCATTGTGGAAACACATCACGTGGAAATGGCGTCGGGCTGCCGTTGGTCAACTGTGATCCCCTGCGCTCATGCGTGCGTGCGTGTTGGCGCCGCGGGTCCATTGCTGAATTGAAATTAGTTCCATGCGGCTCCCCTAATGTCTCCATAGATCATTGCAGCATTCCATTTAGCAAATCAGCCGCAGCGCCCGCCGCCGCCGCCACCTTGCTGACGACTTTTCAGTCCCAAACATCATCATCATCATCGCGGTCACTCTTATTCATCCTCACCGTTATATATATGTTTTAATTGTTTGCCCTAATTAAATCACATTACAAGAAATGCATTTTGTCAAATCGAATTTTCCAAAATGAAAGCCTTTTTTCTTTTTTCCATACTTCTATTTCTCAAGTGATATTTGGACATGCCTGAACGGGAAAGTGAGGCTGAAGGCATGCACGCTTTGTTTTTGCGGTGGCAGCAGACTCCAAAGCGGTGCCTACACGCTCAGATTGAACCACACTGTCACGTTTCATCTTTTTTTTTTTGTCCCCTGTTGCATTTTTTATGTCTTATGAAGCGTCCGTCTGAAGCCTCCCCGGTGGTCGCCGATCTTCTTTTCATCACGGCATCAAAAAAACCCACAAAGAAGCGAAAATGTGATTTTCTTTTTTGGGGTTTTTAGTTCTAAACAATCTGATGTGAGACGTGGCATGTCGACTAAAAATAAAATGGCTATTTTAGGTATTCTGTCAAGATGACATCAAATTGTAAAAAAGGTCTATTTTTTTTTTTACTCCATTTTCATTTCAAAGAACCTCTCAACGCTAAGCTGGCTTCTCTCTGACAGTGAATGCAAAAGATTTGTTAGCACGTCTTTTACTCAACATGAAAGCAGAGGTGCAACAATTCAGCGACGGAATTGATTAGAAAAACGAATTGACTCTCGATCATCGTGTAAAGACCTGCTTGAACTGAAAATGGTCAGTAACTCTTCTGCCATTTCTTTAGTCCTCCGCAAAAGCAGACTGTACGCTGGTCAACAGCAAATTTTAATCCGCTTGAAAAGCGCGAGAGAAATACACACACACACGCCCAGCCTGAGATTCCCAAAAAGCAAAACGGTATCCAGTCGTGCAACGCTTTCGCTCTTCGCTCAGGGCCTTGGCGAAGGTCACCTCTCGTTTATCCACAACGTGCTAAAATGCCAGATCCAGTGGCTTTTTTTTAATTTGGTTTTGTTTCCAACAGAAGCCTTCCCTCCTTCCTTCCTTCCTTCCTTCCTTCCTTTTTCCCTTCCTTCCACCAGTGGATGTCTTCTGTACCGGTTGCCACGGCAACAGCGACCACGTAGACATCTATCACATCCGCTTTCTTATAATCCGACAAATTCCATCGGCCCACTCCAAAAAGTCCCGTCGCAGTTTGGCCGGGCTGCCGAATTTTTGCATTTGTTAGACGCCGCGTTTGGCAGCGAGGAAGCCAAGTCCGGACCAACTGGAATTTAAACTTGAGACTTGTGGTGCCACTTGTGTCGCGCAGGTCTTTCTGGGAACCCTGTGGACCTGGAGAAGCGGCATGCGGCCTTTGGGCAGAACTTCATCCCGCCCAGGAAGGCCAAAACCTTCCTGCAGCTGGTGTGGGAAGCCCTGCAAGACGTCACGCTCATCATCCTGGAGATCGCCGCCATCATCTCGCTGGGCTTGTCCTTCTACCACCTGGAAGGAGGAAACAGTGAAGGTCCGTTGCCAAAACTTGACTGCAAGCTTCCGCCATCCAATCATCAATCTGTATTTATTTATACGATTTTCCCATGCAATTCTACAAATAGCTCTTTAGCGGGACTTCGGACTCGATGCGTATTTCTAATCAAGATGCTGTTTCCACGGTAACTCGGGGCAGAGTGCTCCCCGCTCCACACAGCCGAGTAGAAATATGTTTCTTTGCAATTTTTTCCAGCTTGCGGCCAAGCGTCGGGCGGCGTGGAAGACGAAGGCGAGGCGCAGGCAGGCTGGATCGAGGGCGCGGCCATCTTGTTCTCGGTCATCATCGTGGTACTAGTGACGGCCTTCAACGATTGGTCCAAAGAGAAGCAGTTCCGAGGCCTCCAGAGTCGCATCGAGCAGGAGCAGAAGTTCACGGTCATTCGCAAGGGGCAAGTCATCCAGATCCCCGTGGCCGAGATGGTGGTGGGGGACATCGCCCAGATCAAATACGGTAACGCACCTTAACATTTGAGCGAGCGAGCCAGCCTCCTTTCAAACCTGATGTTCTTGTCCTCGGCCCGCAGGAGACCTGTTGCCCGCCGACGGCATTTTGATCCAAGGCAATGACCTGAAGATCGATGAGAGCTCCCTTACCGGAGAATCCGATCAGGTCCGCAAGTCTCTGGAGAAAGACCCCATGTTGCTGTCGGGTGAGTTTGAAGGCCCCAACAACCACAAATGCCATTTTCCAGTCTGTCCGCGGATCCCAAACATTTTCCCGCAAACAACCACACAAAATAGCATTTAGCATGTTAGCATTTTCTCCACGAAACAGTAGCCGACAACTCCTTTTGTCCGCTATGCGTTTGAACGCTCGTAGCTGACTCGCTATTTGTTAGCATAGCAACACTCAAGGTGCGCTTCTGCCCGACAGGAACGCACGTGATGGAGGGCTCGGGCCGAATGGTGGTGTCGGCCGTCGGACTCAACTCTCAGACGGGGATCATCTTCACGCTGCTCGGTGCCGGCGACAACGGCGAGGAGAAGAAGGCCAAAAAAAGTACGAATGAGACGCAAACCGTCGCAACATCGGGAATGTTTTTTTGTCCTCATCTGGACAACAACTTGACACAAACCACCTGAAATCACTTTTACGATACGCTCGAGAACATCCACTCCGATGTAGTACCAGTCGAAACATGAATAGTGTGGGTCCGTTTACATAAACGGATAACATGGCTCAGATGTGTGTCGACCGCTAAATGTTGTGTAACTATGCGGCAGCGTTGGTTACAACCCTTCAATTCCACATCATATACGTACGGCTGGGATTGAACGACTTTTTCGTCACCGACGTTAAGGTGGCACTCTTGTCAATGTCGACTAATCGATGGCAAATTCGATCCATCAACGATAACTTTCCCCCGCCGTCCTCGGTTCCACGGGCCCGCCCCCGGAACCGTTCATCCAATCACATTCAAATAGCGCAAGCTAGCTTCCAACATTAGCGTCCGCATGAGCTGCACTGTCAATCCCAGTCCAGTGAAGTCCAAAGTTTGTCCTTAGAATGAGCTCACGTGTCATTCACTTTTTTCTTGTCCAGTGTGGCATTCCTGTTGAATGAATGAATTAATTAATCAATGACCTCCTTTATTAAAACACACGCCTGCCTTTGACTCCTCCCCCCCAAAGACCAAAATGATCTCGACGTGTACGCGGAGCGCTGTGATGCTAGGCCACAGGCGAGCGAGCGGAGCTGCTCGACCGTCCTCTTGGAGTGTTTATGATTTGCGATCATGCTCTCGTTATTTTCTTTTGTTCGGTCTGCTCATTTGTTTCCTTGCCTAATATTTGAGTTTGTCAATCTTTCATTTGAGAAGGGGCTGAATGGACCAAGTCAGCGCAAAGACGGATGCCGTGTGGCTCAAAAAACAATGATAAGATAAAAGAATGATCAGAGGAATATTGTAGGAGCTAAAGAAATAGATCAATGTATGAAAGTATCTGGGGTTTTTTTTTTTCTAAAAAAAAAAAAAAGGGAACATCTTCATAGATACAATATATGACTTGAATTTTCTTCGGTGATTGGCTGTCTGGAGCGAAATGGGACCGGCGTGAGCGTCTCCCTCTGATTGGTCCATTGTTGCCAGCAAGACACACTCTCTCTGTTTTGAAGTTCTCCTTCAGTTTGATTCTTTTGATCCATCTTCTCAGCATTCCGCCCTCTCTCTCTGTCCGAACAGGTAAAAAACAAGGACCCCCCGAAAATCGCAACAAAGGTAACCCCCTCCATTCATCCATCCGTCGCTCTGTCCCGCCATCTTTCCCCTCCCTCGTTCTCTCCCCCGCATTGCATATTCTCCATCCAGAGGCAGGAGGGGGGCGCTCTTTCTCTCTCTCTGTCTGTCCGACTCCAATTGGGGAGGCTCCCTGACGTTACTCGGGTGCAACTCTTGCGCTCTGATTGGTGTATTGACTTTTTTAGCGCCGCCGACGGAACCAAGCCCTTTTACAAATGACCCGATTTCAACAGTTTTCAAGATAGGCGAACTTGAAAGTTTATATACAAGCGGCCGTCGACCCACTTTCATCACAAACAGCCCAGGAGTTAACGCCGACAAAAAACGCCAGCTAACGTTAGCAACCATCGTCGACACTTGACACGTCGATGGCTGAAAAAACACACGTACGTGATAATATTGCTGCGCTTACCAGCACATATTCTTTATCCTCAGCAGCAATTTAACAGTCGGAGGTGTGTCTGCATGACTGTACTGTACAGCACCACCTCCTGGTGGCCAAAATGAGCATAGCAGAAGAAGCAGTGCGCTGAATTGGATGTAGCATTAAATCATGGTCCAAGATGACAACAAATGTATTTAAGTTCAAAGTTGATGCAAGGTAATTCTTAAGAATTTTTTCCGTTTTTTTTTCTTTTTTTTTTTATTAAAGCTTGTTTGGCATCTACAGAAATCGCACAAAGAGAAAAACAAAAAAAGAAAATTGTTTGCAATTGTGTGATGATTATTTGCGCTTTAGAATTAAAAAGAGAACGATCCATTGCGATTGCGAGAAAAATCGAGAGAGACATTTGATCAGCAATCGCATTGGGCGGCGGAGTGTTCATGAGCTGCTCGGTTTTTTTTTTCTGACGTCGTGACGGTGAGCTGAAACGCACATGCGCCGGTGTCAGCTCGCGCGCGTGCATCTCCCGTGGTTTGAGCATCTGCCGCCACTAGGTCTTTGATGGAAAAATTCCAGCACCCCTTTTTCTTTTTGTTTTGGAGAGTTGCACTCCAGCAGCAAATCTTCCTCTTCTTCTTGGTTGGTTCCTTGCAGGTGGTCGCTCCCCACCGTCGTCGTCTTGCTTTTTTCGTGTCCCGCTGCTGGCCTCGTCTCTGCCTCTACCTCCTCCCCCTCCTCCTCCTCCTGCCATCCGTCCATCCTCCGTCCATGCCACCCAGCTGTCGTGGTTCTGCATCGCTGTGGTTTTTCGGGTGGTCCTTTTTCAGTTTGTCGTCTGTTTGTGGACTTGCTGTCGTTTTTCTTTTTGGTTGTCCGACTCCCACCACTACCGCGCGCGCACCTACGCACGCACGCACACGCACACGCGCGCCCATCCCATGTGTTAGTCAGTTAGTTCCACGTCGCGTGCTGGATGAAGGCTCCACCGCTTGGTGGTTTAAAAGTCAGCCCTTCATAAATTTAGGCATTTCTAAATAATAATCTGTCAATCATTTGCGTAAACCAGCGGGATTGCTTTTTTTTTTTGCCAATTTCTTTATGGCTTATAGTAAACCAACAGAAATGTTCAAAACAAATCCAAAGAAATAACGTCCAGATGTTCATGATTTTGTTGTTTAAATGTTCCCCTTTTTCTTATGATAGGTTATCAATCTATGTGTCTTTTCCTATTCAGCCATCGATTGTTTCGTCGGGTGTCATAAATCCACCGGCACGGTCTTATTTTGACATCGAAATCGTTTCCCTCTCAGGGGTGAAAGCACTTTGAATTTTGACAATCCGCCGAAGCTTGACAACACCCATTCAATCAAACTTTCAAATCGTCGAGACATCACAGTTGCCACGCAAAACAAAAAATGTCGCCCATTAGCGTCACCTATCTGTCTAATATTTTCCAAATTTATAGCAATCTGACAGAATTGCTCAAACAACTTCATGTATGTCAAAAATAGGCCAAGATGTCTTTAAAACCAAAATGGCAGACTTGCCGTGTCTTGATGAGACTTTTTTGTGGCGTGACTTCGTGACACTGGCTGACTTAAGTGCGCGACTGCAATAGACATAACGGAAAGCTAACAAGTTAGTTAAAGTGGTGCTAATCGTTTCCCAGTAGCTGCTGTGTTTTGTGTCAAGATGAGGAGGTTTGCAGCGCCAAGCAGTCAGAGTCAGATTAGCTGAGGAGGCTTTTGGGCGAGCAGCGGTCGGTGCATGCCGGGAAACGGCTCAATCAAGCGCATCCGCCTGATGCAAATGGGCCCTTTGCTTATGCAAATGAGGCCAAGACTCCCCCAGTCAGCTTTTCAGAGCTGCCGACCGAGCTCTTGCGTGAGACACATGCACTCTCTGGGGAGGTCTTCAACTTTTGGGGTCCGGGTAACCCTCTTAATGGTAGACTTTCTGTGTCTTGTGACTTTTTGGAGGGTCTTCTCTAACGGCCACCAAATATCATGTTGCTAACTGAAACTGGCTTCGGGGGCTGAATTTCTTTCACGTTGTCCTTTTTTGATAACATTCGTCTAGACAATGGCGGAGTTTTTGGGGCGGGCTGGCACCGATTGACGATTGATTCGTCGATTTGCTTCCGCCACTCGATCGAGCTCACTCAGGGAAGCGATGACAAGTGGAGTCGTGTGTGAACTTGAGTGCCCTGTGTTGTAATCCGCTGTTATGTGTATTGCGTCGGCTGCGCTTCATCACAACCTGGTGTGCGCCCGTGTCTTTTGTGTACGCGTGTGTGTGTGTGTGTGAGTCTAATACAGGCGACTGTTGATTGTTGTCATGATGACAGCTCCTCTGCGTCCTGGAAGATGAAAAAGGATGTGGGGGAACCCTAACCCTAACCATGTCGATGCTAAAAGCTGCTGCTTCTTCCCTGCAAAAACAAAACAACAACCAAAAACAAAACTTTGGCCATCTTTTTTCCCCCTCTCTAACCTTTTCTCTGTCTTTTGTCCTCACACCCTTCTTCCTCCTCATCATCACTGACATATTCATCCAACCTCCTCGACCACGACCCCCGCCTTTTTTTCTTCCCAACCCCCTTCCAGCCAAAACCCAGGACGGCATCGCATTGGAAATCCAGCCGCTGAAGAGCGAGGAGGCGGCCGAGTCGGAGGAGAAGGAGGAGGCCAAGCCGGTCAAGAAGGTGGTCGTGCCCAAGAAGGAGAAGTCCGTGCTGCAGGGGAAGCTGACCAAACTGGCCGTGCAGATCGGGAAGGCCGGTGAGGCGCTGGCAAAAAGCATTCAAAACACACAATCTGCATTTTCTATGATGAAATATTTCTGTTGGCCACGTAGCATAAATCTCCTTGTTATTGTTTCGATTTTTTCAAATATATCAACCCAATTTTTTTTCCTGCTAGGCAGCTAACATGCTGAGTTGTGTAACCTAATTGGGACAAAAACTAAGCACTGAGACAAACGCTGGGTCACCTCGCACTCACTTTTATTGAATCTGGCTTTCCCCCCCCCCCCCCCCCCCCCATTCTGGACACCACTCATCCTGGAATTGACACATTTGTCCAATCAGCCTTAATTCATTCACTTTCACATCAGACGTGGATGGGAGGGGCGTTGTCCCCATCATAATTGGACACCGATTTTGAGACCTTATTGAAATTAGGATGGAACCAGTTAAGATGAATCCAAAAAGGATGAAACCATGGACCCACATTTACAATCACTTCAAATGATTTTTTTTTTTAATCTCCAGAAACAAGACTTTTTAATTTCCATAAGAGTGATCCCACAAGAAATGTATCGCTAATAAAAATATTTGACATTATTTTCCTGAAAATTCATATTTGGCGTTTTTTCAATATTTAAAAATAGAACAAAATAGTGAAAAACAATCTCGATATTATATTGTTCATACGTGATATATATATTTGTATTTATATTTAAGAAATTCAACAAATATCGCTGATATCTGGATTTGACATTTTTTACTGATTGTTAAAAAGGGAAACAAAAAATCAAATTTGAAAAATATCATTGTTGATTTTAAGCTATATGCTTAAAATATCCTTTTAAACTATATGCTTTATATTTTAGATTGACACGTAATTTTTACGATTTTCACTTCTACTTGTCACGTACCAGAAGTCAATAATGATATTATGATGATTGGTTGTTATCGTTTCTGACTGGCCGCCATTGTGCGCAGGCCTGATCATGTCGGCTGTGACGGTGATCATCTTGATCTTGTACTTCGTCATCGACACGTTCGCCGTCCAGGGACTCACGTGGACGTCTGAGTGCACGCCCATCTACATTCAGTACTTTGTCAAGTTCTTCATTATCGGCGTCACCGTCCTGGTGGTGGCCGTCCCCGAGGGCCTTCCCCTGGCCGTCACCATCTCGCTCGCCTACTCTGTCAAGGTAAGTACGGGAATCAGAAATGGTGCAGGTAATTAAGCATCAAACAAGGAGAATTAGATAAATAATTAGTTACTAACCGTTGTTAATAATTCAACGTAAAACACAAACCCCGGCGGTGTCCATCTTGTAGAAAATGATGAAGGATAACAACCTGGTGCGCCACCTGGACGCGTGCGAGACGATGGGCAACGCCACGGCCATCTGCTCGGACAAGACGGGCACCCTGACCATGAACCGCATGACCGTGGTGCAGGCCTTTGTGGGAGACACTCATCACAAGACCATACCCGAAGCCAGCGCCATCAAGCCCGACACCCTGGAGGTCCTGGTCAACAGCATCTCCATCAATTCGGCCTACACCACCAAGATCCTGGTGAGAAAGACAAAAGCCTAGGCCAAGCTAACCCTAGCTAGCCATCATCTCAGCTTGGACAGTAGCTCTCAGTAAAGTTTTAGCAGACACTAAGCTACTGGAGTGAGTCTACTTCCTTTATTCACTCACACAAGGTCTGTAATTAAAGTTGTAGCATAAGCTAGGCTAACCTAGCAATTCTACATCTTGACTCGAAGAGTAGCTATCATTAACTGCAAAACTGATTCTCTTTCTCCTCTTCATCTTCATCAGCCTCCAGAGAAGGAGGGCGGCCTCCCTCGACACGTGGGCAACAAGACGGAGTGCGCCCTCCTGGGTCTGGTTCTGGACCTGAAGCGGGACTACCAGCCCATCAGAGAGGAGGTCCCCGAGGAGAAGATGTACAAAGTGTACACCTTCAACTCTTCGCGCAAATCCATGAGCACCGTGCTCAGGATGGCCAACGGAGGGTTCCGCATGTACAGCAAGGGGGCGTCCGAGATCATCCTCAGAAAGTGAGCATGCGTCGGTAGTGGCGTCTTAGTTCCCGCGGTGCCTTTGAGAGCGTTCCCCTCGTGCTGCCTTCAGGTGCTCGCATATTCTGGACTCCGATGGCCTCCTGCGCGTGTTCAAGCCCAAAGATCGCGACGAGATGGTGCGCAAGGTGATCGAGCCCATGGCCTGCGACGGCCTGCGCACCATCTGCTTGGCCTTCCGCGACTTCCCGGCCAGCGGCGGCGAGCCCAACTGGGACGCGGAGAACGACATCGTCAACGACCTCACCTGCATCGCCGTGGTCGGCATCGAGGACCCCGTCCGGCCTGAGGTGCCCGCAGCGCATATCATCTACACATCCGTCCAATGGCTAAACACAAAAGCCGCAGAGTCGTGTAAACCGGCAATCTGACGGCAGGTCCCCGAGGCCATCACAAAGTGTCAGCGTGCGGGGATCACCGTCCGCATGGTGACGGGCGACAACATCAACACGGCGCGGGCCATCGCCACCAAGTGTGGGATCCTGCTGCCCAACGAGGACTTCCTGTGCATGGAGGGCAAAGAGTTCAACCAGCAAATCCGCAACGACAAGGGCGAGGTGGGCCCGCTCGACCCCGACGCGCACCTGACGCGCTGACCCCCAAACGGGATGGCATTGTCTCGGTGTGTCTGCGCAGGTGGAGCAAGAGCGCCTGGACAAAGTTTGGCCCAAACTGCGAGTTCTCGCTCGTTCGTCGCCGACTGACAAGCACACGCTGGTCAAAGGTGGGAGTCGCGCTAATCGTTAGCGGCACCTCGTTGAGGAGGAGAGGGAGGAGCTCACCGCGCCCGCTCGCTCTTCAGGCATCATCGACAGCACAGTGGGCGAGACCCGACAGGTGGTGGCGGTGACGGGAGACGGAACCAACGACGGGCCCGCGCTCAAGAAAGCCGACGTGGGATTCGCCATGGTAAGCCGCAAATGTCACAGTCCCGTTTGTCGCCGAGTGTTTCGTCAGCACCCGCTTGAACTTGCGCCCGCTGGCCACCAGGGCATCGCCGGGACGGACGTGGCCAAAGAGGCGTCGGACATCATCTTGACGGACGACAACTTCACCAGCATCGTCCGGGCCGTCATGTGGGGGAGGAACGTCTACGACAGCATCTCCAAGTTTCTGCAGTTCCAACTCACCGTCAACGTGGTGGCCGTCATCGTGGCCTTCACTGGCGCATGCATCACGCAGGTGAGCGCCACCTTGGACATCCCGCTCCCTCGCGCCGATGCTTCTTATTGCGCTTACTGCAGCATTTCCACTTTTAGCGTGCGCTGCAACTGCAAGCGGCTCCTTGCGATTTGAACGTTCGCTTCCGTTTCAGTATCACATAGATGGTTGCGGGCATCATCTTAGCCTACTTTACGACGCCAGCTGCAGTGGGCCAAGAGTCTCTAGTTTATCGCTCCTGCCAGCTGTGAAGTCTTTCATCTTGTTATCGTTATTATGCCAGGAGTTCACGTTTAGAGATTAGTCACGTTATGACACACACAAAAAAGAAATAGATTTCTCCTCCGCCTGTCTAACACTGCCTCCTGGTGGCCAAGGCAGGCATGGCGGAAGGAGTAGCACAATATTCATCGTCCGTCCATCCATCCATCCATCCATCCATCCATCCATCCATCCATCCATCCATCCATCCATCCATCCAGCCATCCATCCATCCATCCATCCATCCATCTTCTTCCGCTTATCCGGGGTCAGGTCACAGTGGCAGCAGAATGTGAGCAGTTTGTTTTTGTTTTGTTCAGGATTCGCCGCTGAAGGCGGTGCAGATGCTGTGGGTGAACCTGATCATGGACACGCTGGCGTCGCTGGCTTTGGCCACGGAGCCGCCCACCGAGTCACTGCTTCTGCGCAAGCCGTACGGACGCAACAAGCCGCTCATCTCGCGCACCATGATGAAGAACATCTTGGGCCACGCCGTCTACCAGCTGGTCATCATCTTCACGCTACTATTTGCCGGTGAGTGACTTGTGCAAATGCTTTGCTTTGGCAACATCTTGTCCAAGTGAAGGAGGAGCTTCATTTCCGTGCCAACTGCAACAAAATTCAAGTGTCAAAGTCACCAACGAAAACGCGCCCTTGCGCCTTTGTCCAGGCGAGAAGATCTTCGACATGGACAGCGGTCGCAACGCTCCGCTGCACTCTCCTCCGTCCGAGCACTACACCATCGTCTTCAACGTCTTCGTCATGATGCAGCTCTTCAACGAGATCAATGCCCGCAAGATCCACGGCGAGCGCAACGTCTTTGAGGGCGTCTACCGCAACCCCATCTTCTGCAGCGTCGTCCTGGGGACCTTTGCCTTGCAGGTGAATGCCGCATCAGTTCTCCAAGGTCCGCAAATTAGATTATATTTCGACAGGATGACCTTTTTCGAGCTTTGTTCATTTTTGTTAGGGGTTCTATGTGAATTTTTTGACGTGAATTTTAGAATATTCTACAGACAGAGTGGCATGAAGTGAATACCACAATGCTTTAAAAACCAAATCATGGATTGTCTCAAAAACAAGAGGCCATTTGGAAGAAGAATGTCGTTTTTTGATTTTCTTTCCAAGGCTGCATTTTTGCACCTGTTTTGCGTGTGGTTTGACTTGCTGCCGCCGCTTTCGTTCAGATCGTCATCGTGCAGTTTGGCGGGAAGCCCTTCTCCTGCACGGCGCTCACCATCGATCAGTGGCTGTGGTGCGTCTTCATCGGCGTGGGCGAGCTGCTGTGGGGGCAGGTGAACGCACGCACGCACGCACAAACACACACGCACACCTGGTGGTGGAGGCCAAATTGTTGCCATCGCGACCGGCACTATCACCACGGTAATGAGCTCGGCGCATGAAAGCGACGCCCGAGGGGATGCTGCAGATGAACCTGGCGTGCGGGTCCCTCGGCGAATACGCGCAAACATGGCAGTGGCGGCGGCGAGGGGAAGCTCGTGCAGCCTGCTGGGTTCACGCGCAGGACAAGCGCTTTCAAGATGCTGACTGACAAAGTGTGGGAGGCCTTTTGTCTAACACGCATGCGAGCGCATAGGCCAGATGGAACCCAATGAGATGGAAAAAAATAAAAAGCACCAACGCCCCCCCCCCACGGGTTAGTTCCGTTGCAGAACGCCCCAGCAATGAGTGAATGAAATGTTGCAGATTTCACTCATTGGCCTTCGGTTCGCTTTTGACTCGGGCCGGAAAAGACTTTCAGGCGACTGAGCGCCGCCGTGTCTCTTTTTAGCTGATCTCGTCGATACCCACGCACCACCTGAAGTTCCTGAAGGAGGCGGGTCACGGCACCACCAAGGAGGACATCCACGAGGAGGAGATGACGGCCGACAACGACGAGATCGACCACGCCGAGATGGAGCTCAGACGGGGGCAGATCCTTTGGTTCCGCGGCCTCAACCGCATCCAGACGCAGGTACGGCCGCCGCCACCGCGCCGCGGCGTCACTATCGGGAGGTGCCTCTTCAATCGGCCAATCAAATGCTTCCAAATTAATTCCTAGACATCCTAGTACTTGGGGAACTTTACACCTTGTGCCCAATTCAGTGAGTGAGCTTTTCTGTTGAACAGACGTTCTCTTAATTTCACACTCCGCTGCCACGCTCAAGCCAAACAAGCTTATTGGACGTTTTCATTCGGTCGTGGGAGGCATGCGTGCATCGGTGCCCGCGTGTGCACTCCTATAGGATTGATTAACGCTCAGTGAGCATTAAGTTGTGTCCACGGGCAGTCCCATTCAGTCCCTATGGGCTTCATTAGCCTCGCCGCTAACGTCCCCCTTGCGTGCGCTCGCACACACGCACACACACACTTACAAGAACAGTAGCAGCAACCAGTTAAAGTAATACAAATGCAATGAAGGCAATTCCACCATACATATGTGTTAGCAAAGGGTCACAGCTTAGCCTGTCAGTCTGCTAATGCTAAGTACCCATGATGTTGTACTTGAAGCTTTCATGCGACAAGTAGAACACACAGGGCAGCAACAACCACTCAGTCTGTCATCTGCAAAGAAGATTCAAATCGATGAGACAGTCCGTCTGTCTGTCTGGCTTTTGGTTGTCATCGACTTCAACACGTGAGGAGATCCGAGCGCGGGAGAAACGTTAGGAAGTGACGCGGGGGCCTTTGCATTTTCTTTCTGGAATTCGAGGAGGCAACAAAAAGTCTGCTGACTAATTAGCGTCTTATCTCTCCGCGCTTCCCTTCCCGTCCTCCTCCTCATAATGCCGGCGACGACGTGAGCTATAATTGCTACAAGCTGCAGCGAAGCTTATCAGTCGCTCGCTCGCTCCTTCTCGGTCCCGAGCGCCCCTGGCCTCTTTGTTCGCTCTTGCGTGTCTCCCTTCCACTTCTTCGCTTCTCTTCGGCGTCTTTGTCTTCACGAAATGAACGACACGCGGCCTTTGTGCTTTTTTTCTTCAACGCACTCATGACCTGGATTTCCTGCCACCATCATCGTCCTCACCCCACTGTTGACATATGGTAACAGGGCACGAGAGTATGAACAGCGGCCAATCGCAATTTCTGCATATCTCCAGTCGTGTCAAAGGTCGAATGCAGGCAACGGGCCTCTTCTTGGTTGTCGCCCGAAGGAAAAGGGAAAAAAAGAAAAACATGAGAAAGAACCGGAGAAATTTGGCAGCACTTTTTTAGTCGGAGATGATGACCCTGATATGCAGCAAGGTTTGAATGGTCTGGAAAAAAGTTAGAGGTGAGCGCCTGCGATGCAAAAATGAAGCAAAAACTTTTGGGCGTGGCTTCTTGAGACTTTTGGATGGGTCTGCTCACGATAGACTATCTTCAAACTGCTTTTTCAAAAGCGTCCCTTCGAGTAACAGCTTATGGTCGACATAGGAAACATAACATCGACCTCAATGACTTTTCTCTCTGGCTTGTGCGTGCGTGCGCTGTTTAACTTTCTTCTTCCAGCTTTGTCTAACCACGCTCCAGTAATGATCCCTCCCTCGCGCCCACCTCCCTCCCTCCCTCCCTCCCTCCCTCCCTCCTTGGCTTCCTTCAGATGGACGTCGTGTACACCTTCCAGACGGGCCAGGCAGCGGTGCCCGGGGCCCTGCGCCGGCAGCCCTCGGTGGTCAGCCAGCACAACGACGCTGCCGGCGCCAAAACACTCTCTAGTCCCACTCACTTAGGCCTTAGCACCTCCTCCTCTCTGGGGAACTCGGCCGGGGGGGCCGCCGCCCCCGCCGCTTCCTCCTCCGCTGCGGGCAGTGAGTCGGCTAACGCTAAGGCTAAAGCCTAGCTGGACTCTTTCTTTTCTTTTTGCAACTGCATGAACGCTTGTTGTCGCAGGTTGTCTGCACACCGCGCCAGGTAGTCAAGACAACAGAAGGAATTTGCGCCTTCCAGATTTATCGACGGGCTCCGTAGAAAAAGAGCACAGCGTCCGGGGTTTCATAAGCTAAAGTCGCCGGCTAGCTGAACTCTTCCAAATTATGCACAATCTCAAAAACGGTGCTCAGCGCCCAACTTTGTTCAAGTGGCATACGACATGTATGATTCATGCCATCAGTTATGCGTGATAGCGGCGGCCATCTTGCAGAATGGAAATGAACGCAACTAAAAGTATTACGCAGTCAAGGCGCCTCTTGCCGGGGCTTGGTGATGTTCAATCACTTTGCAATCGACAAAAAAGAATCCGCAGAATGGCGTGCAGACAACCTACTGGTCACATGCCTTGAAGCGTGTTTGCATGTTGTGTTGCCTTCCGCTTTCTTTGCCCTTCATCTTGTGACCGTCCGTCACGTGTGTCATCGTCAACGGCCCGCCCCGCCTTTTTTCTTTGACGGATTCTTGGTCAAGGATTTTTTTCCCTCACATTTAAGATAG
Organism: Syngnathus scovelli; assembly: GCF_024217435.2. NCBI lineage: Eukaryota > Metazoa > Chordata > Actinopteri > Syngnathiformes > Syngnathidae > Syngnathus > Syngnathus scovelli. Next base: position 1,993,418 of record NC_090857.1, on the reverse strand, counting down.
ACGAGAAGATATTACTTCACTTGTCCCACACAGGGGAAATTTGTTTGAATTTTGAGTTAGTAATTGTTGCCCTTTGGATGTTGAAGGAACAAAGAAACAGAAAAAACGTTTGCACTGTTTGGTGACTGTGATGTTTTTGTTTTGCTTGATTGTGCGGATGTTTTATCACATTTGAAACATGTTGGCGTGCTTCCCATCATCCCATCTGCCCGCCTCCATCCTTCCTACCCTTTGCTCCCCAATATGAACAAAACCGATGAAAGCCCGCTCTAACATCTTTTGAACTTTTTATTTTTCTTCTCAGATTAAAGTGGTGAACGCGTTCCGGAGCTCGTTGTACGAAGGTCTGGAGAGTCCGGAGTCGCGTAGCTCCATCCACAGCTTCATGGCCCATCCTGAGTTTGTCCCGCTATCCGAGGAGGAAGCTCGTATCCCGCCCATCGAGGAGTCAGGAGATGAGATCGAGACCCTCCCAGGAACCTCCCTTTCCTCAACCATGCCGGGAGATGCCGCCACTTCATCCGCATAAGCTTCTTTCTTCACCTCTTCCCCTTCCTCCTCTCATCATCACCACCATCGTCACACGTCTCCCACTGTTTTTTTTTTTCTTTTTCCCTCCCACTCTCACTGAGCAAAAATTTGTCATGAACAGCTTTAGTGCTTTGTTTGCAGCATGTGGCAAACGAAAAAAAAAAAAAGAGTTGTTAGGAGCTGGCTAACAACAAAAAGTCCAAGTGCTAGTTTCGAGTCAAAACACTCATTCTGCAACACATATGGAAGAGTTCATCGTCTTGAGATGTTAGCCAGAAAAAAAGTCCAAACACTCATTCCCAACATTTCTTAGCAGCAAGAATTCCTCATGAGCAGGTTTGCAGTGATAGCGGGTTGTTAACTTGTGGTGTAAAACAACAAGTTAGCATGTGCCTAAAACAAGTCAAGAAAATTCCCCTGAAGAATTCCTCGTCGTGGATCGTTAGCGAAGTCAAAATGGCAGAATCACTTTTTTGCCCCCCCCCCCCCCCCCCGATAAATTAAAATTCACAGTGAGCTATGTTTTACCATTAGCAAGTGGCTAAAAACAACAATCACGATAAGTCAAAACACTAACCCGGTGACTCCGAATTCCTGCCACCCTTGTTTTCATTGGTCTTTTTTTTTTTTTTTTAGCAATGACAATTCCTTGTGAGCAGCTTTAGTGGGTTTTTCGCAGCATGTGGCTATAAAGAACAACAAAAACAATGAAAAAAGCAGCACGAAAAGAAGTGCGCTGATCATGTACATACGCTTCCGCTAAAGGCTAACAGAGTTTTCCCGGTCGGAATTTTTGTTGTTATTTTTAAGCCATTTTGAATTTAGTTTTTGTTTGTTAATCCTCTAACGAATGTTCTTTGTTGTTGAGTGTCACACTACTGTCTTCAAAGAAAACTTTTCTCCTTGTTAGCGTCTCTTTCTTTTTCTGTTTGCATGTGGAAAGACGGAATGTTTAGGCTGAAAACAGTGGAGGGCGATCTGATGGCAGCAGGGATGGCAGCAGGGATGGGGAGAAGGTCAGCAAGGTTATAAGTGGGGGAGGGGGTGCATGTTGTGTTTTATCCGTGTCACGTCGCATGCTAACTTGAGAATGAAAATTTGGGAATTCTGTTCCAGTGCCCACCAACCCGTCCACTTCCTGTCTGTTGGAAGTAACTTGTGACGACAGCTAGCGTGCTAGCGTGGCTGATAGCGGCTTTGCTAACCCGGAATGTAACTTCAACAATGAGCTAGCTTGTTTAAAATCAAACATATTAGCGTGCAGGCTTAACATTTGAGTCATCAAACATGTTTTGAATGGAGCGCAAACATGTTGGCGACGTCGCACCATCGTGCAAACGCCATGTGTTAGCCTACGCACGCTGTTTGAAAGCCATCGAGCACGCTAGTTTGTAAACGTCAAAAGTTTCCTGCCAGCTGACAGGAGGTCCAACTGTCTGTGTACACATCATTGTGTTAAAAGACAAGCTGTCTTGTGTTGTCTGTATTATTTTCCCCCTCCCTGGTCCATCAAACTCAGTGGATACAAGCTCAAGTCAGCCGTGGAGAGAAGGACTCCTGTCATGTTTGTGTCCAAAGCGGCTAGTTTTTTTTTTTCTTCTTTCTATGTAACACAGAGCCATATTCACTAGTTGCCATATTCACTCTGCCCCCCATCCCGCCCCCTTTTTTTGGACTCTCAGCCCATAATAAGCAAAAGAATGAAAGAAAAAAAATAACCTCGGCCGTCACTGCCGCCAGAGTCTACAAGGACCTGTACGATGTTTACATGAAGAAATTCCAGCTCATTTCCTTCCACTTCCTGCTTGACGGCAATGCGGGGAGTCTCTCTCTTTGCATGCGTTTCATATCAAAATGTGTTGGTCATTTTTTTACGACTTGTGTATTTTTATATTCACGACTTTTTAATATTTTGGAGGATATGTAAGTCATCAGTGACATCTTAGTTTGTTTGCCCCGCCCGCCCCACTCTTTTTGATGTTGATGCTGCGTGTGTGTTGCCATGGTTACGACACACATTCACACACGCGGCCCTTAAGTGACTTGTTTACTTCCTGCTCAGTTGGATTGCCGATGTTCCGATTGGCCGCCGCCCCTCTTCAGGAGCCGACCGCCAGTCCCTTTTTCCTGCCGAGGCCGAACAGCATTGCCGTCGTTACCCGACCCTAACCATCTCACAGATCTCCATGCAATGCCACGGTGACAGCATCTCCCCAACATACAAACTTTGTGCCACGGAGATAAGAGCATCTTAAACAGCATCGCCATGGCAACCAGAACATCTTAACAGCATTGCTAGGGCAAAACGAGCATCACCGTGGTGACAGCGTCTTTGGGATCCCCTACAGTGTCATTGACCAACACGGCCATGTTGAGAACATCGGAATCTCCAAACATTGCCATCTTGGCAAATTCAGAACAACATCACCGTGGCAAGAGAAGTGTTTTGCCAACCTCCAAACATCACATGACAACAGCTTCTTGGGGAACGGTGAACAGCGGGTTCACGACAGCAACAGTGTCTTGCCGACCTCTGCCAACATCACCATGGCGACAGCAGACACAGGAACACTAAATAGCATCGCGCGCCATGGCAACGGAAGCATCTTGTCAACATTGCCACGCTGACAGCCACTTAAACGCCATACAGCGTCACCACGGCAACAAAAACATCTCGCCAAAAAGCATCTCTGTGGCAACGCGCATCTTTAAACATTTAGCCAATCACCAAACGAATTGCCGTTTTGACGGCGTCTTTCCAATCTCAAGACTCGTATCAAAGGGGTTGGAGCCTGTGGCAGGACAATTTTTTGACGGCCATTTCACGTGGACAAGGACTGCGGCGTGCTTTTTTTTTTTTTTTTTCTTTGTCGAACATCAGCGCTACCTGCAGGAGGTGCCATGTAAGCACCACATCATAATATTAATTATCATGACCCGGCATAGCTTTAAAAAAACAAAAAAAAATGTCCTGCCAAAGTCCTCAAGCGCCGTTTTTTTTTTTTTTGGTCCTGCCCACCCGAAGCACGTCTGCCATACCAACAAGGGCACCCATCATATTGAACTTGCCCACCTAAAAAAAAAAAAAAAAAAATCTAGATGAGACTGTAAAATCCCATGAACATGATTGATTTATTCGCATCCGTTACAGAAAAGAAACCTGCCTCTTTTCGAAAAAAAAAAGGAAACAACTTTTCTATGTCTATATAATGTAAATATATAGACACCTTCTCAGTTGATGGCAAAAAATACTTGTTTTCCGTGCTAATGATGCTAATGATTATCTAATTAGGCGCGTGATGGTAGGTGTGTTTTTTTTTTTTTTTTATATACGGCATAACCATCTGTGTGGCATGCATGACATATATTACCTACCCACAATTTTTCCGTGGTTTTAAAAAGCAATATGTCCAACCTGGTGCGATTAGTCGCATCGTGTTCCGTGTCGCCTTGAGCCACCATTTCCTGACCCCCCCCTGCACCCCTCCCTATATACACACACACACACACATGCACACACAAGAAAAACTACTCACAACAAAAGACAAAAATAGCAAGTGCATTTGGATCCAAATAAGTGTTGAGTGTTCAATGTCGTGTGTTGTGCATGTTTTTAGTACGGAATGGAACATCCCAAATGTTGACTTGTTTTCCCACCAATCCCAAGTAGACAAACACAGACATTCCCATCCTTCTTGTCATTCCGCCTCATCATCCCGGCCGATTGGAGGACGACCATTTGACGCTCAGCCAATTCTGGTTTGCCCAAAAAGCGATAAACGCCCAAAGATGTTGCGCTGATTTATGAGACAACTCAACATTTGACAGGATGAATCGTAGATGGGATGCTTGCTGGAAAAGTCCTTATAATCATTAAAAACATTTACAAGTAATTTTGTTTGGTTGTTTTTTCAGAGGAAAAAAAAGACATTAAGATGATTTAAATTAAAATCACTGATCTTTTGAAAAACATACAACAAAATTTGCAGGTCATATAAAAACATTCTGAAAAGGAAATCAGATTTTGTTAATTTTTTCATGCACTGGAAGAAAAAAAAACATTGCAAGATCAAAGTGGTAATTTGTTTGAATAGCAATGTTAAGATCTCGTATTTAAATACAAAAATGAATTGTTTTGTAATCCCCCCCACGTTTTCCAGAAAAAAAAATCATGTCGTTTGTACTTTATAGGATTGACCAATTTTCTTTCATTTTTGGGAGCATATATATATATATATATATATATATATATATATATATATATATATATATATAGTTTGATGGGTTACAAGATCAAGGTTTATACGCTGTTAGTTTGTTTTACCTTTCAGTACGGCCCTAATCGTGCTAAGCTAGCATCGCAAGTGTCGACCAAATGTTCTCCAATCATAACGTACGTCCTCCTTCACACTGTGAGTGAATATCGTCTGTTATTTCATCATATTTGTTTTTTGTGTCATCAATCACTCTGCCTCGTCTTTGTGTGTGTCGTAATCATATTAACAGTTCTCCTTGACGCACTTGAGACAAAATGTTGCTGTTTTATGTCTCTCACAAATTTTCATGTCTTTATCTGACCTTTGGAAATTTCTTGAAAGTCAACATTTCCCTGCTAGCTCGCCAATTGACTTGCAGCTAAACATGATTGCGTGCCGGCATGTCGATATTAGCTCATTGTGTGTGGTGCGTCGCTATGTTAGCATTAGCAAGTGACTAATTGACACGCTTCAGAAAGATTTGCCAAAATGGCCGCGAGCACCTGCACTAGTATGTTGACATGTACTCAGCTGGACAATGTGACCCATTCCACACTAGTTAAAGTGTAAAGTAGTCAACTTGCAAATTTTGGGTAGGTTTGACATGTAATTAGTGCTAGCGTGCAAATTTAAATGAGTAAACACAACTAATGAATGGCAACATTTTGTCGAGGCCGTTGTCGACACATGACGACATGATGTTGGTTAACGTATGAGGGGAAAAATAGTATTTTTTAGAAATTTAGGAATGCTAGTATCAGATTGGGAAAACCGACGAAGGCACTGTTGAGTGCAATGATGCCCATTTCAATTATCTTTTTGGACAAACCTCACCACACTCCCTTATTTGGTCTTCCGTCATGTCCTTGTTTGCGTGAGATAGTTTCATCACTTCCTGTCTGCTTCAATCTATGCAACACGACAACATCCCACCCCTGCATCCCCAACATCCCAAATACACACACACTCGCATGCACACACCCAAACAGACAAAAAACAAGCAATTCCTTGACTCAACACACACTTTTTCATTCAAATATGCACACACGTGAACATAGACGATTGCATTCCCCCACGTAAAGACATACGGCCCGCCCCCAAGGCTTGCGCCAAATATGTTGTCTTAAACACTTTCACGGGCACATTCACAAACTGAAACATGATCTTCCATACTGTACACACACACACACACTCAAACGTGCACTCATGCAGCAATCAAAGACACGCTCACATAAACGCTTACATATGCAGGCAGACTCACACGCGCTTTGCTGTGCTGTACTCTGATCATGTGGAATGCCTTGCTCGCTTGCACTCGTGTTCTTTCTTTCTCTGATATTGTCACGTTGTTTAAACAAAAGAAGATAATCAAGTGACCGAGTTGTCTCATACACGTCCATGTACTATATATAAATATCTATAAATATCTATACAAATCTATATACAGAAAATAAAGCCATTGGAATTTGACAAGCCGGTGTCATTAGCGTCGTACCAGATGTGACTTCCAAAAATGCGGACGGATGGATGGATGGATGGATGGATGGATGGATGGATGGATGGATGGATGGATGGATGGATGGATGGATGGATGGATGGATGGATGGATGGATGGATGGATGGATGGATGGATGGATGGATGGATGGATGGATGGATGGATGGCACAGAATAAACTATAGAGATGTGGATGTTGACAGACAGATAGATAGATAGATAGATAGATAGATAGATAGATAGATAGATAGATAGATAGATAGATAGATAGATAGATAGATAGATAGATAGATAGATAGATAGATAGTCTTGTCTTGCCTCCCGCCTGCCCTGCCCTACCCATCTGCCCGTTATTGACCACGCTCTGCTTGCCCCCCGCCCTGACCATCTGCCCGTTCTCGACCACGCTCTGCTCGCCGCCCGCCCTGACCTTCTGCTTGTCCCCGACTACCATCGCCGCAAGCACCCCACCCTTGCGTCACTGCTGTCTTCGCCAGGTCAGCTCGTGCTCCCTGGCTTCCCGGCACCCCGTGGAGCGCGTTCCTCCACGCTGCTGCGCCGCCCGATCAGCGGCTACACCGCAGGACGAGCATCCACCCGCTCCTGACCGAGCTCCAGCTCTCCACTTCCCATTTCCCGCCCTGTCTATCACGAATGGATGGATGGATGGACGGACGGACCGATGGATTGATAGATAGATGAATGGATGATAGATGTCGCTGAAAGGCCCGCGTGGATCCTGCCATGATACTCGCAGGAGTCAACGGCGTGTTAATGCGGTGGCGGGCAATGTGGCAGATCCTTTTAAGGGTGACCACCTCCGCCACCGCTCACGCACTCGCTCGTCAATGCCGGAATCTTTCTGAACCACACGTGTGACCGATGACTTCATTGTTCTTAATTGTTTCGCTTCTGGTGACTAAATGGGAGGCGGGCCTAAAATGGCTTCTGCTAGCAGCAGGTCCCAACACATTCTCGCAGGATGGAAACCTGTCCGAGCCGGGGGCCTGCCTTGTTGTCACAGCGACCGCTCACCTCGGCTTCATTAGTCGCCGATATCTCCAGGCGACAAACACGTCCAACTTTCACCAGCCGCTCAAACGCGTATCCAGAAATTAGTCACGTCCCTTACCCATTCTCTTCTCTAGAGATGAAAGCACATAGACAAACCAATGTGATCTCACCCTACTTATCAAAGATTCGGAGCCTACACACAAACAAGAGGTCTGATGTCACGTGTGTGTGTGTGTAGGAGTGTGTGTTCATGAGCGTGCTTGTTAGGGCTCCTTTATAAAAGGTCTGGAGGTCGAGATTTCTCAATTTTTCTGCTGAGGATCTACTCTCGCCACGGGGTGAGTAGCCCTTCACTTCAACATAGGCAGACTTAGGGAGGAAATAGAAAGCTGACAAAAATGGATTTGGACTGAGGAACTTATTTGGACCGAGGAAACACTTGTTAAAGTAAGGCAACAATTAGCCCTTGACTCTTTGTTGGATTCAATTTTGTAGGAACTCAGGCACGTCGACATTTTGAATAGTTGTCTGACGATAATTGTTCGGTTCCATAGTTGACGGTTTCTTGCGTTGCCCAAGTGTAACATTTTGTTTTCCTTGGAGATACGACTATTTAGGCGTTTTTGATTTTTGTCTGTCACTTGATTTGCCTGCGACAAGGCAGAAATCGTCTTTGCCTTCTACTCCTTTTTGTTAGGCTCAGATACAAAGAACTCAAAAGAATAATCCAAGTGGTTTGGCATTTTTGCTTAACTGTTTTCTTTTTTTGTCTGAAAACAAATATTTGAGAACAGGACATTTTGTATTTTGTTTTGTAAATTGGATCAATATTTTGTGTTGTTAGAAGATGCAGATGTGTGACATCCCTGTGCGGCGGCTGGTGGTCTTTGTGCTCCTGGTGCTCCTCCCCACCGGGCTGTGTGAGCAGAACCAGAGGTGAGGCCAACACGCCGTGAGCCGTCTCGTCCCTCAAGACCAAAAACGTCCATTGAGGTTTCTGGTGGTCTTTCCTTGTGCTCACAGTCGCCGAGCGGTGGCCGAGCACCAGCTGATGCACGACCGCGGTCGCAACATCCAGAGCCTCAAGCGGCTCATCTGGCTGTCGGGGGCCATGGAGGGTCTGCACACGGCTCAGACGCGCTCACTGGTGGCACCGGTGGCCCGGGAGGCCCCCGAGGACGAGGACGACCCTGACGTGGCCGCTCTGCTACGCCGGCTCCTCAGAAACTTCTTTCAGAGTCCTTACGGGACGCGCGCGGTCCAGCGAGAGGCCTGAACCCCTCGGCTCCGTCAAAACCTGACTCCTTGCTGCAAAACGGAATGCGGTATAGCGGATATCAAAAGTCTACACACCCCTGTTCTAAGGCCAGGTTTTTGTGATGTGAAATAAATGAGATCACGATAAATCAATTCAAAAGTATTTCCACCTTAATCCCCAACAGATGGAGGGGAAACATGTATATTCATTGCAGACAGTTTTGTATGAACAAGTGGCACTTGAGTAAAAGTATAATTTATCTATGTATTTACAAAATGTATGTGTTGTCTATATCATGTATTTGTCAGTCATACGAATGGTGTAAACAAGACCTTCATTGTGGAAATAGGCCATCCTTTGTCATCTGTTGTCACGTTCACGTTGCTACCTTCTCCCGCTTCTTTTATCTTGATTGCTCCCTTTGCTAATAGTAACTCCCGCAGGATTGCAGCTTCTCAGTATTTAATGGATGCCGGAAAAATCGAAGACATGGTTGTGGAGCCTTCTCTGCTGGCTTGCGGAGGAAGGTTCAACCCCGGCCTCCAGGATTACTTATCTTAGTAATACTCTTGGAAGGGGGCAACTCTGCCTAGCCTACGTGAGCTCCCTGAACTGAAATCAACTAATAAGCGTGCCAAGGGTGTCCTGGACGCCAAAATCTGCAGGAAAGGTCACAGTGACAGAGCTCATGTGACCTATTTTGTAATTAAATTTGAATAAAAATCAACATGATAGTTATTAGGATCACATGCAATTGAAATCGCATTTATTACGTTGCCTAATTTGAAAACACATTGACAGACAATTCCTTTTAATAGGAAAATTTCGGTTGAAAAGTGCAAAGTCGGTGTTAGCTCCGCCCTGTAAACCAGGTGCGCAGTTGGGTAGAGCTCTGCAAGTAACGCGAGATTTCCAACGGGATGACGCCAGCTCTCGTGCGCTGTCTGTCAATCACGGTGACACTGAAGCAGCACTGCACCGGTCGGTGCGGATTTCTATTCTCCTCATCGGCACACGCCACACATTGGCCCCTCGATTCCAACAAGCCGGAGGAGGGGACCTTTTGCTCCGCCACCGTGGGTTCCTGTGTGTAGGCGTGAAGAGCCTTGGGTCTCCCGTCGGACCTTCTGCGGCTCTCGGTGCAGGTACGTGCCTCCGGCTACGGATCTTTAGCACTCGAGGCTAGCTCAGGCCGGGAGGAGCCGACTCCCTGCCCGACTCTCCCCTTCTCCCACGCCCGTTCCCGCAAGCGTGACACTAACCCTCGCCCTATAGGGCTGCGTCCGGCGCGGTAGTTCCACGACACAACCGCGCGGGATTGCTTCCTAAGCGGAGCAGACAAGTTGGCCGCTCGGGAGGTGGCGGCTAGCCGAGCTAATGCTAATGCTCATGGTTCAACATCAGCGGCCAGGCTGAAGCTATGCTCGTCGCTAGCTCTGCAGGTGTTTTTTGACACGCTGCAAGCAGCGTTGATGACCGCATGGTCGTCTGTTTTGGATGACATTATTGCAATGATCGTCGCCTTCACCCTCCCGTCTCGCGATTCTTATAGCTTGTTTCACCTTTCCGAAGTAATCGACCTGTTCGAAGCGCTTGCTTATGAATTTGCACAGGCATTCACGTTTAAATTTGATTGTTGCATAACACCACGATCAGTAAATACTTTTAAATAACATTAGCCAATGTCAATGTAAATTGCAAGCGTAAAATAACCGTGTTGAATATTTTTATATTCATTGGCTGATTAACCGATCACCAGAATTTTGTTCTGTCAAAAATCAAAGTCAACATCAGCCTCCAAAAATCCCTACCAGTCGGCCGCAGTGAGAAAAAAGAAAGAACAACATTTTGTAAAAAGGCTGAAAGTTAAGCAAATGCTTTTGTTCTGGTGACGACTGTAGGTGGTGTCCAAATTGGGAGCAGCGGGCCAGCCGGGGCTCCATGAGTGCGACGGGGCAGCAGCATGGGGGGGGGCTGCGCTCCCGCCGGGCGCTCGTCCGGGACCGGGAGCCCGGCCCGGGCGCCGGCGTGGAGGCGAGCTGCTGGCTGGCGCCCGGAGTGCTGCGCAGGTTCCTCGAACTGCCTTCGCCCCCCCTCTCCAGACATCAGCTCAAAAGGCTGGAGGAGCACAGGTACACTCACAGTCGATCGCTGCCCAAAACTGCCACCGTGATGTATGGAGGTATTATTTATTTATATTAAGGCCGGTCTGAGAAAATATTTCTGACACGTAAAAAAGGTTTTTTAAATAATGCCGGGCCGCAATCTGTCGAGGGTGCTGTCGGTTCCGCCCCAAACTAGGTTGCTGCCTGGACAAGCCGGTGAGAAGTTTCCCCATTCGATCGTACTGTGTGTGTGCTCAGCCGGCTTTCGCGGGAATCAATGAGGCTATTTGGCGCCCGGACGGGACAAGCCGGCGGGTTCTAAATCGTGCGTGCGTGCGCAGGTACAGCAGTGCCGGCTGCTCGCTGCTGGAGCCTCTGATGCAGCGCTACTGGGAGTGGCTGGTGGGCCGCGTGCCTGCCTGGATCGCACCCAACCTTATCACCATCGTCGGCCTGGCCACCAACATTGTCACCACCCTGGTGCTGGTCTACTACTGCCCCACCGCCACCGAGCAGGTCAGCAAGCTGAGTCGCGGCGCCTCAAAATGTCCGACCGACCAACCCGCACTGCATTTGGCAGGCGCCGCTGTGGGCGTACCTGATGTGCGCAGTGGGGCTCTTCGTGTACCAGTCGCTGGACGCCATCGACGGGAAGCAGGCCAGGCGCACTAACAGCAGCTCGCCTTTGGGGGAGCTCTTTGACCACGGCTGTGACTCCCTCTCCACCGGTCAGACATTTTATTTGCTAGCAAAAAAAAAAAACTTACCTGCGTCACTCTACTACCACCTTCAGGCAGAGCGCGGCGGGGGGGGGTCACCGTGCTGCTCTTTTTATTAATTTTTAGTTTGATTATCAATAGCCGTAGACCGCGTGGAATAGCTTATATTAAATCTTGAAGTAAAATGTAATACACTATTCCAAGGTGTCTGTCATAGGACATTGGTTTGACAATGGGAAAAGACATTTAAATGAGTAAATTTTAAGAACCGAGCTTTATTTTTGTCACGTTTGACATTCTGCTCCCCACATGTGTTATTTTATACGCTATGTTGAAATGTTGCCGCCCATTTTGTCTTTTGCAGTATTTGTGGTGTTGGGAACAAGCATCGCGGTGCAACTGGGCACCAACCCCGACTGGATGTTTTTCTGCTGCTTCGCCGGCATGTTTATGTTCTACTGCGCCCACTGGCAGACCTACGTGTCGGGAACGCTGAGATTCGGCATGTAAGTTGGCCAACATGCACACAGCCGAGCTGGCGTTGCCGTTTTCCACTTCAAATAAAGGGACAAAGCTTGCGTGACTATGAAAGAATTATTAAGCGTATGCTCGAGGTGCTCAACATTAACGATTGGCAGTAATTCATGTCTTGTCCCTCAGCATCGACGTGACCGAAGCGCAGCTCTTCATCATGAGCATGTACCTGCTGGCAGCTCTCGGAGGCTCCGCCTTCTGGCAGGCGCTGGTAAGGAATACGTTCTTGTGTCCATCTCGTAGGCAAAAAAAAAAAAAAAACAAGTTGCAGAAGCCTTAAAAAATATTCCAGTCATCTAAGAAAGAGTTGATTTTGTTTGTTTTATAGTAATCAAATGTCCTCCCTCCAGTTCATGACAAAATGCAATGGGGATGACGCCTTTCGAATTGTAAAATCTTGTGCAGCCACGAGGGGGCGCCTGCCCACCTCACTGGCCGTGCCTCATCTCAAACGGAACCGTTAACCATCTCCTCATTCCTCATTCAGTCTTAATCCTAAATAAACAGTTAACATATTACTCTACAACCTTAAAGGCAAAACAACCGGGGACTAGAGTTTGACACCCTACGTGCCATCTAAAGCTTCGAACTCGAATGTTTTGGGGTTTTTTTTTTTGCACTTGGGTGAAAGAAGACGACTTCTTGTGGCGCATCATTCAAGCAGAACTCTGTTTCCCTTTTGTCTCCGCAGATTCCCGTTGTTAACGTCCAGGTGAAAATGGTTCCTGCCATTTTCACCTTTCTTGGAGCAATCTTCTCCTGTAGCAACTACTTCCGAGTCATCTTCACCGGAGGCGTCGGCAAGAACGGCTCCACCATCGCGGTAAGTCTGCGCTAGTTGCGTTTAGGTTTCGAGTGGAACTTTCAGGAGGTCCTCTGAGCCTTCCCGGGTTGCTTTGGAAAAGGAGCTCCTGCTTGAAATATTGTGACTCATGTTTTTTTTTTTTTCCTGTGGTCAGGGAACCAGCGTGCTGTCGCCGGTGCTGCACATCGGTTCCGTCATCGTTCTGGCCGTCATGATTTACAAGAAGTCGGCCGTGCAGCTCTTCGAGAAACACCCCTGTCTTTACATCCTGGCCTTTGGCTTCGTCTCCGCCAAAATCACCAATAAATTAGTTGTAAGTCAAACACACTGGTTTTTCTTTTTTTTCCCCCCTCCTTCCCCCTCCCCTCCCCTCCCCTTCTTGAGCACCTCGTTTGCACTGAGCACGTGCGTCCATCCCGCGCTGACTGGTGTCGTCTGATGTTGTGTCCTCAGGTAGCGCACATGACAAAAAGCGAGATGCACCTGCACGACTTGGCCTTCCTGGGACCAGGCCTCCTCTTCCTCAATCAGTATTTCAACAGTTTTATTGACGAGTACCTGGTGCTGTGGATTGCGCTGGTGAGTGACACTCATCCGCTTGGTAATGGCAAGGCGCCTTGCTTTGCTGGCGTGCTAATGGCTAGCGTGTCGGCGCAGGTTCTGTCCTTGTTGGATCTGCTGCGCTACTGCGTGAGCGTGTGCAACCAGATCGCCGGCCACCTTCACATCTTTGTCTTCAAGATCACACCTTGCTCGCTACGCTGATTGCTCACCATCTGTCCCTAACCGTCCGTCCGTCCGCCTCCCTCAGTTGGCTTGTCAAAAGTCGCCGCTTGAGCTGAGCCAACGCCAGGAGCCGTCATGTCACAGTCGACCATTACTTCCTGTCAGTGTTTGTTTGAAGACTTCAGGTGCTACCCGAACACACACACACACACACACAGAAAGGAAGAAAGCAAGCAACACGTTTGGGTTCATACGCACATCTTTTTTTTCGTTGCTTCTTTCTCCCTGTTGTAAATAGGTGCCTTTTGATTGGCTTGCCTCCTTATTACTGCAACTTTATTTTTGTATTTTACTTTGCACACAATGTGTCCTGTCTAAAGTTGCAAATAACCATATATTAGCTGTACATTTTGAGGGGTTAAACTGGGCTCTTTTATTTATTGTCGACATGCGTGTGTGAAGTTTTTGTTTGTGCCAAAATTAAATAAATACAACACCTATTGAATCAAACTAAGTATTAATGGATGGAAATGTAAAAATAACTCAAATACTAATCGTAATCTTATCTAACGACTGATTTGATCGATTGTATGCCCTTTTTTCTCATTATGTAACGGAATTCTTTATCTCGTGAGTGACATTTTTATGTACTTATGACATTATTAATGATTTAATGGAATTAAAAATGACAAAATAGAAATTCCATAGAATAATTCAATAATTAATCAAATGTTATTTGATAATAAAAATGCCATCAAATGAACAACTCTAAATGTTTCTTTCAAACGCAAATCCCGCTAAAAATATGTCAAACGTAATTCATACAAGAATGAAAGTTCCTATTAGATTAAATTATGTCATAGTTGAGTATTTGACAGTTTCATATATGGGACATGGAATGAATTTGTTCACGTTTGAGTGAATAAGCCGCGGTTTATTTAATTTTGGCATGGAAGCACATCTTTGGCCTCTGATCGGACTCTCGGCTTTTGCCGTGTATTTCCTCTGCCTTGTTCACAGCAGACGGAAACCATTTTTTCCCCCCTTTCTTTTCGATTCTTACATTGTGACCTGATTCTTTTGTTCAAAGTCTAAAACAAAAGATGGCACGTGGTGTCAGCACCACCCAAAGGCGTACTTTTGACGGCTTCACTTTCAAATTTCAGCGTCCAAAACAAAAGATCTCTCAAGTGCTTTGTGCAGACGCATCCTTTTGTCAAGGTCATTTTGACATTAATTTTTTTGAAGCGTGATATCGTTACAGCGCCACCCAGAGGCAATCGAACATTTCAAGTGCTTTCTGTACAGCCAAGTCATTTTGACATTGTTACCGTTGATATTATTGATTTTTATTTTAAAAGTCCAAAATGTGGCATTGTTACAGCGCCACCCATAAGTCCGGCACGCTCACAACATGCGTTGGTGTGGAAATTTTGTAGTGCTTTTTACGTGAAGGGCCTTTGTCGACATCTCGGTCAATTTGTTTAACGTGCAAAAGTAAACACTGCGTGGTGACAGCGCCACTCGCGGGCCCGGCATGTCGGCGACCTGCTTTGGAGCGGAAAATTTGAAGTGCTTTCCGACATGTGACATTGTTTCAAGTGTGCGACCATATTAACTTCCAAAAGCAAAACACGCACTTCATTGACTGGCGCAGTCCCTCGAGGTGATGGATGGTGCGTTTCATGTTAGCCTAGCATGAAAATAAAAACATGTTAGCAATTAATGAGAGATATGTCAACAAATCCCCTGACTGCTTTTGCGTTGCTTTTTTTTTTTTTTGTCACAGGAAGTGACCGACATTTTTCCTAAGGCCAACTCTGTTGAACACCCGCACACGCACTCACTCCGCCCTCGCATATCTGCTTCTCCTCTGCTGTCACACACACACACACACACACACTGCGAGAGGGTTGTGTGTGATTCCGCTGCTGAATTTTTAAAGCTGTTGTGGAACTTCGCGAGGTCAGTGTGGCGAAGGATTGCGTTACAAAGACACACTCACCCGCTTGGCCACGATACCGATTCTTCTTCGTGGATTGTCTGGTATGTTCCTCATCGCACATGACACGCTCAAAGTTGACTTCTTGCCATATTTAATAATTTCTTAATCACATGGTCGAAAGCTGCTGCTATGCATTTGTGTGTTTTTGTGTACTTGGGCAGTATATCGACCAAATATCGTCATAGCGATAATTGCCCACACAGTGAATTGGATGAATTTGACCAATCAAATGCAACCTTCAATATTACAGTATTTACTCTAAATTAAAAAAAATTGATCTCAAGACCAATGCCTTTTTTCACATCTGTTCAGGGAGCATCATTTCCATGTCTTTGCAAACATCTCAGACTGATTTGTCTTTCAGCTAACCTAATGTGTGTATGTGTTTTGCTCAATGTTACGGAACATTCTAATTACTTTCTCTTGGCTTTGTTTTGGACCCCTTTGCATCTGTTTTGTTTTTGTAATAAAGAAAATTTAGAGTTTTCAGCTGTAATGGCCGAGTTTTCGGAAATATAAAAGAGCTTTCAACTGGTCTACTAGCAAACACCAAAAATTGTTTTCTCTTCCGATAATCATCCAAGAAACATAGACGAGCCTCAAGTATGTGATTTGTAAACAATTCAAAGTCTTGCGCTAAAATATCGCTTACGCGGCAACAAACTTTTGAAAATTTGGGACGTGCAAATGACATCAATTCACTCGGGACCAAGCGGTCCTGATGCTGTCACCGTAGCAACATGAGCATCAACAGTCAGAGAAAGAAGGCAGAAGTCCTGACACGGCGGGGCAGCACTCCCGTCCGCCCCACCCGGGAGTGCTCACCCTGCACCCGGGACCCCTACGCCGGCAGCAGCGGCCCACAGCGCAGGCACCCTCCCCTGGGACAGTCGGCATCCTTCCAGCCGGGGGACACACGTTGCCGGGCGCAGTGGAGCGCCGACTCGGACGACGACTCGGACTGCGTTCACAGGGTGCTGTTGCTCGGCGACCACGGCGTGGGCAAGAGCAGCCTGGCGGGAATCTTTGCCGGAATCAACGACAAAGACGAACAACTGGAAGGTGAGGAGACATTTTAGCTAACTTTAACAATGTATGTTTTGGAAACCTCAAAGACCTTTTTGAGTCCTCAATGTGTTTCCCTAAACACCAAAGAGAATTTAGCATTCGAAATAGTCGAGCAAAAGTGTTTTTGTGAACAAATACAATTTGGTCAAGAAAGCTAACCTATGTGCTTTCATTAAAGACAAATCTTAATGTTTTTTATTTGTAAATATAAAAACATTTGACAGACCTGAGTTGTTTTTTTTTTAAACATCAAAGGCAATTTATGGAGCTTGTTCGTAACCATTTTGAGCATTACACCTAAAGGTTAGTGTTTAGTAAACAAAGAAAATTTCATTTATCCTAGCATGCAAGCATTTGTAAACGTCAATGGCATCGCTGTGTTCCGGTTTTGTCGCAACACGAGGGTCAACTTTGGCCAAATGGCTTCACGCAAGCATCGGATCACTGCCGACGTCAATAACTTTCAGTCGACCCGCCATCGTCTGCTTTGACTTTGAATGACCTCATTGATGGACTGTCTGCCACTGGCAGCGTTTTGATCCGCTTGCCATGCAACGCATTCCTGCTCATAGGTTTTTTTTCTCTCTCTCTCTTTTTGTTTTTGCATGGGGTCAGAAGACACATACGAGAGGACGCTGACTGTTGATGGCAAGGAGACCACACTGGTTGTCATGGATACGTGGACAAATGACAAACTGGTGAGAGCCGTCAAAATTGTTACAAAACACGGATGATAGATGTTTACAAAAAAGTGAATGATTTCACTACCATTCCATGTGAGGACGAAGACGGGCGTGCGGGCAGTGAGGCCTGCCTGACAGGTGGCAGCGCATACGTCATCGTGTACTCGGTCAGCGACCGGAGCAGCTTCGACGCGGCGGCCGAGCTCCGCATCACGCTACGGCGGCGGCGACAGGTCGACGATGTGCCCATCATCCTCGTTGGCAACAAGAGCGACCTGGTGCGCTCCAGAGAGGTGGCACTGCAAGGTGAACCTCTGAATTGTCTAAAATGATTTTAGAAAAAGTCTCGGGTTCTCATATGTAGTCATGATCTGTTTTCTTTTCCAGAAGGTCGAGCGTGCGCGGTAGTTTTTGATTGCAAGTTCATTGAGACGTCAGCGTCGCTGCAACACAACGTGAGCGAGCTCTTTGAGGGTGTGGTGCGCCAAATCCGACTGCGCCGCTCGGGCGCATCGAACGCCGACGCGGCGCAGTTCCGACGCGCCTCGTCCTGCAGGCGCAAGGAGAGCTTCACTCAGAAGGCGCGACGCTTCCTGGACCGCTTGGTGGCGCGCAACAACCAGCGTGTGGCCGTCAGGGTGCGATCCAAGAGCTGCCACGACCTGGCCGTCCTCTGAGGGACCCGTCCTGACCCAAAGACGATTCTCCCACGGACACGATTGCCTGTTTCAGGCACGATGGATGGGACAACTTATGTAAGCCTTTGACCTGGGATGTAGCTTGTTCATGCTAGCAAACAAATGGATGAAAATGGAACCGGAAGGTAGCCTGAAAAACACGGGCAGACATTCAACATGAGTGTTTATTCACTCACACACAGGCGGACGCACCTGGCCCAGATTCAGTCAGACGTTAAAAAGCACTTTCATGCATACACTCACTCTTGTGCAGACACATATTCTTTCTCTTCTCTCTCTCTCGCTCTCCCTCCCTCCCTCATCTCTATCTCACGCTCTCACCTCACACACGCACATTTAGACACTTTCATAAACACGAGCGCAAACAAAGACGAATGCACACATTTAAACACACACGCGCACACAGTAATGGAAGACCAAGTGTGTTGAAGGGGGGCAGTAGATGGATGAAGGGTGTTGAGCATTGATTTGTAATGGAAAGAATGCAACTCACGTGACACACACACACGCACACACAGCCGCATGTAAACATCCTCTAGTGGAGCAGAGGTCCAAAGCTGTGAGATCCCATATCGTGCGTGCGTGTGTGTAATACAGATTGCAATCTTCATCGCTTTGTGTCTTTGAGTTTTGCCTATAGGTTTGCTGAAGACACTGAATGAAGTGCCTTCGGTGTTCCCAGAAACTAGCGTGTTACAATTGTTAAATACTACTTCCAAAAGCGCACACGTCGTTAATTCAGGTGAAGACTCAAATTGACTTTAGTGATTGCAGAAACACGTTTACTGCTTTTTTTTTTACGGTCTCTGAATTTTCTGTGATGTTTAAAATGAAAATGTATTAAAAGTCACGGAAGACTGTTGTTTACAAACATGTAAAGCGCGCACACTAAAATTTTGGTTCCCTCTGCTGGTTGCTCACTTAACTTTTCCCGAGCAAAAGTTATCCAAAATCCGGAGCAAAGATTATGAAACCACACAAACCTAAATCACGTTCATTCATACTTGGATGACAGTTTTCGCTATGAATCAAAATCATGTCAGCATCTTAGCAGCATCTATATTGCGTCTACACAAATATTTGCCTTGAGGGTAAGACATTCCTGACAAACATCTTGAGACATGTTAGTTTGGCATGCAGATAATGACACACACGCACTTGCACACACACATAACGCAATAAAAGTAAGAAGATGTGGATGTTGGGATTGTTGCTGCGGTTCACTTATCCATACCAGATGGGTATGGAAGGAAATCCATAGAGGGGCGTCGGCAGCATTCCTGCAGTACTTGGTGTCAAGTTAACGTTAAAATTGCAGGAAACAAAGTTGCAGCCCTTTAGATTAAAATTCGATGTCTTATTTCACCAATCATTTTGCCCCAAGACCCAAATATTTCATTATGTATATTTATTTCGGTTTTCTTTAATCAAGCGTTTATCTATCAATACCCTTGTTGCAGTGCGCCTGCTCGACTACTGCAAAAAAATAATGTTATTCTTCACTATATTTTCACCCGGATTGGGGTCCTTTCATGATGCATTATGGGGAGGGGGCGGCATTTTTGTGCGACAGCTTTGGGTGACAATCATAAACAAAAGAAAAATATCTGACCGTGGATTTCCAAACTAACTCATTATCCATGTCTTGGGATTTATTTTGAAAGACACAACGGAAACGGTTTGTGTAATTAACAAGACGCCGTCCTTGGGCCGTGCCCCGCTCAGGTCTGCTCCCCTTGCAACATCTTGGGTGTGTTTGCCGTAAAAATTTGTTCTTGAGCAGGATGAACACCGCAGGTAAGCACCCGTCAACATAACGTCCAATGAAGAGCAACAGTCTGCGGATTCCAGCAGCCAACCTTAAACCGCTTGCTTACATTAAGTCCGCGGACCGTTTTGTCTATTTTGTTTGTTATTAATTTCATTATTATGAAGCGGTTTTGTCATCAAAAACAAAATTTCAAGTACCTATGCACCCCGGGCAACCAATTGAATCCAATTCTTGCGCAACAATCATGTTGGGCCCAATCACGTGACCGCATGAGCGTTGCCGAGGCTGGAAGAATTCAATCTTGGAACGGGCCAAGTGGGAATACGTGAACCCTTCGAATTCATTTGTCCACTTGTGATCTGGGACAGTCTGAAACGCTTCATGAGATAAAGCTCAACGTTCATCCTTCAAGCTGCTGACTTTAAATTGACCCAAGGAGTTGGGTCAATTTGTTTTCTAAAAACAACCCAATATCAAAATCGTCGCACTAATATTCGATGTCATCTATTTATCGATCCATTAATGTGTGTGCGTCTAAATCTTTGAGATATTTCGAAGTGACTGACAGCGACCAGTCGGTGTCAGGTTGTGCAGTGTGAGGGTCTGCAACAGCTGCATGCATGCATGCATGCATGCAAGTCACGTCATGCGTGCGCGTTGTTATTTTCACACGGATCGTATGTCTTAATTGCAAAGTCGAAACCTGAGGCTTCGTTTCGCCTCCTTTATTTGACAGAATGTTCCCTTGTGTTCCAGTTCTCGAATGATTCCCACCTTTTTACTTCCGCTCCGTGTCCTATTACTTTTGTCCAAGTTCCACAATTTTTAAACATGTCCTGTTTGTGTCCCAATAATATACTACCAACTTCCCACTTTTTTTTAACTGGCTGTATTTCCAAATACTTCTGTTTAGATGTTATTTCTTACCTTTCTTCAGCTTTTCACTTCCCAACACTTTTCCTTCCCCATTTTACTTCCTGTATGTGTCCCAATATTTAATCGGAGCACATGTTGTTAAGGAAGTGAAAAATGAAGACTGTCACCCACAATGACTTCTTTTTGACATGTCCATGAGAAAGTCTACCTTATTGTTTTGCGTTGCTTTCAGCCATGTACCCGCCCACCAACACATTTCCCAACATGCCCGGGTACGAGGACATGGGCCAAGGCGGAGGTGAGAGCCGGCCAGCCATACCAAAAACTTGAAATTTGGATCCATCTTCTCACATGTTCCATTTATGTCCAGCCTTCCTGCCGCCCCCCATGCCCGTGGAGCCGGTGGCCCCGCCCCAACCGGGCCCCGAGGCCGACCACTGGAGGTACGACATCTCTCATCCGGTCCACTCAAGTGGGGTCGCGCCATATGGTCCCCATTCTTATTTGAAAAGCTACACCAGGCTTAGAACCCTCATCCCCGCTCAGTGCTGCTTTCCATTTTGTGGCACAACGTGGTACTGCACTAAGGGTGGATGAAGTGCTTTGATAAACGCAAGTCCTGTTGTTTGCTAGCATCCCGTCCTTGTCTGAGGACGCCGCACGCGAGGCCTTCCGGAGCTTCGTCGCGTCCAACTGTTGCTACAACAAAGCGCCAGCCAACGACGGAGTCATCACGCAGATGGAGCCCTTCAACACTTTCAGGGTTAGCAAAAACGCTACACTGGCTTCACTTTGCACTTCCTCTCTTGTCTGTCCATGTCATGGATGACAATCATGCTCACTGTATATATATGTGTGTGTGTTCATTAGTATCGACTAGAGACTTTCACGGAATCTAGGTCAACCGAGTGGGGCAGCAAACCTCATGAAGGTACCCCCCCCCCCACCACACACACACACTAGTAAGGTGTGTGATGGACGGCCGTGTGTGTGGTATGAATGAGCAGGCGAGGCGCCGGACTTCTACACCCAGACGGCCCCCCGTCCCTGGGAGATTCAGGCCACGCCCCCTAACATGTTCACCAATCACACGGAGCTCATCCGCGTGCCTTACACCTCCTCCATAAAGGTGAGTGTGCCTACGTTGCTACACAATTGTGTCAAATGCTTGTTGAGCTTGACGTGCGTATGTGCGTGCAGGATTGCCACGACTGCAATGGGACCGGGAAGAAGCCATGCGAGGAGTGCAAAGGAAGCGGACATGTGAGTCGGGCTTCACTAACACAAGCGCAGATTTTTTGCAAACATCACATGACCGAATCCAAATGATAGCGCTTGGGGGTTGACCGCGTTTGCTGCCGTGATCGGCTCCATGACTCATAGTGGGTGGATTTTGTTCAAACTGCAATGTCATCGACCTGCTTGGAAATCCGCTGAGCGTTTTGCCGGTTTGGTCACGTGCCGTTCACCCTGCGAGGGCGATCATCAAATCGGCAAACATTTATCCATCCCTTTTGGATAAAGCAGCAGCTGGACGAGCGTGTTTTTGGTGTGTGCGTGCGTTTCAGAAAGCGTGCTGGGTGTGTAACGGCTCGGGCACCAAAGACGATCAGAACTGCGCCCACTGCAACGCTACAGGCAAAGACGGGTACTGCGCCCTTTCTCAACATCGCCACCTCGACTTGGCTGTTTGATTGGTTCCCTAACCGTGCTCCAAGCTCCCATCTCAAATCATCTTTCCCCATTGAAATGTATGGGAGTGCCATCAATCTGTTCCAGAAAGACCAACAGGAATTGTTTTATCAAGGCGACTTGCGAGCTAAGCAGTACGCGTCTGAATGTCTTGTGGGATTTTTCACACATGCTCCTGCAGATGCAGGAAGTGTGACAGTCGCGGCTACGACAATTGTGAGACGTGCAAGGGAAAGAAACAACTGCTGACCTTCATCCAGCTCAAAGTGGAGTGGTGAGTCGCCGGCGTTACAATTGTGTCCTTGATGGACAGCTCACATAAAGTTGGATGGAAAATGACGCACACTTGTACGCAGGACTAACCATGTTGAAGATCACGTGTTGGAGCAGAAGAGCGGCTTGAAGATTGACAACCTGCGTTCAGTTAGCGGAAAGGAGCTGTTCAAGAACAGCCATTACCTGGTACACACGGACACACACACACACACCAAAAAAACTACAAAACGCAACCAGTTGAACGAGTGAACATGCCTCAGGTGTACCCGCTCGTCGGTTTCCCCGAGCCGGCCGTTAGCGAGGCGTCGGCACGGCTGGTCCAAGAGCACCAGAGCAAGTACACCCAGACCTCCAGGATCCTGCAGCAGGTAAGGACGTCACCACTGTGCTTGGATGTGTACGCATGTACTTTGTATGCATTTCTGTTGTGTATGTCTTTGTGTGTATTTTTCTCTATGTGCGTGTAGGTGTATGGTCTTGTATGCGTGTGCTTTTGTGAGTGTGTGTCTTTGTCTGCACGTGTGTGCCTGTATTTGGATGTGTTTTTTTTTTTTTGCATACATGCAGTACATATATGCAAGTGTGTGTGTGTGTGTGTGTATTCAGAAGCAGACAGTGGAGTTAATCCCCATCACCAAAGTGAGCTACAAGTGGAAAGGCGACTCTCACGTGTTCTACGTTTTTGGCAACGAGCAGCAGGTCAGCGCCGACTACCCAGCCAAATGCTGCTGCGTCATCCTCTAGATCTGCCTCTTCCAATGCTAACCACCAGACAAACAAAACAAAAAGTGCAAAAGTTGTCGGATGGAGACCGTGGATGTTCGCAGATGCGGAGGCCTGCATTATCTTGGATTCAAACATTTATACGCTGTGACTGTTCGATTATAAACACTAGTGCATTTCGTTTTCTGATGTCATTAAAACTAGACTCTTACTAGTAGAATGAATTTGTACCAACTAAAAACCTCTCAAAACCTGGACACTTTGCTTGGACCGTCTCCCTCTTTGCAAATTATGAATCCATCATCAAAACACAATTTGTTACAGATGGCCACTAAAGTGTGCGACGCGGTGCGCACCAGACGTGCTAACCAATGCAGAGGTGCAGGTTCCATTCAAGCTTCTTGTGTGGAGTTTGCATGTTCTCCCCGTGCCTGCGTGACTTTCCTCCCGCATTCCAAAGATATGCGCGATAGGCCGATGGAGCGCTCCAAATTTGCCTGTAGACGTGAGTGTGAGTGCAAATAGTTCAGGGTGTTTCTCCCGCCTACCGCCATAAGATAGCCTCCCGCATACCCTCATGAGGATGAAACGATTCAGAAAATGGATGGATGCATGGACCACTAAATTTGACTACTCTTCTTTTGCCTTATATTGCCACCCAGTCTAAATATTGCTGTTTACACTAATTTTTTACATGATTACCTCATAGTTGGAATGGGAGTGCAAGGCTTTGTGGATGTTTTCAACTTTTTGCCTTAATAATCTCAATGGGTAAAAACAACTCATGGAAAAAAAAACAATATGCGCAATATGAAATTGTCCATTAAGTTCGTATTGAAATTTTCTTCAGAAAACTCTAGTGCCTCCAGCTGGCTGCCTCCAATACAACTAGCCAAAATGTTTTTTTTATTATATGTATTCTTTTTTAGTAAATACGTAATGTGTTGCATGCCTTCCTATAATATGTGGCATTTTACATGTGTCTTGTTTATCTCGTGACATATTCACTTTTGCATGTTGAATATTTAGAATTTGTCCAAGCACGTTGACGATAAATGGAATGACTTGATGACATGGTGATGTTTGTGCAGCGGTGCTTTTTATTATCATTGTATCCCTCTAAAAACAAATAAACAATCGCTAATACTGGAATCTATCACTTCTGGTTGGTGTGTTGGAAAAAAAAACATACATGTGTCTGTATGTAGTATGGATAGCTATGTTTTTCTTTTCACATTTAATTTAGAACGAATTTTTTTTATTTATTGTAAAGGTACATTTTTTAGAGGTAACAAATACTGTACAAATGTCAAGTCTGACAATATAAGCAAATTAATCAATTATGGCAAAGATGACCAAATACGTGCAGCGAAAAGGTGAATGTGCGTGTGACGTCACTAGCATGGCGCATAAACGTCTCACACCGGCCCGCCCCCTGCTCCGGCATCAAGCCCCCCCCCATCATCCCCAAGCAGCGAAGACGAAGGCGGACGGACCTCCGGTGTCGAATCTTCACGTGAGTTTGTCTTTTTTTATGTTATCTCTCGACGATTGGATGTCGATGACTTGTTTGACATAAATTTGGGCCGCTAATGTGTGTTTTGTATGTGTGCGCAAGTGGGTGAGTGTCGCGTCGAACAAACTCGATCGGGGGTCCCCGCAAACTTTGGGCAACTTTTTATGCTAATGTAGCGGATATCTTGAACCAAAAAAAAATATTAAAAAATTCTTGGTCCGATCGAGTCGGTCCGCTACACGAAAGAAGAATAACTGGGGCGAAGATGACGATTCTTGTCTGGAAATTTTTTTTTTGTTTGCTTTTAAACAATTTTTTGCCTGTTTGTTTGTTGACCAAAACTGTGATGGCATCTCTCGGCTTCACTGGTGACACGATCCAACCTCCAAAGTTACAGAGTGGACCAAAACTTGCGGTTCGACACTCCCGCACTCAGCTATTAGTGAAGATATTTCTTTTCTTTTAAACATTTTGGATTTTTTATTTATTTATTGGGTGGGGGGGTTGCAGTTTATCAGCATATTTTTCAGCATTTTGGTGCCCCCCCCCACCCCCACACACATTTAACAGTACATAATACCGTATTGGCCCAAATATAAGACAACCCCGATAAGACGACCCCCTTTTTTCAAGACTCAAGTTAGAAAAAATACTTTTTGAACACCAAATTTAATTTTTATACAGAAAATAATTACATCCGAAACAAATGATTATAACAATATATTCGAGAGAGAAAGCATGTTATTTTTGCCTTATTCAAATCATGCAAATACTGTCCATCACATCTTCATATCTGAACATTTAAATATGTAAACTAAGTGCAATCACATTTGTAAATGAATGGCTTCTGGTTTTTGAAATGTGAAACCAATCTACTGTAATAAAACAACAAAATTGCAAAAACTACATTAACCATCAAAGTGAAGTCTAACTGTAGTCTTGAAACAAATCGGAATAAGGAAAAACATTGCAATAATATAATGCAAACTGCTACCGCTATTGTTGTACGTACGATGCGAGGCAAATTTAATGGAGTGCACCGGAGCTGTCAATCAAACGGCGTGCACACGAAGCAAACCGCGATCGGACAAACGGCACAACAATGGACAGTAGTAATGTGTATGCTCACTTTGTGTCAAAGACGCACACGATCACAGCAACATACTCAGTCGATACCAGCAACCTTTAATTTACCGCTGTGCAAAAGTGAAATATTTAAGGTACACAATTGAGATGGTATCTCGTATAGATTTTTATAGTGGAAAAGGACTGTCTGTTAGAAACAAGAATATGTCAGACGCTCCAGTTTCAATCAACATTAGCACTTGCTGACTCATTGTGAATACGATCTGTTGCTTTTGCTGGCTGTTTAAGAGGTTGTACCTTCTGTAACGCATATGGCAGCTTTTATCTCGAGGGACAGTGTTCCGACTGGAAAAAAGAGGGGGTGGTGGAGCGTTTGATTCCACCCACTTCAAAAAAAAAGGAGGAAAAAAAGCTTTTACAAGAAAAAAAGGGAGGGGATGTCGGGAAGAGTGCGTGGACTGGAAACGGCTGGTGCACGTGTGAGTCTGGTCGTGCATAGTGACTTGTTACTGCAAAAGGGAAAGACTTAAAAATGGCGATCAAAAGTGTCTTAAGTGCCTCACTTTTGGTTCGGAAGAGGAACCACACGATTCTGCTTCCTGTCTTGACTCGCTCCTGCTTGATGTGAACACGTGTTAGTTCCTGTTTAGCACTTGAACAATGTCACAGTCACGTTTTATTTGAAACGGGATTTGCCTTGCTCCCGATTGTACGATGGGTGACCCAAATGCGAAAAATATCCTTTGAATAATTTCCTCGGATCTTGACCTTTTGTCGAATCCTCAGAAACGGACACGCTTATGTAACGATCCAAAATACCGCCACAATTTACGCCGAGCACTTGGGCCAAATGATTTTTGGGAGTGTTGGCAGCATTTACTAACACTTACTTACATTTGACGAAACTCCCTCGTGTGGAAGCGTTGGTTGCCTACATAGTGTATTACGAACGTTGTTTGCCAACGAGAGAGTGAAAATGCTTCCCATTGAGAGGCCGCTGCCCGTTTCCACACAAGATTCCAGATCAGGTCAGTGACGTCCCATGCAACTCCCCCCGCCAGACCCCAAAATAACAGAGATAGTCTCACTCCACTCACTCTCACACCGAGGGGACGGACGGCCAGCAGGCCATCAATACAAAATGTCCTGAAATATGCGAGTACTTCCTAGAATTGTTTAGAAAAGAATCAGCCTCGGAGACACTTTTTTATCTGGCATTCTCTAGTGTGCATTGCCCTACAAACAAGAAAAAAATAATCTGAAGCAGCCACGGCCCACAAGACCCTGGAAGTCTAGATAGATAAGTAGATGGACGGTTGGAAAAGAGGGAGAGAGAACTGCAGGAAGGCTGCCACACATTACGGTGCCAGGAAGGAAAGACGTTTGAGTTGCAAGCTAAACAAACTAGGGCTTCACTTTTTCTCATGGCCCATTTGCACAACACCGGACTGAATTTTTGCCCGTGTGCCCCAGCAGGAAAGCGGCCTAGCGCACAGGACAGGAAGCCAACGCCCTCGCCGGGCCTCGGTGGACATGAAGGCGAGGCGAGCCCAAGCTCGCCGGAGGTGCGGATGTGCTCGGCCAAAGTGCTAGCAGGGCTGCGCCCCCCTCGCACCTCCGGCCATGTTGTTGAAGAGGAAGCTGTGCGCGGTGCTGGCCATTGCCGCCGTACTCCTCCTCATGCTCGCCAGCCACAGCATCCAGAGGAGACCCTTCTTGTCGCTGTCATTTGCCACGCCCACACGAGACGCCAGCGGTCAGGAGATGGGTAAGATGATATCGCATGTGACCTGCAAGTTTTTAACTAACCTTGCCATTTGAAAGCCTCAATCCACACTTGAAATGTGACTTGTTTTTCTGCGTGGTTTGTAGCGCCTCCTGCTGACGTCGGCGACACACACCAAGCAGTCGTCACCGCCACACCTGAGAAGCGGCCGACGAAGAGCGACGCCAGTCGGGAGACGAGGTAACGGATGGGAGCGTCCCCAACATTTGTGATGGTCTTAACGGCCCGCTCCTATCAGGCCCTGCGCTTGTCCCGAGTCGTGCGTGTCAGACGTGAGTGCCTCCGACTGGTTCCGCCTTCGCTACGATGCCGGACAGCGGCCCGTCCTCCGCGACGCGAGCGAACGCTTGGACCCGGAAGTGCTCGACTGGTGGCTGGTGAGCACAGTTCGCTCGTCCGCCAAACGCACATTTAGACTTCCGCAGCCCCAACAAACATTTGTTCTGGCAATCAATGACAATCTGCAAAACTTCAAATGAGACAGTGGAGTCTTCCAGAAAACTAGCATTTGTTCATAAAGGCAGTCAAGACAACCTTACATTTTTGGGTAAACGTCAATGTCAACGGAGCAAACATGCACGATTTTCAAATCGAACGAGCATCCGTGACGAGAATTTGCAGCGCCTTAAGCAGGACACGGACGGCCGTCTGAGCATATTTCCTGCTCTACATTAGCACACACACAGGCCATTAGGAGATTGAGGGGGGGGGGGGGGGGGGGGGGGTTGATTTCAGCTTGCTGATTCACTGCACCAAGCAGCTGCGATGCTTCCTTGAGATATGAGCTCAATTTCTATTTCTACTACGCTCACAACGCAAGGCATGTTTTTTTTTCCAACTGTCTTTCCCGGTTGAAATGAACGGCCACGTTCCAGCCTCCCCCTCCAACGTATTTTTTTGTAATGGAAAATAGTAGAACTTAAGTACAGTGGAGCCCCACGTACTCGCAATTAGAATGCTTCACATTCTTTCCCCAAAATGTTTTATTATATTATTTTGTTTGTCTTTGGAAGAGCCATTTTTGGTGGCCCTGAAATGCAAACAACAACAATGAACCAAACACGACAGCAAATCATAAACCACAACAACAAATGAGTAAACAAAACAACAAATAGCAAAATCATGATTGTGCAGTATAACCCGGCCCGGAAAGTAACGTGAGCTCTTTCCCTCGGCAGAGTCTCCAGCGTTCGGGCAACGACGGCACACTCCGGGAAGTGATGTCGCACATGTTCCAGATCATCTCGCCGCCTCCCGTGGACTTTGCGCCGCAGCCGTGGCGTTGCCGCACCTGCGCCGTGGTGGGAAACTCGGGCAAGCTGCAGAAGTCGGTGCACGGGAAACTCATCGACTCCCACACCTCGGTCATCCGGTACCTTTTCCACACTGACTCTTTTCGTACCGTCCCTCCCGTGCTCTCGCAGTCCTGACAAAGAAGTGGGACTGCGACGTCAAATGTCTTGATATTGCCCTTGTAGAGAAGCTCGGGTGTACATGTGAGAGCAATTGAATATTTGGCGCCCAGGATGAACAAGGCGGTGACGCGGGGCTTCGAAAAGGACGTGGGGAACCGCACCACGCATCACTTTGTGTACCCGGAGAGCGCCATAGATGTGGAGCGCGGCGTCCACCTCATTCTGCTGCCCTTCAAGCTCCGAGATATGGAATGGCTGACCAGTGCCCTCTCCACCGGCCACATCAAAATGTACTCACTCATCCTATCAGGTTTTCACAAACATCAAAGTCATTTCAGCATTTCCGTTGAGCTCAAAGACAATTTGTAACCATCGAAGCAAACGTCATCACCAACAGGATGTTTTTGTGCACTCAGGACGTACACGCGGGTGAAAGAACGAATAGAAGCCGATAAAGACAAGGTAAGCAAAGCAGAGGTGTAACGTGTGCGCTACATGCTAATGGCGCACGTGTCTGTGCAGGTGTTGGTGGTGAGCCCGGCGTTCTTCAAGTACGTCCACGAGCGCTGGACGGAGCGTCACGGCCGCTACCCGTCCACCGGGATGCTGGCCATAGTCTACGCGCTGCACACCTGCGACCAGGTCGCCATGACACCCGCTCAAAGACGCAACACCTCTTTCTTCTTTCCCGCCTCTTGTTCTTTTGTCCTTCTATCCGTCGTTTCGTAATGCCTTTCTACACCCCCCTCCGCAGGTGTCGGTGTTTGGTTACGGGGCCGACAAGCAGGGCAACTGGCACCACTACTGGGAGGAGAATCGCTACGCTGGCGCCTTTCGCAAGACGGGCGTGCACAGCGCCGACTTTGAGACGCAAGTCATCCAGCGGCTGGCCGAGGAGGGAAAGATCCGACTGCACGCGTAAACCAAGCGGACACTGTCCGTCCTGGCCGGGCCTCCTTTGACACAGAACAAACAAAATCCAAGCGGCCCAAATTCTCCTCGTCCATTTTGTGCCTTTTTCCACAAGACTATGGAGTGTCCTGTAAACACAAAAAAGACTGCTCTGAGATGGGGAATGACCACATAACACTTTTTTTTGTGTCTGTGTGGGGGGCGGGGGTTGTATTAGTTAGCAAAAAAAAAGAAGGATACCCCCTCCCCCCCCTTTTTTTCTTTTTTTTGTCTGAGCACTTTGCCTTAAGGAAATGGCAGCCATCTTGTGGCTTTACTGGTAACTCGTCTTTTTGTTCAAACTGAATGGCTGACATCCAGTAAGTATTTTGTTCCCGTTTTTGTGGTGCTTAGAGTCTTGTATATTCCTATTTCATTTGAATTATTTTTTCCTCAAGAATTGTACACCACATGGTGACCAGCGCTTTGCAAATTTTGAGGGGAAAAGCCCAAATTGAATACATTTTGATATACGAGCACGATGAACGATGTTACTTATCTTGCTTTCGCGAGTTCCCATTCGTTTCTGTTGCGGCGCATTCGCTGTTTTTGTTGTACCAAAAGTCAACGCCACCTCTTGGTCTTGACGTGTACTGTGAATGTAAAAGTCGTTCTTCCGTGGTCGATCGTGTGGTCAATCGTGTGCCTGCGTGCTAATATTTGTTTGCAAACGACAATGAAGGAAATTGAGCACCGCGCAGTGATTTTTTTATTTTTTATACAGTATTTAGCATGCTACCTAAATTGTTTCTTTCAATGTTTTTTTTTCTGCTTTTATTTTTTTCTTAATTTCTTTATATTGGTCATGTGGAAAGGAAGAGATGAGTGGGGACAAGCGGTACAGATAATGGATGGATGGATACATAATCATGTTGGCTTATCAACCAGTTTGTTTTAAGTTGACCTGTTTGTGTCCTGATTGTATTTTTCTAATGCCAATGATCAAAATGAATACATTTCAAGGGATAAGAAGTTCAAATTTAGATTTTGCTAATGGCTTACTTCCTGCACACGTCCCAATTCTCTTCACTTTTGTTAATGCTCTATATTTGTTCCAAGACCTTTTGTCCATGAGGCCTGCTTGACATGCAAGACTTTGTGAATTTGTAAAGGCACTGCTGCCACTTGGACTGAACAAGAATGAGAAAATAAAACACCTAAAAAAAGACATACAAATGCAAAAACCTTAGTTTTGTTTTCCATCCCTAAAAGAGGTTCAGTTTGTTATGTTTTGAACGGCACTGCGAACTTTTCCACTGTTGGGCAAGCTAGCAAAATATTTGTTGGGGTTCCTTCAAGGTTGCAAATGTTGGTAAACTGTTCCCCAACAGTTTTAGTTAATTTTTTTCCCCTTGCTGCAAGGACGATTTGAAAATGTACAACATTTTTGCATGATTTGAATGAGGCAAAATAACATGCTTTTTCTCTCGAGTATATTGTTATAATCATTTGTTTCCGATGTAATCATTTTCTGTAGAAAAATTAAATTTGGTGTTCAAAAAGTCTTTTTTCAAGCTTGAGTCTTGAAAAATAGGGGGTCATCTTATAATCAGGGTCGTCTTATATTCGGGCCAATACGGTAATGTCATATTCTGTAACTACGGGACATTGAACGGATTACGTAATGATTATAATACCAGTTAAGGCCCTACGCAAGACGTTTGTGCACAAAGCACAATACTTCCACAAATGACCACAAGATGTCGCCAAACCTAGCATACGTTTCCTGCTTAACTCCAGTTTCCGGTCGAGCGTCATTTTTCCTCGCGTCCTACGCGTAATCGTGGCGCCAAAGCTAAATTCCCCAAACAATAACAAGAAGAACACAATACGTCTCCGGAATCATTTGGGCTGAGGGCGGGCTGACATGACTACGGAGGACAACGTCCGCTTGACTCTCCGCAACTTACTCAACTCAGTCGAGTGCATCTCGGCTCGAGTCCGAGGTCAGTTTGGCCAATTTGGAGCTCGGAAACGGCCTGGCTGAGCTAAAATTGCTAACGTAGCGTGGTTAGCAGGCACTCTTAGGCGTAATGTGGAGTTAAAATGCTAACCTAACATAACTACACTATGATGTTTACTATGTCACACCAGGTATTGTACATAAAATAAAGTCAAACGTAGTGAGGTAAGACGGAGCCAAGATTGCTAACGTGATGGCCACACTACATTGTTTTTAGTAGGACTCAAGACGAGCATTTGTTACCTGTGATCATAGCGATATCAGGACATGAAAATATTTGATTAATCTACATCAAATCAATCATTAAATTAGTCGATAACTATTTTGAGAATCACCTTAGTGTATGGCGCCATTGTTTGACTTCAAATGGTCAAAATGATCCGATTTCACTCAACAGTAATCATTCTGTGACAAGATGTCACAAGATGTTCTTCTGTATCGTGGAGCTAAAATGCTAACCTTCAAGTTTCTGTCTCAGACGGAGAAGCCAACGAGTCGGACGGAGACTTCAACCTCTCCAACTTTTGGGACACTTTGAGTTGAGTGCTCATGTTCAACAATACCCGTTCAATGCCAATGAAACTCTCCTGCGTCAATGCAACTGCTAATCTCTGTGTTGCAGACCAGGCGGCGAAGGCAGTATCTCAGGAAGCCACCAAACTCTGCCTGGCCTTCTCCAAGCCTCCGCTGCCATCACAGCAAGTTCGTCAGTGAGACATTTTGCAAAGATGATTAACCCGCCACCATATAAGTATATAAAATTATCTTTTTTTTCTGTGCCGCAGGATGTAGAGCAGCTGGCCGACTCTGTCCTAAAGAGTGTCCTCAGCCTCTCCACTGTCTATTACTGGCTTCCCAATAGCAGAGGTAAGACATGCTAACGGGCACCATCTCCTGCTTTCAGGCGGCAGGGCTGGTCAGAGGAACAGGCCGGACTTGACCTCCAGCATTGTGTGTGTCGGCAATGCTCCTCCAGAAGAGTTGTAACGTGCCAGGAAATGTTGCGCTCTTTATTTCTTCACCTTGTTTGCTTGACTCACCCACCGCCTATGTGTCAGGCGTCACTCTGCGTCAGCAAGTCCGAGATGCCGTCGTGGAGGCCCTGGAGGGCCTGACGCAGCTTCTGGAGGTCATACTGACTTCGCCGCTACAGAGGTACGCGCATTGAACAATAAAGGAGGCAGGCTCCGACTTGGGGAAGGTGAACAACTGACTTGTCTCCTTCTAGTCTGACTCAGGAGCAGTTGACGTCTACGGGAGGGGTGTGGTCATCATGTGACCGCTTCACCCACCTACCACAAGGTGAGTTAGCATGCAGCTACCAGCTAACCTCCGCAACTAACCGACCAACGTAGCGAGCTTGCTGCCATCTTCTTTTCCAGCGACCTTCATGCTGAACAAGCTCCCTTCATATCGCTCTCTCAAATTCAGACAATAAGGCTGCAGCGGTGCTGGTCCTAAGCGGTCAGGGCGGCATCGTCAAAGACGCCATCGAGGAGTTAGAGCAGGTGCGAGCCGCAAGGCGACCAGGCTACGCGTGCTCCTCCATCTGAATGGGAAGGCGGGCGTTGATCTCGCAGGCACTGTTGGAGGCCCTTGACCCGTCGGGCGACGCCCCCGATCAGCAGGAGGATGGCGAGGAGCCGCACGCTAACCAGGACGCGTACTGGTCGGAGCGGGACCGCTGCGTGGTGGCCGCCTGCCAGGGGATGATGAAGGTCGCCGCCGCCTGCCTGAGGAAAACCACGGCGGCCGTCAGGACCCGCGGGGACGCCGATGCGCCGCAGAGGGTGGAGCAGTTGGATCGCCTGCTCGACGCCATCAAGGAAATCAGCCCAGGGTTCGCGTGCGAACTGACCAACGCACAAACACCCACGCGCACACACCACCTACTCATCTGGAAGAATCTCTTCCTTCGAACGCACACAAACATATTTATTTTTATTTCTTAACAGAGTTGATGACCTGGCTTTGTCTCTCTACCCTCCGGTGGATAACAACGATGTGGACAATCATGTAAGTCTGTAACGCTCTCTCACACAAACGTACATGAGTAGCTTGAAGGATATTTAGCCTGCCTGTGGAGTCTTGTCGCATGATTGTTCCTGAGTGCTGGAATCGATGAATTAAAGTGTTAAGGTTGACATCTGCTCATCCGTTTTGTTTGCAGGTGACTCAGCTGGCGGCGCTTTTGACAAAAGTTCTCACCATCATTCGGTGAGTGCCATTTGTCATCCATTTTTTTCCCAGTGATGCGGTGTCATCAAACGACACGGCTGTCCCACTCCCTTGCTTTCCCAACGTGCGCGTTACGCCTCACCCTTTGCTGTGTCTCTTCGGACAATATTGTGCGATGATAGCATGCGCTCGTTGGCTTCAGCGCAGCGCTCGACTGTTTGTACAATCGTTGTCTCTTGCTCGCTCTGTTGAAACGGTAATTGCGCCTGGCGAAGTGCTTTGGCAGAAGTCAGCCAAGCACACTGTGTACAGGTGTGAAGAAACAAGCAGATATTTGGGTGTGTTTGGGAACACTGCCAGATGCTTCCGGCTCCATTCATCTTACAAGTTTTGCCCGCAAACAGAATTCGGCTTTGTTGAGCTGTCATCTTCCTGTCTGTCGCCCCCAAACCAGGTCCAGTCACATCTGTGGTGAAGCCGAGCTGACCTGGCTTCAGTTCTTGGACCAGGCCGTGGACCACAACCTGCAAAAAGCCAAAGATCTCCTTTGGCCGGACAGCTAGTGTGCGCATGTGTGTCTGTGCCTGGGAGTTATGCTTGTGTATTATTTTCGGGTTTGTGTGTGTGTTTTTGTGTGCTTGCGCGCGTCCTATTTCAACTCTGGATGGACAACAGAGTGGAAGAGATCAATCGTTATCAGCTGCTACACAGCTCTTGAGATTATCAGGTCTTCTGAAATTTGCTGAGTCTCCTGAAATTTGCTGAGTCTCCTTGTCAGCTTAATAAATTGATGTTGGAAACTTCACAAAATATTGTGCTCACTCCAGTGGACATTCTCATCTGGGGGGGGGGGGGGGGGGGGGGGGGGGTAGGGGGATGTGATGTGAACATGGAATGTCACCTCTCTGGCTGGAAAGGAGCCCGAGCTGGTGTGCGAGGCAGAAAAGTTCCACTTTAATTTGACGTTATAGTTGATGACCGGATGTTGCGTAGCGGAGATTGCGTACACGCGCATAAGAATGAAGGAGGAAGTAGTGATGTGCATTCCTGTTTTTTTAAGTGGACTGAATCTTTAGAATCAGTTCATTCAAAAGATTCGTTCAAAAGAATCGTTCACCGAATCGTTTGCCCCCTCCCCACACACTGATCCGTTGTTGAATGGGAAAGGCAAGGCAACAGTCACTCGGTCGTGAAGGGGAAATTGCGTCACTGACTCGTTCGCGAACGGGAAAGTCAGCACTCGTTCACTCACTGATCCGTTCTCGGGATGAACGGGAAATGCAAATCACTCACTCACGGACTCGTTCACTCACAGGTTCGTTCAGTTTATAAGTTACGTTATTGCATGCTGGTTGAAGTCATATGAACTGAAAAAAGAACGATTCACTTCAGGAAGTGGTCACTCACGTTCCCTGAAAAGATTCGTTCTATTTAACGAATCGTTCACTCACGAGCCAACTCTAGCGTGGTCATTCTCCCCGCTGACAAGTGAGCACAGCCGGTCGGAAAGTTACCGACACGCCGCAACCCTCGACCGCATTTCGCACAAACAGTGCCACCACGACCACCAAAAAGCAGGTCTTGGGGGAATGGCTGTGCCGCTGACATCGGCGAGTTAAGGGCATTTTAAAGTCTATGCGCCGTCTGCCATCCTTTGTCGCTGAATCCGCCACTTAGCGTCCGAAAGCAGGCCGGCCGGTAAGCGATACATCTTCCCTTTATTCCCCAAACATGGCTAACACGCCGGCCGGTGTTTGCCGCAGCCTATAAGCTTTTAGTCGTTAGCCTTAGCTTCGACCTGAGCTCAGCATCCGGAAGTTTGCCGGTTAGCTTAGCTTCCAGCCTTCGTTTATATAGCTTTGTTAGCTTAGTTTCAGCAAAAAAAGTGTCGGTATAAGCTAGGATGACAGACCTACTGGTCACGTGCCGTCTTGACTTGTATATATTTTCGGAAACGAACGAAAAGTTAAGCTTGTCAGTCTAATAAAAGAGACGGGAGATTTATTTTTCACCAATATTTTCTTATAAATTACAAGTTAGCCAATGTCACGAATGCCCACCGGGCCCGTTTCTCTTTCCACCAAAACATGATTGTTGGACTTTGGGTGGAAATATCAGTAATTGAAAATGTCCAGCCTTAACAAGGTTGCCTGGGTGTATGTTGTAACAAAGAATCCATGGAAGCCAGTCGCCATATGTGCTGAGTTTCAAATTTTCCGAAAACAGGAGAACTAGAATGAGTCCAAAAGCGAAGCCGTGGGCCGAGCTGAAGCAAGCCGGCAATGAGTGCTTCAAGGCCGGCCAGTACGGAGAGGCCACCCGCATATACAGCCTGGCCATCAGCGAGCTACACAAGTCCGGTAAGCTTTTCTATATCCATTGCCACACATAATTTAAGCTTGAACTACGACTAATGGACTAAAATCACATACACTTGATGAACCTACTTTGAAGTGCTTTATTGGAGGGCAAATTGGCCTCGTTCACACTAGCAGTATTTTTTCTCAGGTACCATGAAGGCAACACACTTGTTGCTAGGCAGAGTTCCTGCATAGCATAAGCTTGATTTTGCCCTACGTGTTCACCAAGTGTACCTACCTCAGCACTTATCGACTCCACTTGAGTTACCTGGCTACAAATTCGGTTACCTAGATACTCCAAAGAATTTGACTTAATTCTTTACATTGTTTGGTATTTAATTTTTGTGTTTGTATCAAATATGAACTTGTCGATATCCTTTGAGTCCCAATGTGTGGTGACGTTTGCACCTGCCCTGCAGATCCAAAGAACGTGGAGGAGTTGAGTGTGTTGCACTCCAATCGTGCCGCCAGCTACCTCAAAGAAGGAAACTGTACCGAATGTTTTAAGGACTGCAACATGTGAGTACAGAACAGCTAGTTAATCCGTGATCAGCAGATTCCCGAAAATGATATCATTTGTGATGAAGGTTTAATTGCTTTTAAACCATGATTAAGGAACAAATAATGATCTCAAAACAACGTGATGGGGTTTTGGATTCTTAGAATTGTCAAGTGTTGCCTTAAAATGACAGTGAACAGCCTTTTGGTGGCCTTGTAATCGTGAGTTTGCGACGTCTTTGCATATCCGTCGGCCTTCTTACGCAGTATTTGCAAGGTGGCTGCGTGCCAAGCTAAAAGCTATAGCTAAAAAGGTAAAAATGATTGTCACACACACATCTGGGTGTGGCGAAATTTGTCCTCTGCATTTAACCCATCCCCTAGGGGAGCAGTGGTACCGCGCTCGGAATCCTTTGGTGAGCTAACCCCCCACGAGATGAGCTAATTAGGCCATTCCGCACCAACTTGCACTCGGTCTCTCGACAAGATACGCTGAGAGCCAAGATGACGTCACGAGCAGTAAGGTGACCGAACCACTCGGCCGCTTCGGATTGCTTCTATCATCAGACGCCCTAATTTAACATTTTAATCTCTGTTACATTTGAACTCTTCTTCCGAAATGCACACATACTGTAAACAGTGTTTTGTCAGAGAGAGAAATAATTTGACATTTTTCTGGAATATGAGTTTATGGAATATGATATGACTTTGACTAGACTTTGTGACTGATCGTGTCACATTATCGTCCCCGCCCTTTGCCGCCGTCCACATTCTTGCGCTTGATTTGCCCAAATTCGTCCCTACGTAGCCACCTAGCGACTTGTCAACCTAGCAGGTGGCAGACCTTCCTACTTCAGTTTACTACTAGCATCCGTACTTCCCTGTAAGAAGGTCGCAACTTGTGAGAATTGGACAAAAGCTGGCCCTGCTCCTCTGCTAGTTCTCTGGAGCTGCTACCGTTCAACGTGAAATCTTTGCTGCGCCGGGCCGCCGCCTCCGAGGCCCAGGAGCGTTATCAGCAGGCCTACGTGGACTACAAGACGGTGCTGCAGCTGGACGCGCACATCGTGGCTGCGAACGACGGCGCCAACAGGTGCGTGCTAACATATGCAGACTTACTAACAAGCGCTATGCGTTTGTGTCAAATGATGGAACGAACAAGTTTTCAAAAAAAGGTATCTTGTCACCTTGGTAGGGAACGACACAGCTAAGCCATTTTGGCTACTAGGTAACTAGCAAGCTTCCCGCTTACTTAGTTGGCTACTTAACAGGTTTAAGTTGTGAAATTTTCATCAATTTTGATTTTGTTTGTACACTTGTTTATTTTTTTCATAAGAATATTTAGTCTCTAAAGTTAGTTTTCATTCTTTTTTTTTTTAATGAAAATGCTCCGTTTTAGGAGACGATTTGTATTAGGTATTTTTCTTAAATATAGAAAATACGTTAAGTATTGCCGTAACATTGTCAAACGACCTTCTCTACGCACATTCAATTGTAAAAATAGTTATTTTGTTAGTTTACATTAACGGTAATCACCTTGCCGCTTACCAATCTACTTAGCTACTACGAGCCCACCGAATTCCGAATTTCCGTTTTTTAATCCTTTTGTAGAATGACAAAAGCGTTGACGCAGGTCGACGGTCCGTTGTGGCGCGAGAAGCTCCCTCCCATCCCCGTTGTACCTCTGGCAGTTCGGGAAAAGCTCAGC
This sequence comes from Syngnathus scovelli, assembly GCF_024217435.2. Lineage (NCBI taxonomy): Eukaryota > Metazoa > Chordata > Actinopteri > Syngnathiformes > Syngnathidae > Syngnathus > Syngnathus scovelli. Next base: position 1,954,722 of record NC_090857.1, on the reverse strand, counting down.
CAAGGACCCTCTACCACGCCATCGCAACACAACGGTGAGGCGCCGAGCCACAATCTACCGGCTGAGGGGGATGTCCAAAAAGCCAAATTGCTGAAGGAGGAAGGAAACGCACTGGTCAAGAAAGGGGCGCACGCCCAGGCTGCCGAAAAGTACACTCAAAGCATCCTCCTCCACGCCAAAGAGGCTGCCACCTTCACCAACCGGTAGGGAAGCAAAATGGCCGCGTTAGCCTAGCTCCGATGCTAACCTGTGCACGTTTTCTCAGGGCGTTGTGCTACCTGGCGCTGAAGCGCTACCACGATGCGCTCAGCGACTGTGACGCAGCGCTCGCCATCGACGGCGCTAACATCAAGGCACTGTACCGACGGGCACAGGCGTACAAGGAGCTCAAGGTGATCTACCTTTGCTCTTATTTCGCCACTTGCTCACCCTCAGCTAACTTAGCCGTTTCCAACTGCGTTTTTTGTCAGGACGGGAAAAGTTGCATCCGAGACCTGAACAAGCTCCTCACCTTGGAGCCGAACAACACGGCTGCCATGAAGCTGCTGCAGGAAGAGCAGCAGCAGCAGCAGCAGCAGCAGCAGCAGCAGCAGCAGCAGCAGCAGCAGCAACCACCCCCTCCGCAGGAGAAGAAGAAGAAGAAGAGCAGGACCAGGAAGAAGTGAGCACTGGACACTTTGTTCAGAAACACGATAGAAGGCAAAAGTGAGTGAGTGGAGTTCGCGCCGCAAAGACAAGCAATCACCGCGCAGTCGGCCCGCCACTTGCGCCGATGCCCATCCTCTTGACCCAAGTGCCTGAAATCCTCGTCGTCATCTTGGGGTCTTTGATGTGGTCACTGGTCACCATCTCGTTTGATTCGATCTCGTCTTCGCCGCGCTACTCTCAAGCGTGTTATTGCCCATTTTCCTGTAATGGTCACAAATTGTCGGATTACCTACCCACCTCCTTTCTGTCCTAATCCCATGGTACGATATGCGCCTTTCGTCTTCGTTTTTCACGAGTTACGTTTTTAATATATTGTCTTTAATCTTGTCATTGGTCACCGCCTGGCTGACATGGATCTCTTCTGTCATGACTTGGCATTTCATTCTGTGGTGTCTTTGATCTTATCGTTTTTCTGCCAATTTCATTGGTTGCCTTTGAACTTGCAATCTTTTTAAGATAACATCTGCGATCTTTGTCAGTGACACCTGTGTTTTTTCATGCCCCCCTCCTTCTAAGTCTATAGGCGAACATGAGCTTTGCGAGCGAGAAGAAAGGAGTCGTGAGCGTTTCTGTTGAAAATAAACACACAGTTTAATAACCTTTTTTGTCTTCTTGTTTGGATTGAAGTGGAATAAAAGCAGCCAGCGGGCAGGACTAACAAGCTGGCAAGAAGTTAAGAGGAGGAAAAAGTAGGAAGAAAATGGTGATAGATTTAGAAGGAAAAAAAAACCTCCTAGTGAGACAGGACGGGCCAGAAGGTTCTAAAGGAGCTTTTGGAGTGCCAGGTTCAGCTGGAGGGAGGCAGGAAAAGAGAGAAAGAGAGGGTGGGGGGTGTCCATGCGGCTGCTTCTTTTACAGAAGATGAAGAAGAAGGAATGAACATTTGTGTGCATGAAGACAGGAGGAGAAAGAGCGGAGGTCGGATGACGAAGGAGTCGAGTCGGTCGAAGGTGTGTAGGACTAGTTCTCGCCCTCTCCGGCCTCCACCTCGTCACCCTGGTTGTCTGATGTCCACAGCTGAGGAAGACGCAGACAGACACAGTCACTTCCTGGTTACAAGAGCTCACAGACGTTTGAAAATGAAACCGTTCTTGACAACATTGTCGTCCTTTTTAGATTTGAATCTTAATTAACGTTTTGCTCTTTAAAACTGCTTTCTTACTGTTCTGTTTTTACTTTTTAAACCTTATTTGTACTTCTGTGAATTGTATTTTACATGACTTAAAAATGACCTGCAATTCCAAAGAAACTATCAGTTAGCAACATTCAATTGGCATCTTCAGAAGAGACAAAATGTAAGTGTTGAATCAAGGCTTGTCGCGGTGCGCCAGAGTTTCGACTCACAGTCAGGTTGTCCCTTAGTAGCTGCATGATCAGCGTGCTGTCTTTGTACGATTCCTCATTCAAGTTGTCAATTTGTGTGATGGCCTCATCGAAAGCCTGCCCGGGAAGGAAGCGAATGAAGTTTCAGAGTGGCGCCGAGGTTGCAGCTGACATTGCTGTCGCGTTACCTCCTTGGCCAGACGACAGGCTTTTTCCGGCGAGTTGAGGATCTCGTAGAAGAAGACGGAGAAGTTGAGGGCCAGGCCGAGTCGGATGGGATGCGTGGACTGCATTTCCTTCTTACTGATGCTAAACGCTGTGTCGTACGCCTCCTCGGAGTTGCTCACCGTCTCTTTAAAGAGAGACTTTGATCAATCAACAGCCACTGGTAATGCAAACTTGTGCATTCCTGTGATACAAGTGCTCTCATCCAAAAGAGAGCTGTTGTGCCATCTGCTGGCCACGGTCAGCACTTTTTTTTTTTTTAACTTTCCCATTTGAACAACGAGAACAGACGTGCACGAGCCACCGCTCCTGTTCGGTTGATCAAATGAATGTTTGCTATCGTGGACATTTTTGTGTCAACGGCGTTCCGGGTCGTGACGAGATGCCATCTTACTGGAGAACAATGACTTTTGACAGGACGAGGCACCATCTTCCTCCATGAGAGCTTTGACTTCAAGATGCTGTCTTACTTACAGCAGGATGGCAGAAGGTGGCCACCTCACAACCATCCCACCAGCGCCTCGGCAGCAAAGCTCACCCTTCTTGTCCTCTCCAGCCGCCACCTCCGACAGGTATCTGAAGTAGTCTCCTTTCATTTTGAGGTAGAACACTTTGCTCTCTGGCAACTTTGCGTTGGCGATGAGAAAATTGTCCAGAAGATTCTGGAAGGAGACGGGCACAGGAACAACAACAGCGTGTTCCTTTGAGATATTCATTTCTCTTTTGTTTTCATAGGAAAATATCAACAAGCTGAACAAACACAAACTCTCCAACTCGCTTTGCGAGTAACGCGGTCGATCACGACATGATGGAACGTACCAACACGTCATTGCAGATGTCCTTGAGCTCCTGCTCAATCTTGACACGGTAGTCGCGAGCCATCTGCTGCTTCTTCTCGTTGCCCTCAGTCTTCTGCTCGATGCTGGAGATGACGCGCCAGGACGAGCGGCGAGCTCCCACCTGCCGGCAGGAAGGCAAGGCCGCCGCCAAAGTCAAGAGCGCCGTGAAGAATGCGAGGACAGCCAGCGCAAATGAGGTGGGAGTCGTACCACGTTCTTGTAGGCCACGGACAGCAAGTTACGCTCCTCGTTGGTCAGGTCATTGTTCTGCTCAGTCACCTGCTTCATGGCGGTCGCCATGTCATCATAGCGCTCGGCCTGCTCGGCCAGTTTGGCTTTCTGCACCAGCTCGTTCTTGTCCATTTCGTGGCTACGGACAACAACGTGAGCGTCACCGCACGGAGGTTGGTGAAAAGCGACCGACGACACACCGAGGTAGGTCCCGGCTACTCGGTACAACTCAGCATGTCACGTTTTTGGAGGTGGATGCCTTCACCCAATTTCAAACCACCTCAGGCTCAACAGCTCCACCATCACTGAGAGTGGTTCACACTACTATTATTTTTTAGACATTTCTGCCAATATTCTGACATGTCACAGCCCAAATCACTGAGTGAATCAATCCGTTCATGTCAGTCTTTAATTGACGCTTCCATTATATGCGACCCCTATATCTTCCTTCATCCATGTGTGAATCGTTGGGCACACACCGACGATTTCAATCCCCGAAGCGCCTTTCGTCATCGTTCGGCAAACATCATTATCGACCAATTACAATTAACGGCCAGTAATTTCAATTGAGACATTTCAAAATAACGCCCCCCGCCCCCTTCTCATTAAATATTAGCCAGCCGCTAACACGCGAGCAAGCGCACCGAGCGAGTTGTTGTGCGTGCGTGCGTGGGTGGGTGGGGAGCCTGTTCATGGCTTCATTCCTCGCGACGCAGTCACAAAAGAGGCTTCAATTCGTCGCCTCAGGTCATCAATTTGTCGCGGCCGGCGAGTGTTACAGCAGGCTCTGACTTTATTCGCGAGGCCTGCAGGCAGTTCCGCCCTCGTCGACTCCGCCGCACTCCCCTGTGGAATTTTAAGATGGAGGCTAGCCTAGCATGCTAGCCGGACGACGAGACACTCGGATCGGATGCGTTTAATCAATAGCATGGGCGGCACAAACACGACCACTGGGGCTGTCGAAATATGACATATGGCCGGAAACACGCTTCAATCAAACCAAATTCAATCCGCGAGTATAATCGCGAAGGAAGGGGGGTGGGGGGGGTCCCGGGAAAGGAGGGTGTGTTAGCCCACGCCATGACGGAGCAGCGGGGGCTACGTGAGCGCTAGGCTGGGTAATCGGACGGATTTTCCACCACTCTGACTGAGCCTGCCTGTGGGAACAGCCCACAAAAGGCGAAGATAAGCCGGTGTTGCCGTCAAAGACGGGCCAGCGCGTTTAAGCTGTCAAAAAAAAAGAGGCCCCAATCATCGGCGACTCCCTCACTGCACCGTGCCGCGCGTCGCCCGAAGACCGTCGCATCGGAAGCAACATAGAGCAGGGTGGGATAAAAAGCACACGTCGTCATACTCAGGTGGAGTCGAACCGGAGCACTGCTGGGTACTTTCCCCGTACGCGGCCCCAGCGGATCTCGGCCTAAATCCAAACCACAATGGGCACCTTCCGCCGCGGAGGAGGCAAAAACGACCACCGCTCGGGGGTCGCGCCCGGGGCCCGCAAAGCGAGAAGCTTGCTGGCGGTGTGTGCCGAGTGCGTGCGAATGTGGTTAACTCACTTTTGTCGGGCAGGAGAGTTGGTGATTTTCAATGACCGACGAGGTTTTTATCGAGCCGTCCTCCTCTCGCTGAACGGGGATTCAGGGCAGTACCACTTCCGCCTGCGCTGACACTTCCGCTTCCTCTAAGCCACACCCCTCCCCCCGCCAGTATCCATGGCGACGACACTCAGGGGCTTCCAGGCATCCCGGCAGGGGCTTTGACGTCAGAGCTGCCATGGCAACCGCAGACGACTCCATCATGACGTATTTATTCATTCTTTTATTATTTGCGGGGTGTTTTTTTTTTTTTATCCTAAGAACTTATTAAATTAGTTACAATTATTTTAGTTAATGTATTTACAATATTGCAATTCATTTGCGTTCGTGATTTTTATTTTGATTGAAAAAACAACTGTCAGGTAAATGTTACGTCCATCCATTATCTGTACCGCTTGTCCCCCAGCAGTCATCGGGCAGTAGGCGGGGAACACCCTGAACCGGTTGCCAGCCAATCGCAGGGCACACAGAGACAACCATCTGCACCCGCACTCACACCTACAGGCAGTTTGGAGTGCTCAATCGGCCTACCAGGCCTACCAAGCATGGTTTTCGGATGTGGGAGGAAGCCCACGCAGGCGAAAACATGCGAGTGAGTGGCCATATATACGCGTTTTCATATACAGTTGCAACTGCATATGTATTGCGCAATTCCAGCTTCATTCACTTGTTCTTATGATGGAAGTTCATCAGTGTCGCCGAACGGATTGTGTTCGACATTGGAGGTTCTGCGGTACTTAATAAGATGTTTGTCATGTGCGTGTGTGTGTGTGTGTGCCTAGTCAAAGGAGGAAACTAGTCAAGCCAGTCGAGTATCGTTGCCCGGTCAAACATGAGATTGGATGGGACCAGCCCCAACCAACACGCCAACACCAAAGCATGAGCTGACCTTGAGACATGTAGACAGGCGCCATCCTCCAGCTCCTTCGCTATGTCCATCAGCGTGAACTTGAGGAAGGTGTCCAACCTTCCGGGAGGATCCCTGCGAAGAGTGGAGCTCTCCTTTAGAGGTGAGTTGTCTGCTTAGGAAAAAAAGGACATCGAAAAACACCTCGAAATGTCTCGGATGCGTGAGGGAGCCACTGCTCCACCTTGCTGGCTCTTTTTTCCTCCTCTCCTTCTCACCATTCCTTCCAAGCAAGGGAACTTTCCCCCGACAGCTTCTTTGTTCTTGAGTGGAGCAACGCAAACATGCTGAAGCAGCATTTAGCGATTCTGCTGCACAAACATGGAATTAGGTGCCAAGTTGCCAACACATGCAAAAGCATTTTTCTGTCGTTCTCTAAAATCATCTTCTTGCACTGTGCTCATTTTTATTTCTTTGTATTGCTTTGAAATTACATTGAAATGCTTTTAATTGTTGCACATTTAATTCGGTGAAGCATATTGTCTGAAAGTGCCTCGACTTGAAAAAGATAACTGCTTTCAAAGAATCTTTTTTTTTCTATAAAAATCCGTCACTTGGGAAAAAACCCTTTCTAAAAACATCCAATTTTATTCTTGTGTTTTTTTTCTTGCACTATTATGACCTTATTCTTCTGGTGCGATTTGAGCCGTTGCTATGGTAACGTGTTTTGTTTTCCACCCGCCAGGATTCACCCAGAAGAGCCGAGTGCTGCACAGTGATGGTGTGGCTGTCTTCAATGAAGTTGGTGTTTTTTTCTTTGACAATTTGGTTTCGTCAACAAAACAAACAGTATAACGATATCACATTAAATTTCCTAAAAGTAACGATCAATCAAATACAAAATCAGGGTGGTTGATTTGTGAGATCACTCACATACAACACAGTCCAAGGGTGTGACCTTGACTCCTTCCTTGTGTGTTTGTGCGTGTGTGCAGCATTTCCGCTGGCCTCACTATGGTAAAGTCATCCGACATGAAGTGTTGACCATCAGAGTTTACAACTTCAGTAAAGTCTTTTCCAATAGGTACCCCCCCCCCCCACACACACACACACACACATGGTGTGATCCATGTGTGTGCATATGTTCATATTTGTGTGTGTGTTTAGACTGCTGGGCAAGCTGGTTGTGGGCCTCCAGCACATTGTTACATCAGGAAGGCTGTTGCTACAGGAACCACTCACGGATGGCAACCATCTCTTGACTGATGTAAGTGTGCAATCCGTACATGCACGTTTGTGTGTGCGTGTTGTAATCATGTTGCTGGAGTAGATCTACGTGGAGTTGGACGTGCACTACAATCCTGTGGAGGGCACCGCAGGAGGCTGGGAGGGACAGGATTTCATCCGCGTGGGCGACCAAGTTGAGTAAGTTAGTTAGTTAGTTTGTTAGTTAGTTAGCTCATTTAAATTCTGTGTGTGTGCATCACTCAGATTGTCGATGGGCTTCGTCAACGAAGCCTTTGAGGATGAAGAGAGGTGAGAGCGACTTCACCTCACACTCGCATGATAGCATGTGCAGCAATGCGGTCCACCCTACAGAGCGGGCCCTCGGCTGTTGAGTCGTCCGGAGAGGGAGCTGGAGAGGGAGGCTCGGCATCTGGGACGCAAGCTCATCGTGGCGCAGGGCGGCCTGGATGACGACGACGACCTACATGACTATGACGACTATGACGAAGACGAGCTGCTGGAGACGGAGGCGTGCGACATCATCTTCGCTCCCTTGATGAGGTCGGCTTCGCTGTTCTCATTTTAGATTTGTGTGTAGAATGGTTTGACGCACTTTGCCGCCGTTTAATGGAAAACATTTGAATGGCTGCGCCTGCCGTCACTCAAGTGGCTGGCATAGGTAGATGAGCAAAGATACAAATCTTTGTACTTTGTGTGTGTGTGTGTTTGTGTGTACGTGTGTGTGTGTGTGTGTGTAGTCGTTCCAGGCCACTGTCAAGACGTGTCGCCGCAGCCACACCAAAAGCTCAAAGCTTCCAGGTAAGAATGCCACAAACAATAAAAATGACACGGAAGGGCTTCCCTATCACAGATCCACTTTTTGAATTTTTGGCCCACTCCAAGAACTTCTTTCTGGCAGTTCTTTTGTCAGTCAGTCATTAGTTGCTAGGTAGGTAGTTAGTCATTTGTTTGGGTAGTTATTTCATTAGATTTTTGTTTAGTGAATTTGTTGGTTGATTGGTTAGTTATTTGAATCACTAGTTAGTTAGTCAGTTAGTTAGTTAGTTAGTTAGTTAGTTAGTTAGTTAGTTAGTTAGTTAGTTAGTTAGTTAGTTACTGGTCGGTTAGTTTATTAGCTGATGATTCACATTTAGTAGTTGGTTGTTAAATCATTGTTGTTTTTTTGGGGGGGGCGGTGTCTGCAGCAGTGAACGTGTCCGATCGGGTGCTTGCAGGTGAACGTCAACATCCTGGAAGCTCAGAAACTGGCGGGCGTTAACATCAACCCAGTCGTGTTGATCCGGGTGGGGCAGCAGAAGAAACACACGGCCACGCAAAAGTCCACCAACTTTCCCTTTTATAACGAGGTACACAAAGTCAACCGAGCCACACCACAGCAGACACGACAGAGACGGGAGCACACACCTTTTAGGACAATGCAACACTGCGGTTGAGCACTATCAAACACGGCAGAGGGCAGTCAAGCACATTTGAAATCAAAATCGAATAGAACATCTTTTGCCGTTCAAGCCAGTAGAGGACTGGCATCAAACATGTTGTCGGACAGTCGGGCCCAATAAAAAACATGCAGGCACCTTCTTTCCAGAGGACGTGCAAACATCTCGTGCTGCAATAAAAGCCAAGCGATGGACTAACTTGAACCCCTGTTGCAGAACTTTCAGTTTGAGTTCCACGAGACTCCGCAGGTTCTCTTTGACAAGGTCATCGAGATCAAGGTCATTCCCGTCGCCACGGCATGCAGCTTGTTTCCACGGCAACAGGCTGCCAAAACTCCTCCGCCTTTGCAGGTATACCATCGGCGCATGCTGGCCTTCCTCATGAGCCACGTGGGAAGCTTCAAGATGGACATCGCCACCGTCTTCCAGCAGCCAGGTACCAGCCAGGTACCATCCAACCAACCGCCCCCTTCCTTCCCTGATGACGGCCCAACTCCTTGGCAGAGCACCGCTTCTACCAGAAATGGGCTCCGCTCAGCGACCCGGCCGACACCCGATCGGGGGCCAAGGGCTACGTGAAGGCCACCCTCAGCGTCCTGATGAAGGGTGAGGCTCTGAGTGCCCCAAGCCTGCTGCCTGACATGCCCAACACCAACCAGGACATTGACAAGTAAGTTCACCCGCACTATTGCTGAACATGTTTTTTGTCGGGGGATTCAACCCAATCAGAAGGGTGACATGAAGCAAGTCAAGACAGATGAGGCCACGTCGGGCTGTCTCATTTTGATCATTTCCACAGGACAACAATCTTCTTCTCCCAAAATTTAAGCGTGTGAACTACGCTGAATGGAGGCGGGGCTTTTTCCGTGGCGGTACAAATGCCATGCGTTTGTGACAGGAATCTGATGCTTCCTCGCGGGATGCCTTCCGAGCGCCCGTGGGCTCGATTTCGGCTCCGGGTCTACATGGCGGAGGGTCTGCCCACCATGGATGCCGGCTTGATGGGCCAAATGTCCAAAGTCACGGAGCGAATGGTCTTCATTGACCCTTACGTCCAAGTCACCTTTGCTGGACAACAGGTACACAAAAACCAGACGGGCTACTCAGGTCCACAAGCTCGGGTTCAAAGCATAGTGCTCGGTCCCTCTTAGGGGGAGACGTCTGTCGCTCGCGCCACCAGCTCTCCGCTTTGGAACGAAGAGATCTCCTTCGTGGAGCAGTTTCCTCCTCTAGCCCAGCGGATCAGAGTCCAGGTCCTTGACGACTCCAAGATGGGGGACGTTGCTCTGGCCACTCACTTCCTGGACCTGCGGCAGATTTCAGACCCCACAAGGAATGGTACACGTTGAAAACTGCTCTGTTGCCAGCTTTGTGCTCTTTAAGAAGCCTTCAGTGTGTAAGGGTGTCCGCCTGCAGGTTTCAAACCTACCTTTGGACCGTGCTGGGTCAATCTTTACGGTTCTCCTCGGAACTCCACCCTTGGAGATGTCCACCAGGTAAGCCTCTCAATGGATGCTTCTCTTGGCTCTCAAGTGCCCCAGGACGGACCGGGGCAGGGCGGGCCGAAGCTAATCCAGACTGTCTTCTCCAGGCTTTGAACCAGGGCCTCAGAGAGGGAATCTTCTACCGCGGGCGAATCCTTTTGGCGCTCTGTGTAGAGATTTACTCTTCGCCCTCCGCTATCGCCCCCGACTCCAGCTCGGCTCCGTTAGCGATGGTATTTGGATCTGCCGCATCCGTTCTGCTCAATCTGCTCTGACTTGGCCCTGTGTGATTCTGTTGAAGATGAAAGGAACGCTGGGCCGGTTGGGATTGAGGAAGACACAAGGCAGCAAGAAGGAGAAGAGCAAGGAAGGTGAGGAAGGTGAGGAAGGAAGGGAGGGAGGGAGGGGGGAAGGAAGGAAGGAAGGAAGGAAGGTGACTGTGACTTTATCTTCATATGCGAGCACAACACTGTTTTTGTCAAATCCTGATTTATAGCATCTTTCTTGAACAATTACTATTTTAACAATGATTAAGATTTATTTTCTCATCTGATCACTTTTTGCTTTCCGGGCTCTGATTGGACAGAAGTAAGATCCTTCAAAGTGCCAACGACACTCAAAATTGTTGCTTTTTTTATTTTTTATTTATTTTTTTTGTTTTTGCACATAGCTTCCAGCCGATTGAACGACGAGTCGGGCGAGGCAGGAGTGGAGGTGCCAGAGGCGGTGACTGTGGATGTAGAGGAGATTCACCCACTTCCTGAGGTCAGCGCCGAGAAAAAACAAAAAACAAAACCTTACTTCCATCTTCTATCTGCCCAACGAAGTTCATTCTAATATTAAAACAAGCATTCAAGCAACTCTTATCATCGAGGACTGAGGACAGAGCTTTGAGGTACACCACGGCACGTCGATGCTACAGGTTAACATTGAGCAGATTTTGTGTGTGTGTGTGTGTGTAGGGTTTCCTAGGGGGGAAAGAAGACTTTCTACTCTTTGCATCTTTGTTTGAGGTCACCATGATGGATCCATCAGTAGGCAGCAGGCCCGTGGTCTTTGAACTCTCCATAGGTAAAAGGAACACCTGACACAACAAGCAGCAGTACGAAGGACAACCCAAACCGTCAATGGTGGCGTTGTCGGCAGGAAATTGGGGTAAGGCGATTAAAGGCAGGCCTTCCAGGAAGAGCCAGATTCAGGAAGAGGTGCAAGCAAGCCACCGAGAGCTGAGCCAAAGCCAGGAGGACGCCGGTGAGGAGGCGCAAGGGCTGCTGGAGTCCGAGGAGGAGCCGGACACCGAGGCGGTGCTGAGTCCCCAACACGAGAACAGATCTGTGTCCGAACCCCTGAGGCCGCAGTCCACCGAGTACGACGGGTAAAAGGACCTCCGTCGAGTGATGAAGAGTGTGGACTGTCTCGCTCTCTTGGCCTGTACCTCGCACGGCCTGTGTCTCGTTGACGTGTCGCAATCTCGCGCGCCTGTGTTTGACCTGCTCGCAACCACTTGCGTGTTTTGTGTTTGACACGTCGCACCCGTGTCTCGCCTCAGGTCGTTCCAGTGCATCCCGCTGCAGGCCCCCTGGGAGAACCACAAGCCATGTTTGTTTGTCTGGAGTCAGTTTGAAGACCACAGCTTTCGTCTGTACCAAAGCAACTGGCTCAGCAAGATGGCGGACAGGCTGGTGAGGTGGCGCCGCTGAAGCTGGCCGGGAAGTTATCGCTGGGAGTAACTATCTGGGGCGAACGGCTTCAGGAGATCGGTCTGGACCAGGTGGAGCTTCTTGGGCGGAGGCCTCGCAGTGGCATCAAGGAGCGCCTAGTGCATGTGCTGCTGGAGCTGGTTACGTCCTGCAAGTCAGCCACCGCCTGCATGTAGCAACCTGAATCAAAAAGCCTCCCTTTTCAAACATTTTTCTTCTCAATTGTTAAACACAGGCAGTTCCGACTGTTCTCAGATCGGCGTGCTCAGTTTCGTCCCAACAATCTGGACACATGCAGGAAAGACTTCATCAGGAAAAATTTGGTGAGGCTCTCGTATTTTCATGTACATGGGTCTGAAACGCTTGAAGCCACGTGCATCAGCTCAAATGAAAACGCTTTCCTGATCAACCACGATGCGGCTGGTATCCAAACGCCTGCATGATGAACCCTTGTCTATGCTCGGCTCATTTCCAGGTTCTGGTGGCCAGGCGGGCCACGAGGATCAGGCACAGCATAACCAGACGAAGGCTCAAACAGCAAGTGATGGATGTCAAAAAACTCCTGAGCAAACTTCGACAGCTGGCCCAAGAGGTACAGCACGACGTCACGTCAGCTTTCTTGGTCTCGACTTAGCGCTTCTGCTTCCAACGTGAGCTTTGACACCGTCTGACCCGCGAATAGCCCCAGAACACCATCCCCGATGTCTTCTTGTGGTTGCTGAGTGGAAGCAAACGTTTGGCCTACGTCAGGATACCAGCTCGCTCCGTCATGTTCTCCTTGGTGGAGGACCAGAGGGGGCGGGACTGCGGTCGGGTCACCACCCTCTACATGAAGGTCTGTAACTCAAACCGAGAGTCTGCCCTGGAAATGCATTGCCTAGTTGCCCGTGAGGCGTTTAAACCTAAATGTGGACAGCACGGGAGCGTGAACAGGCAGTTTTGGGCTCAGTCGACTCTTGATAGGAACGTCTACCGAATCCTGCGCAGCTCGGTGAAACTGGCTCCAGAGGCTGAGTTCTCAAAATATTCTGCGATTCTGTGACTAGTCTCCGGGAGGTTCCACCAGTGAGATTTATGCCAAGATCGAGGCGTACCTGTGGCTGGGCCAAGCCAAGTACAGCAAGGAGGCCATTACCTCGCTCCCGGACGAGTTCCTGCCCGTTTACGAGGGGTCGCAGGAGGACCAGGAGGGGGGGGTAGCACTGGTCACCACGGGAACCAGGAGGATGCCCGTCAAACTGCACTGCCAGGGTGAGTCCGTCGCCGTTTTTGCTTGGCTGACGCAAAGTCCATCCATCCATTTTCTGTACCACTTGTGCACGAACGTGTGTGTGTTGCATGTTGTGTTGCAGACAGCCGCTACTTCCAGCTGCGATGTCACCTCTACCAAGCGCGCGGCTTGATGGCGGCCAACGACAACGGCCTTTCCGATCCCTTCGCCAAGGTGCTCTTCTCCACGCAGTGTCAGATGACCAAGGTGAGTTTTATAGAGTCACGTATGATGATGATCTTTGATTATGGCTCAACACAAGCGTCCACGCATGCACGCGGCCGGCGTGTGCGCCTCAGGTGTTGTCCAACACGCTGTCCCCAGCGTGGTGCGAGTGTTTGCTGTTTGAGCGCGTCCTGCTGGAGGGCACGATGGAAGACCTCGGGCACGACCCTCCTCTGGTCATCATCCACATCTTGGACTACGACGCCGTGGTAACGCCGGTCCTTGCTCACCCGCTGAGAACCGGAGCGGTGGCAGAAGGAAGGTCGTAAAGCGCCACTCTGGAAAATGTGCTCAGGGTGGCCCCAAGCTTCTGGGCCGAGCGTTCGCCGAGCCCGAGTTGAAACCGGCGGAGGCGCTCTACCGGAAGCCCCATCTGCGCTTCTTTGACATCAGCATGGGGAGGGCGCCGGCCGGAGAGCTGCTGGCCGCCTTCGAGCTCATCGAGCTGGACTACTCGTCTTTCGGCGAGGTGACGCTGCCGCCGTTTGTTGTTGATCCCAAACTTTGGAGTTGCTCCAGGCTCGCGCTTTCTATGCCGAACGGCCAGCAATGTCATAAGATTGTTGGAACGTAAACAAGAAGTAAGAGCGTGAAGCTTAACCCGTGCGTCCTGATGTCGGGCAGCCGTCCCTCCCAGCCAGCGTGGACCCTCAGGAGCTGACCTACTGGCCAGAGCGGCGCTGCTACGACATCCCGGAGGGGGTCAGGCCGCTCCTCAGGAGCTTCAAAATTGAGGTGCTCACTTACATCCCTGTCGATGGACAGGAAAATGTATGTTGGAGGCGTGCCCTGTGGCCCATTTGAGAGGCTAGTCAGTATTGTTTGCAGGTGCTTTTCTGGGGCTTGCGCGAGCTGAAGCGTGTGCAGCTCTTTGAGGTGGAGCACCCCCTGGTGAAGTTGGAATGCGCCGGACAGCAGCTGGAATCCCAGGAGCTGGAGAGCTACAAGACCCACGCCAACTTCAGGGAGCCCGTGCGCTTCCTCCACGTGGTCAGTTGACGCGTTTTGGGCAACCCCCCCCCCCCCGAAATTGGGCTGACGTCTCGTCGTCGCCTTCCCGTTAGAAGCTGCCGGACCAGGCCTACCTCCACCCTCCTCTGATGCTGTCTGTCGTGGAGCGCAGAGCGTTCGGACGGCAGGTCCTGATCGGGACCCACGTGGTCCGATGCCTCCTGGACTTCGCTGCGCCTGGGCTCTGGGACGAGCCGGATGACGAAGAGGACGAGCCGAAACCCAAAGGTAGCTAAAGCGCTGAGCGGCAAATGTAGGGCAAGATGAGTCCACTTACGAAGTTAAAGCACGTAAGATGCAAAATCAAACCTGATGTTCTTTGGAACCGCCCTGCAAGACATGACATCAAACCTGATTATTCTTTGGAACCCCCCTGCAAATCCTCTCCGGTGACTTTGTGTTTCCCCACGTGTCTCCAGAGAAGAAGACAGCCCCGCTGATGGCAAAGACCAGCGCACTGAAGTCACTGAAGAAGATAAAGCTCGGCAACCTGTCAATCAAAGAGTCTGCCATTCCCAATGCCGCCATCAAGCTGATCAACGTGAAGCAGCCGGCCGGCTGAAGAATATTTCTTTCTTTTCTTCTGTCGCTAACCTGTGCCGTGTTGGTCTGCGCGCAGGCTCCTCTCAAGAAGCTGCTGAAGGCCGAGGATGAGGAGCTGGAGGAGGACGTGCCGGAAAACCAGGAGCTGGACTGGTGGTCCAAGTACTATGCCTCCCTGAAAGAGCTGGACAGACAGGCCAGACACATCAAAACACACACACACACACGTACACAAAGTTCCATCAAGCGCAGCTGATGATGTCACTCTTGTACGAGTGGTCCATTCATTCACGTAACTGTGCCGCTTCACCACAGCAAAGATGGCGTCCTAAAGGTACATGGACGTTGAATAACATATGAACGTGTTTGTTGCAGGCTGCTGAGGAGCTGAAGAAGAAGGATGAGGAGCTGGAGGAGGACGTGCCGGAAAACCAGGAGCTGGACTGGTGGTCCAAGTACTATGCCTCCCTGAAAGAGCTGGACAGACAGGCCAGACACATCAAAACACACACACACACACGTACACAAAGTTCCATCAAGCGCAGCTGATGATGTCACTCTTGTACGAGTGGTCCATTCATTCACGTAACTGTGCCGCTTCACCACAGCAAAGATGGCGTCCTAAAGGTACATGGACGTTGAATAACATATGAACGTGTTTGTTGCAGGCTGCTGAGGAGCTGAAGAAGAAGGACGAGGAGGAGGAGGAGGAGGAGGAACAAGATCAAGGAACCGGTGTGCTCACTTTTAATTTTTATTGACAAAGCATCATTTGCACCGAATGATTCTCAAGTCAACAACTGTGCCGGTTAGAGGGAGTAAACGAGAGAAAGGCAGAAGAAGCGGCGGTGCAGGTGGAGCCTGCCAAGCGCAAGAAGATGGCCACGCTGAAGGTTCCCCCTCGGCACGCTTTCGCATCATCTTGCCCGAGTCCAAGGTCAATGTCGTGCCATTGTTCTGCGTGCGTTCAGTTGTACGCCAGCGACTTGGAGGCGGAGTTCAGTCAGTTCCAGGACTGGCTGCAGACCTTCCCACTCCTCAAAGGCCGAGCCATTGGCGAGGACGCCGACGAGGACCGGGACGAGCGTCTGACGGGAAAGTACAAGGTGCTCTGCTCTGGCCCCTCCGTTGTGCGTTTGGAATTTACGCGCCTTTGACTCAGCCGCTTTCTCCGCTCAGGGTTCCTTCCTGGTCTACCCGATCGATTCGGACGAGGAAGACGACGAGGTCGAGTGTCGGATCGGCAAAGGGATCCCCCAGAACACGGCGCTCAAGGTGCTGGTCCGCGTCTACGTCGTCAAGGTGACAAAGCGCTTCCCGCCCGCTGGCCGGCCGCTCGGTGTGCGCAGGGCCGGAAGGAACTCGCTCTCCTCATCCTGGTTGCAGGGCAGCAATCTGGCTCCGGCCGATCCCAACGGCAAAGCCGACCCGTACCTGGTGGTCTCCGTTGGCAAGCAGAGTCGAGACACCAGGGAGCGCTACATCCCCAAACAACTCAACCCCATCTTTGGAGAGTGAGTGAGGGAGGGAGAGAGGGAGGAGCGTTTTGCTCTTGACCACAGGTTCCTTCTACCTTGGACATTTTTTCCCATACACATGCATGTTAACTGGCAGCCGTCCATCCATCTGTCTGTCCGTCTGTCCGCGCCAGGGTCTTTGAAGTGACAGCGCGCTTCCCTCTGGAGACGGAGCTGTTGGTGAGGGTGATGGACCACGACATGGTGGGCACGGACGACGTGATCGGGGAGACCCGGGTGGACCTGGAGAACCGGTTCTACAGCCGCCACCGCGCCACTTGCGGCCTGGCCCTCTACTACGACACGTGGGTTTGGTTGGCCGTCAGCGGGCTCAGGCGGCGCCGGCCCACCTTTCGGCAACCGCTCGGCCGACTCGGCTCATATTTTCGTTGCCGTTGAGTGGACGTTGTTGTCGTACGATTCATCCTGCGTTTCACCTTTTCCCAAACTGATGACCTCACCAAATTCTGCTGTCAAGCTCTTGTGGTGCTTGTGTCAATCGGCAGCTGTTCCAACCAGAATAGTTTGGAAATTCCAGCTCAAGAGGCAGTTTCACGTCACACCATGAAATTTGTGTCTCACAAAAAGTCTGAAAAAGCCACGCCGGAAAAGACACAGGAGCTCTGCCATTTGGCTTTGAAGCCATTTTAGCGGGACTTGTTTCATCTATCGGAGTTGACTTTTTCCTGAAGTTGTGACATTTGTGCCATGTGTCTGCAGCGAGGGTTACAACGCGTGGCGAGATGCCAAGAAGCCCTCCGTCATCCTGTCCGAGCTCTGTAAGAATAACGGCATTCCGCCCCCGGAATACAGACTCATGGAGGTCAAAGTCCTCAACAAGATCTTCAAGATCCCAACCGATGCCGTCCCCGAAGGCAAGAGTGCATAGCAGACTAACCCGCTTTTGATACACCAAGTTTCTAATGTCAAATAGCTGTCAGGACCTTTTGTTATTTCTGTCAAACGGCAAAACAGTCATCAAGAATTCGAGTTCCAAATAAAAGTCAAAGATCTCACATTTATAGATTTGCTAAAGAAGACGGCGCGTTCGGCCGAGGAGGAGGCAGCGTTGGAGGAGCACGCAGCCGTCAGCGTGCTGCGACGTTGGGACCAGATGAGCGAGTTTGTCCCAGGAGCGGTCGCACTGGTCCCTGAGCACGTGGAAATCCGCTCACTCGTCAAGCACGACAAGCACGACAAGCCCGGACTTCCGCAGGTAGACCTGATGACCGCTCGGCACGCCGTGGCTTCTTTGACACGTGCGTGCTAGTGCAGGGCTACCTCCACATGTGGGTGGACATGTTCCCCACGGACGTTCCTGCACCGCCACCCGTGGACATCAAGCCCCGATTGCCCTTCCAGTACGTCCAGCCCGAGTTTCATTTTGTATAAAATGTATTGCGGTGCTCAAGTGTCTGATTTTCAGGTACGAGCTGCGTGTGATCATCTGGAACACGGACGACGTCTTCCTGGATGACATCAACCCGTTCACCGGCGAAGCCTCGTCCGACATCTACGTCAAAGGGTCGGCGTTGCGTGCGCGCCGGGCTCGCCAAACCGGCCTCGCCAAACCGGCCTCGCCAAACCGGCCTTGCCAAGCCGGCCTCGCCAAGCCGGCCGGCTGCTGATTGGCTGTTTTTTCTTTTCACGACATGCAGTTGGATTCGAGGCCTGGAAGGCGACAAGCAGGAGACGGACGTCCACTTCAACTCGTTAAGCGGGGAGGGGAACTTCAACTGGAGATTTGTCTTCCGCTTTGACTACCTGCCCACCGAGGTCATCCGGGACCCTTACCCCTCTGGCACTTTTTGTTATCAATGAATGTCCATGCGCTGGGCCAACCGTCTTTCCCCCCTCCTACAAAACAATCCCAGAATTCAACTTGGAGTGCGCTTGGTGAGTCTTCTTCCTCATCTCATCATGTTGTTGTGCGTGCGCCCCAGAAAGAGGTGGTGTTCAAGCGCAAGGAGTCCTTCTTCTCTCTGGAGGACTCGGAGTTTCGCCAGCCGGCCGTCCTCACGCTTCAGATTTGGGACTACGATCGCATCTCGGCCAACGACTTCCTCGGTGAGACTGGCACGTCGACAGCCTGAGAAAAGAAAGAAAGAAAGAAAGAAAGAAACGTGTGCTTGTTTGTTGGAGGCTCGTTGGAGCTGCGCCTGGATGACATGGTGCGTGGCGCCAAGTCGGCCGAAAAGTGCACTGTGCAGATGGCCAAGGAGCGCGCCGGCCCGCGGGCCTCCATCTTCCGCAGCAAGAAGTTGAAGGGCTGGTGGCCCCTCACCTGCCGTCAGACGCCCGACGACCTGCAACGCCAGGAGGCCAAGGTCCGCCAGAAGAAGAAGGGCGTCAAGAGAGACGACGTCTGCTTCACCGACACTGATGGAAACGTCTACATGCTCATGGTGGCCCCAACGCCAGCCCCGCCCCAAAACTGAATGCAGCCCCTTTATCCAGAACTTTTTTTTTGTGTGTTTGCAGGGCAAGGTGGAGGCAGAACTCCAGTTGGTAACGTTGGAGCATGCCGAGGCCAATCCGGTCGGACAAGGCCGCAAGGAACCAGAACCTCTGGACAAACCAAAGTGAGACGCACGCATGCACCCACCCACGCACGCACACACGCACACACACACAGAGTTTGTATGTAAAAAGTTGTTGACGAAAAAAAAAAAAGCAAAAGGAAATCTTTGCAACGGTTGGTCACGAAGCATCGGCGTGACTCAGTGCTTTCCGTCATCGTCGCAGCCGTCCGACCATCACCTTCACCTGGTTCCTCAACCCCATCAAGACCTTTGTCTTCCTCATCTGGAGGAAGTTCAGGAAGTTTATCGTGGCCTTGATGTGTCTGGCTGTGGTGACGCTCTTCCTGGGCCTGCTGGTGTACACGCTGCCGCAACAGATCACGCGGGTCCTCGTCACGGGATGAACGGCGGCGGCGCTGGAGTCACGTTTGACGTTTTGGCCAAGTGCAAGTCAAACCCAAGTCAACCTTTTGCAGACTTTTGGAAGTGCAACGCGCATGCTTGCTTCGGCTTGTCACGCATTAATTCCACGTTGCTTAAACATGTGCTCACTCACCGGGCAGAGCCCCAACTTTTTGGACCAGAACCCACCCAAAGTCACTCAGGTAGAACGTGAGGCGGGTGACCCCAGAAATCCTACCTGCATCTCATAGAGTTTTATCTGATGACTCCATTCATTGATGTGACGATCGATCGCTTGAATTTTGTTTTTTCACCTTCTTTGTAATATTCCCCAGTTTTAGTTCAAAGTGACTCATAGGACCTTTGACATACTTTCTGATTCATTTTCAATCGACATTCATTTTTTTATTGGCATACTTTTTCATGGATTTCGTAAAATGCATGTTTTTTAAATGTATCAGTCTCCCAACCATATTTAATAATAATTTTAGTCCGTAATTTACTTTTAAAAAGTGTATTTTCATTTTTTGTGTGGAGTGACTAAGATGATCAAAGTTAAAGTCAGCTTTATTGTCAATTTCTTCACATGCCAAAGACACACAAAGAAACCGAAATTTCGTTCCCCGCTGTAATTGAAATTGTATGAAAGGGTGAAATGAGTCAAAGTTTTTTGTAATTTTCCCCGACTTCAGCACTTTAGATTGGGTGGGTAGCACCAACTTGGGGGGAATGGAGTGTCTTATTACTTTGGATGGATTCATTTTTTCTCCACATCCAATAGTAAAACATTTTGTCCACAACTAAAATGATAATACACATTTATATTTTTAATCCCAAGTTTCTAGACTGATTTAATTGTGATCAAACTTTTTTAGACCTTAAAGTTCAAAAACAGCACATTATTCATTTAGCCGTGAGCGTCATAACAATTAGGGGGCGGGGCGGGGCGATTCGGAATTGCATCGCGTGGAGGTGTGCTACTTCCGCCTTCTGACTTGTGACGTCGCAACCGTTAACAAGTAGCAATGTGAGCGGTGCGAAGCGAGAGGCAACACCAAGGCGAAAATCACATAACTTCACTTCCCGTTCCTCGCCATCTCCTCTCCTCTAACCCAACACCCACCCGCTATCTCGGCTTAAACAGAATACCTGGGTCGAAGCACCAGCCGAACTCGGACAGCCGGACTTCAGGTGACTAAAGGCGGCGGGGGCGTCGACAAAGACGGTCTCGGTTGAGAAGGGAGACGGTCCGCGACTGTTGAGACACGGTTATTTTTTATTATGGAGGAAACTTGTCGAAGAGAATATGTTTTAATTTGCTGTCTTTAGTATTTCCGCCAACTTGCTTGTGCGTAATTGTTGAATATGGTGAGACGCAACACAAGAGAAATGTCGTCCAGCATCTACTTTTTATACCACTTCCAATTTGGGATTTTTTAAAATTTTTATTAGTTTTCCCCCAGATGAAATAGTGTGAATAATTGACAAACTAGATTGGAATTTCCGTGGCTACTTTGAGTACATAGCATAAAATTTGAACACTGTTCAAGTAACACATGTCCAAGTGGTGCTTGGGATTTGTCTAATTGCAATGTGGACCTTCAAAGTGGATAAAAATCCAATGCTTATCTTCTTTTGGTTTGATTTGACAAGATAAAGTTAACAAAATCTGCTGTTCAACTTAACAGTAAATAGAATTCTTCCTCTTTGTACATTGATGTAAACTGTATGCATACGTGCAGAGATCTCCAGACGGCATGGGAGAAACAACAGTTAAAGAGGATGGTGCAGTGATCCGATCAGCTGAGGTCAGCACTATTAGTATATTACCGCCATTATTCGACATCTAATGCTCCATTTTGGCTCCAAAGTACGTCGGGTCGTTTTCGGTGGACGACAGCTGCCTGGATGACCAGATGGATCAGTTGCACAGGAACCTGAAGACCCTGAATGTAAGTCCCGCTGCTTGACTTTCAAATTGTTCCATGTGCAAAAGCATTATGTTTCCCCATCCATTTTCTCTACCACTGTACTTCTGCTGTCAGACGTGCAAGAAAAGTAGGCCTGTATCCCTCAAGTTCTCCATCAAAGGCGTGAAAATGTACGACGAGGATGAAACGGTATGGATGTTTATTTCTTTTTTTTTTTTTTTTTTTTCTAACTGCACTTAACAATGGTTATGTGCTCCAACCTGTCTTCCGTCCTGCAGACCCTCCTGATGGCCCACGCCCTTCGTAGAGTGTCACTGTCCACCGCTCGGCCCAGCGACTCCCAGTTCGCCTTCGTCTCCCACAACCCGGGCAGCGCCGACGCCCAGCTGTACTGCCATGTTTTCAGAGCCAGACACGCCAGAGCCGTAAGAGACCAGATAGATTTAGAAATGACTATTTCACATATGCATCATGAGCGTGGGTGAAGAAAGTATGCGCTTGCCCGTTTTCCTTTTAGGCTCAGTTCCTGAACCTTCTGCTGTGCCGCTGTTTCCAACTATCTTATTTGGAGAAGCACCCGGACGAAGCCCAGGAACTTTCGTCCGGCTCCGCACCTCGACGTAACCCGTCGCTTCTCAACCATGGCTTCCCGCTCAGTGTTAGCGCCCTGGTGTCTTTCAGAAGAGCTCCCTTTCGAGGCTTGACGTTCGGATCCAAGGTCGTAAGGCAAAGTGGTTTTACTCGTTTTTCAAGACAGCTATTGAAACACAATTGACGTTTGCTTTTTTTTGTCCGCATGCAGAAAAATGACAAGGTTTGTGACGAGCAGCCTCTTGGCAGCCAAGACGAGGTCTTTCCCACCTACTCGCCGTCCCTGGTGCGCAAGAAAGCCATCCGCAACAAAGTGCTCCGCGCCGGGGCTTACCGCTCCTTCACGTTCACGCCGCTCAAGCAGCGCCACGTGCAGGAGCGCCTCAGCGCCTCACAAGGTGGGCCCGCAGTTCACAAGGCGCTCTGCAGATTCAGGGAGTTGATTAGGTAATGCCTTTGCTCGCTCGATGGGGAGATCACCTGGAGGTGTTTCTTTGTGAGCTTTCGCAATCCTGTCACGGGTGCTCACGTTTGAGTCTCGAACAAGATGGAACATGTTTGGTTTTCCTCATGTTTGATGTGTGTCTTCACCTCTTGCGAGTACAGTGATTCCTACCCACACACACATTATTAGCGAGGGTATGAAGGAACGTTTGTGTTTCCAAACTCTTGACTGATGCTGACTGTATGTGACTAGCCAATTTACTCATTGTACATGCAATAAAAGATGTGTCCATTGCAACAATCTCAGAAGGATGTCTTCTCTTGTCCGTGCAGTAGAAAAGGACCAAGACAAGACCCCAGCAAGACGATCCCGGACTCCGAGCCTGGCCGAAACTGAGGAAGCGTTGGCTCAGGCTGTGTGGTGTTGGGATGGTATCGCAACGTGAGTAGTAAACTTTTTTTTTGGGGTTGTTTTTTTGTTTCACATTTTAAAACTCTTCTCGGGTGTCTTGATAACATGTACAAAGAGGAGAGGCCAGCTTTGGTTACCATGACAACTACCGCAACATCCATTTGTAACACCGAATCCCAAGATTTGTCAGAAGTTAATGTTTTTATTTCAACATGCTTGTATACTAATTGTATAGAAGTTCCTTGTATGTCCCCTTTAAAAACAATGCAGCTCCTTTTTCTGTGTCCCAGTGACAGTAGCTACTCCCTCCTGGCTGATGACGTTTTGGGATCCTACCTCCTGTGCCCGCACCCCAAGAAACCCAAAAGCGGATCACTCATCATTCGCTTCCCGTCTGGCCTCATCACCCACCTCATTCAAAACACACGTAAAGGGAATTTTCTCTTGGAGGTAACCGGACACAATGAGCGTACATGCCAATTACTGTTTTGTGAAACTTCCAGCATTTGAGTCTTTCCCCAAGGAGAAGGAGTATTGAATACATATTGCTGGCAATATTGATTAAGTCGGGTAAATTCCTACTGAGTCACCAGATGCAGTAAATGTCATATTTTTCTCAAAACTAAATAGAGAAATGTTATGTCTATTCTTTTTGTCTGTGGCACGTGGTAGAAATGCAAAGCTGAATTTAGTTCCATCGGAGAGCTGATCGAACATTACACGGAGAACCAGGATGGACTGCCGTGCCGGCTGAGCTGTGCTCGGGTCAACCATTGCTACGAGTGGGAGGAGGAAGACTACGCAGAGCCCAAAGCCCAGGAGCTAGACACAAACTTGAACAAAAGCAGAATGCAGAGGATTGTGAAAGGAAAGTGGATGAAATTTGGACACTAGAAGTGGGCAACTGCTAACTTTTTTTTTTTTTTTTGCATATCATCCTTCACCAAGTCACATTATGTATGGTGGGACATTTCAAAGTTTATTAATACTTAGCGCACCTTTTTATTCACCCTGTTGGCACTTCAAGTTTGTGTAAGGTATTGGCCATTTGTTCAAGGCTGTTGTTTTGTATTTGCTGCTTTTATGTTTTTATATGTGTATTTTTTTTTAAATCAAGTTCCACAGTGTTTCTAAGGCATGCACTTGTCCTACATAGTATTTGCTCAATCTTTATGGAAAAGAGCCCAGGTTGTTAAATCTGATGGCAAAGCTGTTTTTCCCCCCTCAGTTTTCAAGATGCTGCAAATATATTTGTTTAAATGAAAGTGTTTTGTTGGTATCACTAACACTCATGTAGCACTTTTGCAGATACCCAAATACCTATGTTGCCCTTACCAAGATGGCCACTGGACGAGAGTCTGCGGTTCTGTTGACAGGCTTATATATTTAAAGTTTGCACCCACTGCAAAGTGCTTTCGTGACATGCGAGACATTCACTAACTTATTTGATTACTTTTGCACCAGTTATGTGATTGTATGATTGTGACCGATCAAGCTGCCCCTACCAAAATGGCCGCCCTGGAAAAAACAGGAGGCTGGCTGCTCGTTGCTAGGCACCGTCCAAATTGTGGAGTGACAACAGAAAAGGCGAAATGAAAGCTGTCACGACACACGAGAAGCGGAAAACTAATTATGCCTTCAATCGGCTTTCTTTTGTCAACGGGCGAGTTATTTTCCACCGAACTTCAGCTGACGTGTTTTTGGAACTGTTTGACGTCGAGTTTTGAAACTATTGCAAGTAGTTCTGGTGAGTGGTCAATTGAAATAAACGTTTTCTTCGACCGGCCGCCATTGTAAGCACACCATAAATTGTTAAAAAAATAAGGAAAAAATATAATGCGCTGTCTTGAATCATTTTAATATTGTCTACGATGTATTCTCACAAGTGTGTTTTGCTTATTCTTTGGCTTTTTAATGTGATGGAGGAAATGTGGCCAATAAGGCTACTACAATTTTCCCAGTCTTTATTTATTCAATCAAAGCACATTTAAAAAAAGTCTCACATTTCAATTAAAATGAAAACGTTTTGGCACAGTGATCGAGAATCTCATCATCCTTCCAGGTGGCTGACATGGGGTCCGAATCTGTGAAGGTGGTAGTCCGATGCAGGCCCCTGAATGACAGGGAGAGAGCTCTGGGTTCCAAGATGGTGCTGACCGTGGATCTGCAGCGCTGCCAGTGTTTCATCAAGAAGCTTGCATCAGCCGACGAACCCCCCAAGCAGTTCACCTTCGACGGGACGTACTTCACCGATCAAACCACAGAGCAGATGTACAATGAGAGCGCCTATCCATTGGTAGAGGTGAGCCTTTATCTCCAATTATTTTCATACAAGCTATTTAAAAATAACTTACATCTGTTCCCTTTAACATAAAATGTATAAATATCTTACAGGGGGTCACAGAAGGATACAATGGCACAATATTTGCGTACGGCCAAACAGGAAGCGGCAAGTCCTTCACTATGCAGGGTGTGTCTGAGCCTCCGGCCCAGAGGGGGGTCATCCCACGAGCCTTTGAACACATCTTCGAGAGCATTCAGGTGGATTTGGCAGCACGTACATGATTGATTGATTGATTGTTTGAGAGTTTGTCCAGTTTGGAGTAACCATCAATTTACCGTTGCCGATGTATAAAAAGTATAAAGTACTAAATGTTCTACAAAAACTTTGGCTGTGTGCGCTAGTGTGCAGAAAATGCCAAGTTCCTGGTGAGGGTGTCCTACTTGGAGATTTACAACGAAGAAATACGAGACCTCTTGGGCAACGACACCAAGCAGAGATTAGAGGTTTGTAGTGTCCTTTACTCTCCGTAACATTAGAAAGTTCCATCCATCCATCTTCTTCCGCTTATCCGGGGACGGGTCGCGGGGGCAGCGGCTTTAGGAGGGACTCCCAGACTTCTCTCTCCCCAGCCAGTTCATCCAGCTCATCCCGGGGGATCCCAAGGCGTTCCCAGGCCAGCTGAGAGACATAGTCTCTCCAGCGCGTCCTGGGTCGTCCCCGGGGTCTCCTACCGGTGGGACATGCCCGGAACACCTCCCCAGGGAGGCGTCCAAGAGGCATCCTGATAAGATGCCCGAGCCACCTCATCTGGCACCTCTCAACATGGAGGAGTAGCGACTCTACTCCGAGTCTCTCCCGGATGACCGAGCTTCTCACCCTATCTCTAAGGGAGAGCCCGGACATCCTGCGGAGAAAACTCATTTCGGCCGCTTGTATCCGGGATCTCGTTCTTTCCGTCACGACCCATAGCTCGTGACCATAGGTGAGGGTAGGAGCGTAAATCGACCGGTAAATTGAGAGCTTTGCCTCTTGGCTCAGCTCGCTCTTCACCACAACGGACCGGTACAGGGTCCGCATTACTGCTGCACCGATCCGCCTGTCGATCTCGCGCTCCATCCTCCCCTCACCCGTGAACAAGACTCCAAGATACTTGAACTCCTCCACTTGGGGCAGGATCTCATCCCCGATCCGGAGAGGGCATTCCACCATTTTCCGATTGAGGACCATGGACTCGGATTTGGAGGTGCTGACCCTCATCCCGACCGCTTCACACTCGGCTGCGAACCGTTCCAGCGAGAGCTGGAGATCACGGCCTGAAGAAGCCAACAGCACCACGTCATCTGCAAAAAGCAAAGACGCGATGCTGAGGTCCCCAAACCGGACCCCCTCAACGCCTCGGCTGCACCTAGAAATTCTGTCCATAAAAATTATGAACAGAATCGGTGACAAAGGGCAGCTTTGGCGGAGTCCAACCCTCACTGGGAACGAATCCGACTTACTGCCGGAAATGCGGACCAGACTCTGCCATCGGTGATACAGGGACCGAACCGCCCTTATCAGTTGCCTCGGCACCCAGTACTCCCAAAGCACCCTCCACAGAACCTCCCGAGGGACACGGTCGAACGCCTTCTCCAAGCCCACAAAACACATGTGGACTGGTTGGGCGAACTCCCATGCACCCCAAAATAACTAATATATAAAAAGATGGCTACGTAAACTTTGGTAACTTGTTGTACTTCGTTAAGCCACTAGGTGGCAACACAGCCTTGTGTTCTGAGAGACCTGTTGACATTCATTGCAGCACACCAGGAAAAAGGGCAATTTTGTGGAAAATTAATGGTATTTTAGTGCCATCCATTCATTTCCTATACCATTGTTGAAGTTGCATTTAATTTAGAAGGAGGATTGGCTAGTATTAAGTTTGCAATATTAACACGATCCACGCGGTTAACAATAAGCGTCACTATTGATTAGCCAAATCATATTGCGAGGCATTCAACTCTGAAAATGCACGATCCGATTTTACGACCTAATCCGGACTTCATGGGTTCGACCCCAGGGGAAGTTTATGAAATGTATTATGGTTAAATTGTTAGTTTTGTTACAAAAAAACAATTTCAAGAACAGTGTCGGGCAGTTAATAAAAAGGAAAAAAAATGCAACATTAATTTACCTTCACAACACTGACTCTGATTTGACACGTTCACGTTGATTGACTATAGATTTCAAGGATATTTTAATCTTTGATTAAAGAATAAAGTACTGCAACGTGTTGTACTGTATGTAGGTTGCCTGGATTGCAATGATCCAGCAGGTGACCTACTGAACAATAGAGTAACGCAGTGCCAGTCCAAAGTCAATACAGTTCTGCTTCATGAGGCCTCATCTACCCATCACGGTCTCGAGGTGGTAGAATGACGAATATTATAGAATTTTAAATGTTTTTGTCATTCCTTGCTGAAATGGTCGAGGGTAGCGCAAGTGGATAACAATCTAGTGTTTCTAATTTATTGTCCTATTTATTGTCTTGAAGTGACAGCTTTAACAGGATCGAGCACAAGCAGTGTTTCATTGTGGGGTTCAACGTAGCTAGTTGAATGCGTACACGCCGCGATTTTTTTTTTTTTAAGGTTTGTAATTTTTTTGTTCACGTAACACGACGCGTGCATTTGATTGATTTTCGAACAGAAGCAACTGCAAAACTGGTAATTATGTATTCCGACGCGACGATACATTAGCGACGATTGGATACGACACTTATATGTCCGATTATGCGTAGGACGTGAAAGCAATGTTTGGTCTGGGTTGGACAGGAAACGACAGACGCGCAGCGTGTCCCCTACGCGGTCGGGGAGAAGAATGGCTAATGGTCTGGGATACATGTAGATGAGACTGAGCGTGAAAACATGACGATGACGGATACTTTAAAGTAGTTTTAACCTATTTTCCAAAACGGCTCACCACCTGAGACCCAAGAAGCGTGACGCATCTTTCCCACACGACTGTTCTATTCCCCCGCGGGAAAGGAGACAACCAGAGGACAGGACCCTCTTTGTGAGTCCCATTTCACTGTAAGCCTTATTTTTCTTCTTATTATTACCTGCCCGGTCGTGTATGCGTTCTATTCTCCTTTTTAACTTTCCCTGTGATGTTCGGGAACGCCCTTGATGGGTAAGACCGTTGTTTAATTCCTCCATGTATTTGATCGTCGTTGACAGTGGGAAGAAAAGCACCAGTCTGCCGCATTTCCTCAAACTCTATTCTACTTTCCAAAGGAGCATCTGTAAATCCTCCGGCCCTAAGAAAGGGATGTGTGGACGGGATGTGGGAGCCCCCCCACCCCCCTCTTCTAATGCGGCCATTGAATGAGTCCTTTCTTGGGGACAAGGGGTGTACGTGGTGTTTGGGCCGCCAGGAAAATGGCTGATTTATCTTATTTCTTATTTATCTTATTTATTCAAGCGTTTAATGGACTTGTGGAATGGTAGCTGTCTCCACCCTGGCGAGCGAGCGAGGGGAGGCCGGCCAGCAGCTTCTGCTCATGGCCGATGGTGTTGTCTCGCGTACGGCCTCATGAAAATGCCAATTTTATGACTGAGGGCTCTGTTGAAACCAATTGAATCTCTTTTTGTAGTTCATCACTATAAAATACTCACACCGCTGTAATCTCCATTGTTTGTTGACGTCACCGCCTGGGATTGGGTATCGGCTATGTTCACATGAGGTAGCATCCATTCAAAGGTAACAAACTGCTGTCTAGTGTCGTTTCAGTCAATGCTAGTGGTAAAATCTTTGAACACACACCGATTGCGGTTTGTGTTCCAGAGTTGGCGCCGATTGCGGTTCGTGTTCCAGAGTTACCGCCGATTGCGGTTCGTGATCCAGATTTTCCGCCGATTGCGGTTCGTGTTCCAGAGTTGCGGTTCGTGTTCCAGAGTTTCCGCCGATTGCGGTTCGTGTTCCAGAGTTGCGGTTCGTGTTCCAGAGTTGCGGTTCGTGTTCCAGAGTTGCGGTTCGTGTTCCAGAGTTGCCGCCAATTGCGGTTCGTGTTCCAGAGTTGCCGGCGATTGGGGTACGGACTTCCAGAGTTGCCGCCGACTGCGGTTCGTGTTCCAGAGTTGCCACCGATTGCGGTCCGTGTTCCAGAGTTACCGCCGATTGCGGTTCGTGTTCCAGAGTTGCCGGCGATTGCGGTTCGTGTTCCAGAATTGCCGCCGATTGTGGTTCGTGTTCCAGAGTTCCCCCCGATTGCGGTTCGTGTTCCAGAGTTGCCGCTGATTGCATTTCGTGTTCCAGAGTTGCCGCCGATTGCGGTTTGTGTTCCAGAATTGTCGCCGATTGTGGTTCGTGTTACAGAGTTGCCGCCGATTGCGGTTCGTGTTCCAGAGTTTCTGCCGATTGCGGTTCGTGTTCCAGAGTTGCAGTTCGTGTTCCAGAGTTGCCGGTGATTGCGGTTCGTGTTCCAGAATTGCCGCCGATTGCGGTTCGTGTTCCAGAGTTGCCGGTGATTGCAGTTCGTGTTCCGAGTTGCCGCCGATTGCACGTTTGTTCCAGAGTTGCCGCCGATTGCGGTTCGTGTTCCAGAATTGCCGCCGATTGGCAAAGCAAGGCAAAGCAAGCCGAGTCTGAGTCCGAGGCGAGTACGAGGCGAGGCGAGGCGAGTACGAGGCGAGGCGAGTACGAGGCGAGGCGAGTACGAGGCGAGGCGAGTACGAGGCGAGGCGAGGCGAGGCGTGGCAAGGCAAGTACAGGCAAGTGCAGGCAAGTACAAAGCACGGCAAGTACAAGGCACGGCAAGTGCAAGGCAAGGCAAGGCAAGGCAAGGCAAGGCAAGGCAAGGCAAGTACAAGGTCAAGTACAAGGTCAAGTCAAGTCAAGTCAAGTCAAAGGCACGGCAAGTACAAGGCAAGTACAAGGCCAAGTCAAGTCAAGTCAAGTCAAGTCAAGGCAAGGCAAGGCAAGGCCAAGTCCAAGTCCAAGTCCAAGTCCAAGTCAAGGCAAGGCAAGGCAAGTACAAGGCAAGTACAAAGCACGGCAAGTACAAGGCAAGGCAAGTCAAGTACAAGGCAAGGCAAGTCAAGTCAAGTCAAGTACAAGGCCAAGCTAAGTCAAGTCAAGTTAAGTCAAGTACAAGGCCAAGCTAAGTCAAGTCAAGTTAAGTCAAGTTAAGTCAAGGCAAGTACAAGGCAAGTACAAGGCAAGTACAAGGCAAGTACAAGGCAAGTATAAAGCACGGCAAGTACAAGGCAAGTACAAGGCAAGTATAAAGCACGGCAAGTACAAGGCAAGGCAAGTCAAGTCAAGTACAAGGCCAAGCCAAGTCAAGTCAAGTCAAGGCAAGGCAAGTACAAGGCAAGTACAAGGCAAGTACAAGGCCAAGTCAAGTCAAGTCAAGTCAAGTCAAGTCAAGTCAAGTCAAGTCAAGTCAAGTCAAGTCAAGGCAAGGC
The DNA here is from genome assembly GCF_024217435.2 of Syngnathus scovelli. Lineage (NCBI taxonomy): Eukaryota > Metazoa > Chordata > Actinopteri > Syngnathiformes > Syngnathidae > Syngnathus > Syngnathus scovelli. Next base: position 1,924,484 of record NC_090857.1, on the reverse strand, counting down.
AAGGCAAGGCAAGGCAAGGCAAGGCAAGGCAAGGCAAGTACAAGGCAAGTATAAGGCACGGCAAGTACAAGGCAAGTATAAGGCACGGCAAGTTCAAGGCACGGCAAGTTCAAGGCAAGTACAAGGCAAGGCAAGGCAAGGCCAAGGCCAAGGCCAAGGCCAAGGCCAAGGCCAAGGCCAAGGCCAAGGCAAGGCAAGGCAAGGCAAGGCAAGGCAAGGCAAGGCAAGGCAAGGCAAGGCAAGGCAAGGCAAGGCAAGGCAAGGCAAGGCAAGGCAAGGCAAGGCAAGGCAAGGCAAGGCACGGCAAGCACAAGGCAAGTACAAGTTCGATGCGAGGCGAGGCGAGGCAGGACAAGTACGAGGCGAGGCGAGGCGAGGCGAGGCGAGGCAAGGCAAGTACAAGGTAAGTACAAGGCAAGTATAAGGCAAGGCAAGTACAAGGCAAGGCAAGTACAAGGCAAGGCAAGTACAAGGCAAGGCAAGTACAAGGCAAGGCAAGGCAAGGCAAGGCAAGGCAAGGCAAGGCAAGGCAAGGCAAGGCAAGGCATGGCAAGGCATGGCAAGGCATGGCAAGGCAAGTACAAGGCAAGTACAAGGCAAGTACAAGGCAAGGCAAGTAGAAGGCAAGGCAAGTACAAGGCAAGGCAAGTACAAGGCAAGGCAAGGCAAGGCAAGGCAAGGCAAGGCAAGGCAAGGCAAGTACAAGTACAAGTTTGATGCGAAGCGAGGCGAGGCGAGGCAGGACAAGTACGAGGCGAGGCGAGGCGAGGCGAGGCGAGGCAAGGCAAGTACAAGGCAAGGCAAGTACAAGGCAAGTACAAGGCTAAGGCCAAGTACAAGTCCAAGTCCAAGTCAAGTCAAGTCCAAGTCAAGTCAAGTACAAGGCAAAGCCAAGTCCAGTCCAAGTCCAGTCCAAGTCCAAGTCCAGTCCAAGTCCAAGTCCAGTCCAAGTCGCAAGTCGCAAGTCGCGAGTCGCGAGGCACAAGGGGCAAGGGGCAAGGGGCAAGGGGCAAAGCGCAAGGTGCAAGGCGCAAGGCAAGGCAAGGCAAGTACAAGGCCAAGTACAAGTAGTACAAGTCAAGTCAAGTCAAGTACAAGGCAAGTACAAGGCAAGTACAAGGCAAGTACAAGCCAAGTCCAAGTCCAAGTCCAAGTCCAAGTCCAAATCCAAGTCCAAGTCCAAGTCCAAGTCCAAGTCAAGTCAAGTCTCAAGGCGCAAGTCGCAAGGGGCAAGGGGCAAGGCGCAAGGGGCAAGGCGCAAGGGGCAAGGCGCAAGGGGCAAGGCGCAAGTGGCAAGGCAAGGCGCAAGGGGCAAGGCGCAAGGCCACAAGGCGCAAGGCCGCAAGGCGCAAGGGGCAAGGGGCAAGGCGCAAGGTGCAAGGGGCAAGGCGCAGGGGGCAAGGCGCAAGGGGCAAGGCGCAAGGGGCAAGGCGCAAGGGGCAAGGCGCAAGGGGGCAAGGCGCAAGGGGCAAGGCGCAAGGGGCAAGGCGCATGGGGCAAGGCGCAAGGGGCAAGGCGCAAGGGGCAAGGCGCAAGGGGCAAGGCGCAAGGAGCAAGGCCGCAAGGTGCAAGGGGCAAGGCAAGGCGCAAGGGGCAAGGCGCAAGGGGCAAGGCGCAAGGGGCAAGGCACAAGGGGCAAGGCGCAAGGGGCAAGGCGCAAGGGGCAAGGCGCAAGGGGGCAAGGCGCAAGGGGGCAAGGCGCAAGGGGGCAAGGCGAAGGGGGCAAGGCGAAGGGGGCAAGGCGCAAGGCAAGGCGCAGGGGGCAAGGCAAGGCAAGGCAAGGCAAGGCAAGGCAAGGCAAGGCAAGGCAAGGCAAGGCAAGGCAAGGCAAGGCAAGGCAAGGCCAAGGCAAGGCCAAGGCAAAGCAAGTACAAGGCAAGTACAAGGCGAGGCGAGGCGAGGCGAGGCGAGGCAAGTACAAGGTGAGGCGAGGCGAGGCGAGGCGAGGCGAGGCAATGCAAGTACAAGGCAAGTACAAGGCAAGTACAAGGCAAGTACAAGGCAAGGCAAGTACAAGGCAAGGCAAGGCAAGGCAAGGCAAGGCCAAGGCAAGGCAAGGCCAAGGCAAGGCAAGGCCAAGGCAAGGCAAGGCAAGGCCAAGGCAAGGCCAAGGCCAAGGCAAAGCAAGTACAAGGCAAATACAAGGCGAGGCGAGGCAAGGCGAGGCAAGTACAAGGTGAGGCGAGGCGAGGCGAGGCAAGGCGAGTACAAGGCAAGGCAAGGCAAGGCAAGGCAAGGCAAGGCAAGGCAAGGCAAGGCAAGGCAAGGCAAGGCAAGGCAAGGCAAGGCAAGGCAAGGCAAGTGCAAGTGCAAGTGCAAGTGCAAGTGCAAGTGCAAGTGCAAGTGCAAGTGCAAGTGCAAGGCAAGGCAAGGCAAGGCAAGGCAAGGCAAGGCAAGGCAAGGCAAGGCAAGGCAAGGCAAGGCAAGGCAAGGCAAGGCATGGCATGGCATGGCATGGCAAGGCAAGGCAAGGCAAGGCAAGGCAAGGCAAGGCAAGGCAAGGCAAGGCAAGGCAAGGCAAGGCAAGGCACAGGCACAAGCACAAGCACAAGCACAAGCACAGGCACAGGCACAGGCACAGGCACAGGCACAGGCACAGGCACAGGTACAAGCACAGGCACAAGCACAGGCACAAGCACAGACAGGATCGAGCACGGGCAAAGCGCTGGCACCCGCACAAGCACAGGCAGGCGCAGGCTCAAGCAGTGGCACAAGTACAGGCGTGGCGGAGCACAAGCAGGCACAAGCACAGGCACAGGCCCAGGTTCGGCACAGTATTGTACGGCTCGACACAGGCACGGGCACAAGCACAAGCCAAGCACAAGCTGGAGCACAGGCACAGGCACGGCCCGGGAGAGCACGGCACTGGCACGGGCGGAAGCACAGGCACGGGCACGGCACGGCACGTCAAGGCTCGGCACGGCACAGGCGCGGGCAGCCACAAGCACAAGCTGGCACGGCACGGCACAGCAAGGCATGGCGCAGCAAGGCAAGGCAAGGCAAGGCAAAAGCCAGGCAAGGCACCGCAAGAGACGGCGAGGCAAGTACAAGGCGAAAGCATGGCGAGACGACAGAGCCAGGCAAGGCAAAGTTACTCAGGGCTAGGCAAGGCAAGGCAAGGCTGGGCAAGGCAAGTACAAGGCAAGGCAAGTACAAGGCAAGGCAAGTACAAGGCAAGGCAAGGCAAGTACAAGGCAAGTACAAGGCAAGGCAAGTACAAGGCAAGGCAAGGCAAGGCAAGTACAAGGCAAGGCAAGGCAAGGCAAGGCAAGGCAAGGCAAGGCAAGGCAAGGCAAGGCAAGGCAAGGCGAGTACAAGTACAAGGCAAGGCAAGGCAAGGCAAGGCAAGTACAAGGCAAGGCAAGGCAAGGCAAGTACAAGGCAAGGCAAGGCAAGGCAAGGCAAGGCGAGTACAAGGCGAGGCGAAGCGAGGTGAGGCGAGGCGAGGCGAGGCGAGGCGAGGCGAGGCGAGGCGAGGCGAGGCGAGTACAAGGCAAGGCAAGGCAAGGCAAGGCAAGGCAAGGCAAGGCAAGGCAAGTACAAGGCAAGTACAAGGCAAGTACAAGGCAAGGCAAGGCAAGGCAAGGCAAGGCAAGGCAAGGCAAGGCAAGGCAAGGCAAGGCAAGGCAAGGCATGGCAAGGCAAGGCAAGGCAAGGCAAGGCAAGGCAAGGCCAAGGCAAGGCCAAGGCAAGGCCAAGGCAAAGCAAGTACAAGGCAAGTACAAGGCGAGGCGAGGCGAGGCAAGTACAAGGCGAGGCGAGGCGAGGCGAGGCGAGGCGAGTACAAGGCAAGGCAAGGCAAGGCAAGGCAAGGCAAGGCAAGGCAAGGCAAGGCAAGGCAAGGCAAGGCAACGCAAGGCAACGCAAGGCAAGGCAAGGCAAGTACAAGGCAAGTACAAGGCAAGGCAAGTACAAGGCAAGGCAAGTACAAGGCAAGGCAAGGCAAGGCAAGGCAAGGCAAGGCAAGGCAAGGCAAGGCAAGTACAAGGCAAGGCAAGGCAAGGCAAGGCAAGGCAAGGCACAAGCACAGGCACAGGCACAGGCACAGGCACAGGCACAAGCACAAGCACAAGCACAAGCACAAGCACAAGCACAAGCACAAGCACAAGCACAGGCACAGGCACAGGTACAAGCACAGGCACAAGCACAGGCACAAGCACAGACAGGATCGAGCACGGGCAAAGCGCTGGCACCCGCACAAGCACAGGCAGGCGCAGGCTCAAGCAGTGGCACAAGTACAGGCGTGGCGGAGCACAAGCAGGCACAAGCACAGGCACAGGCCCAGGTTCGGCACAGTATTGTACGGCTCGACACAGGCACGGGCACAAGCACAAGCCAAGCACAAGCTTAAGCACAGGCACAGGCACGGCCCGGGAGAGCACGGCACTGGCACGGGCGGAAGCACAGGCACGGGCACGTCACGGCACGTCAAGGCTCGGTACGGCACAGGCGCGGGCAGGCACAAGCACAAGCTGGCACGGCACGGCACGGTACGGCACGGCATGACACAGCAAGGCATGGCGCAGCAAGGCAAGGCAAGGCAAGGCAAAAGCCAGGCAAGGCACCGCAAGAGACGGCGAGGCAAGTACAAGGCGAAAGCATGGCGAGACGACAGAGCCAGGCAAGGCAAAGTTACTCAGGGCTAGGCAAGGCAAGGCAAGGCTGGGCAAGGCAAGTACAAGGCAAGGCAAGTACAAGGCAAGGCAAGGCAAGTACAAGGCAAGTACAAGGCAAGGCAAGTACAAGTACAAGTACAAGTACAAGGCAAGGCAAGTACAAGGCAAGGCAAGGCAAGTACAAGGCAAGGCAAGTACAAGGCAAGGCAAGGCAAGTACAAGGCAAGGCAAGGCAAGGCAAGGCAAGGCAAGGCAAGGCAAGGCAAGGCAAGGCAAGGCAAGTACAAGGCGAGGCGAAGCGAGGCGAGGCGAGGCGAGGCGAGTACGAGGCGAGTACAAGGCAAGGCGAGTACAAGGCAAGGCAAGGCAAGGCAAGGCAAGGCAAGGCAAGGCAAGGCAAGGCAAGGCAAGGCAAGGCAAGGCAAGTACAAGGCGAGGCGAAGCGAGGCGAGGCGAGTACAAGGCAAGGCAAGGCAAGGCAAGGCAAGGCAAGGCAAGGCAAGGCAAGGCAAGTCAAGGCAAGTCAAGGCAAGGCAAGGCAAGGCAAGGCAAGTACAAGGCGAGGCGAAGCGAGGCGAGGCGAGGCGAGTACAAGGCGAGTACAAGGCAAGGCAAGGCAAGGCAAGGCAAGTCAAGGCAAGTCAAGGCAAGGCAAGGCAAGGCAAGGCAAGGCAAGGCAAGGCAAGGCAAGGCAAGGCAAGGCAAGGCAAGGCAAGTACAAGGCAAGTACAAGGCAAGGTAAGTAGAAGGCAAGGCAAGTACAAGGCAAGGCAAGTACAAGGCAAGGCAAGGCAAGGCAAGGCAAGGCAAGGCAAGGCAAGGCAAGGCAAGGCAAGTACAAGGCAAGTACAAGGCAAGGTAAGTAGAAGGCAAGTAGAAGGCAAGGCAAGGCAAGGCGCAAGGGGCAAGGCGCAAGGCCACAAGGCGCAAGGCCGCAAGGCGCAAGGGGCAAGGGGCAAGGCGCAAGGTGCAAGGGGCAAGGCGCAGGGGGCAAGGCGCAAGGGGCAAGGCGCAAGGGGCAAGGCGCAAGGGGCAAGGCGCAAGGGGCAAGGCGCAAGGGGGCAAGGCGCAAGGGGCAAGGCGCAAGGGGCAAGGCGCAGGGGGCAAGGCGCAAGGGGCAAGGCGCAAGGGGCAAGGCGCAAGGGGCAAGGCGCAAGGAGCAAGGCCGCAAGGTGCAAGGGGCAAGGCAAGGCGCAAGGGGCAAGGCGCAAGGGGCAAGGCGCAAGGGGCAAGGCGCAAGGGGCAAGGCGCAAGGGGCAAGGCGCAAGGGGCAAGGCGCAAGTGGGCAAGGCGCAAGGGGGCAAGGCGCAAGGGGGCAAGGCGCAAGGGGGCAAGGCGAAGGGGGCAAGGCGAAGGGGGCAAGGCGCAAGGCAAGGCGCAGGGGGCAAGGCAAGGCAAGGCAAGGCAAGGCAAGGCAAGGCAAGGCAAGGCAAGGCAAGGCAAGGCAAGGCAAGGCAAGGCAAGGCCAAGGCAAGGCCAAGGCAAAGCAAGTACAAGGCAAGTACAAGGCGAGGCGAGGCGAGGCGAGGCGAGGCAAGTACAAGGTGAGGCGAGGCGAGGCGAGGCGAGGCGAGGCAAGGCAAGTACAAGGCAAGTACAAGGCAAGGCAAGTACAAGGCAAGGCAAGGCAAGGCAAGGCAAGGCCAAGGCAAGGCAAGGCAAGGCCAAGGCAAGGCAAGGCCAAGGCAAGGCCAAGGCCAAGGCAAAGCAAGTACAAGGCAAATACAAGGCGAGGCGAGGCAAGGCGAGGCAAGTACAAGGTGAGGCGAGGCGAGGCGAGGCAAGGCGAGTACAAGGCAAGGCAAGGCAAGGCAAGGCAAGGCATGGCAAGGCAAGGCAAGGCAAGGCAAGGCAAGGCAAGGCAAGGCAAGGCAAGGCAAGGCAAGGCAAGGCAAGTACAAGGCAAGGCAAGGCAAGGCAAGGCAAGGCAAGGCAAGGCAAGGCAAGGCAAGGCAAGGCAAGGCAAGGCAAGGCAAGGCAAGGCAACGCAAGGCAACGCAAGGCAAGGCAAGGCAAGTACAAGGCAAGTACAAGGCAAGGCACAAGGCAAGGCAAGTACAAGGCAAGGCAAGGCAAGGCAAGGCAAGGCAAGGCAAGTACAAGGCAAGGCAAGGCAAGGCAAGGCAAGGCAAGGCAAGGCACAAGCACAGGCACAGGCACAGGCACAGGCACAGGCACAAGCACAAGCACAAGCACAAGCACAAGCACAAGCACAAGCACAAGCACAAGCACAAGCACAGGCACAGGTACAAGCACAGGCACAAGCACAGGCACAAGCACAGACAGGATCGAGCACGGGCAAAGCGCTGGCACCCGCACAAGCACAGGCAGGCGCAGGCTCAAGCAGTGGCACAAGTACAGGCGTGGCGGAGCACAAGCAGGCACAAGCACAGGCACAGGCCCAGGTTCGGCACAGTATTGTACGGCTCGACACAGGCACGGGCACAAGCACAAGCCAAGCACAAGCTTAAGCACAGGCACAGGCACGGCCCGGGAGAGCACGGCACTGGCACGGGCGGAAGCACAGGCACGGGCACGTCACGGCACGTCAAGGCTCGGTACGGCACAGGCGCGGGCAGGCACAAGCACAAGCTGGCACGGCACGGCACGGTACGGCACGGCATGACACAGCAAGGCATGGCGCAGCAAGGCAAGGCAAGGCAAGGCAAAAGCCAGGCAAGGCACCGCAAGAGACGGCGAGGCAAGTACAAGGCGAAAGCATGGCGAGACGACAGAGCCAGGCAAGGCAAAGTTACTCAGGGCTAGGCAAGGCAAGGCAAGGCTGGGCAAGGCAAGTACAAGGCAAGGCAAGTACAAGGCAAGGCAAGGCAAGTACAAGGCAAGTACAAGGCAAGGCAAGTACAAGGCAAGGCAAGTACAAGTACAAGTACAAGTACAAGTACAAGTACAAGGCAAGGCAAGTACAAGGCAAGGCAAGGCAAGTACAAGGCAAGGCAAGTACAAGGCAAGGCAAGTACAAGGCAAGGCAAGGCAAGGCAAGGCAAGGCAAGGCAAGGCAAGGCAAGGCGAGGCAAGGCAAGTACAAGGCGAGGCGAGGCGAAGCGAGGCGAGGCGAGTACGAGGCGAGTACAAGGCGAGTACAAGGCGAGTACAAGGCAAGGCAAGGCAAGGCAAGGCAAGGCAAGGCAAGGCAAGGCAAGGCAAGGCAAGGCAAGGCAAGGCAAGTACAAGGCGAGGCGAGGCGAGGCGAGGCGAAGCGAGGCGAGGCGAGGCGAGTACAAGGCGAGTACAAGGCAAGGCAAGGCAAGGCAAGGCAAGTCAAGGCAAGGCAAGGCAAGGCAAGGCAAGGCAAGGCAAGGCAAGGCAAGGCAAGGCAAGTACAAGGCAAGTACAAGGCAAGTACAAGGCAAGGCAAGTAGAAGGCAAGGCAAGTACAAGGCAAGGCAAGGCAAGGCAAGGCAAGGCAAGGCAAGGCAAGGCAAGGCAAGGCAAGGCAAGGCAAGGCAAGGCAAGTACAAGGCAAGTACAAGGCAAGGTAAGTAGAAGGCAAGGCAAGGCAAGGCAAGGCAAGGCAAGGCAAGGCAAGGCAAGGCAAGGCAAGGCAAGGCAAGGCAAGTACAAGGCAAGGCAAGGCAAGGCAAGGCAAGGCAAGGCAAGGCAAGGCAAGGCAAGGCAAGGCAAGGCAAGGCAAGGCAAGGCAAGGCAAGGCACAGGCACAGGCACAGGCACAGGCACAAGCACAAGCACAAGCACAAGCACAAGCACAAGCACAAGCACAAGCACAAGCACAAGCACAGGCACAGGCACAGGCACAGGTACAAGCACAGGCACAAGCACAGGCACAAGCACAGACAGGATCGAGCACGGGCAAAGCGCTGGCACCAGCACAAGCACAAGCATGCGCAGGCTCAAGCAGTGGCACAAGTACAGGCGTGGCGGAGCACAAGCAGGCACAAGCACAGGCACAGGCCCAGGTTCGGCACAGTATTGTACGGCTCGACGCAGGCACGGGCACAAGCACAAGCCAAGCACAAGCTGGAGCACAGGCACAGGCACGGCCCGGGAGAGCACGGCACTGGCACGGGCGGAAGCACAGGCACGGGCACGGCACGGCACGTCAAGGCTCGGCACGGCACAGGCGCGGGCAGCCACAAGCACAAGCTGGCACGGCACGGCACAGCAAGGCATGGCGCAGCAAGGCAAGGCAAGGCAAGGCAAAAGCCAGGCAAGGCACCGCAAGAGACGGCGAGGCAAGTACAAGGCGAAAGCATGGCGAGACGACAGAGCAAGGCAAGGCAAAGTTACTCAGGGCTAGGCAAGGCAAGGCAAGGCTGGGCAAGGCAAGTACAAGGCAAGGCAAGTACAAGGCAAGTACGAGGCAAGGCAAGTACAAGGCAAGGCAAGTACAAGTACAAGTACAAGGCAAGGCAAGTACAAGGCAAGGCAAGGCAAGTACAAGGCAAGGCAAGGCAAGTACAAGGCAAGGCAAGGCAAGGCAAGGCAAGGCAAGGCAAGGCAAGGCAAGGCAAGGCAAGGCAAGGCAAGTATGAGGCAAGGCAAGGCGAGGCGAGGCGAGGCGAGGTGAGGTGAGGCAAGGCAAGGCAAGTATGAGGCAAGGCAAGGCGAGGCGAGGCGAGGCGAGGCGAGGCGAGGCGAGGCGAGGCGAGGCGAGGCGAGGCGAGGCGAGGCAAGGCAAGGCAAGTACAAGGCAAGGCCAAGGCAAGGCCAAGGCAAGGCCAAGGCAAGGCCAAGGCAAGGCCAAGGCAAGGCCAAGGCAAAGCAAGTGCAAGGCAAGTGCAAGGCAAGGCAAGGCAAGGCAAGGCAAGGCAAGGCAAGGCAAGGCAAGGCAAGGCAAGGCATGGCAAGGCATGGTAAGGCAAGGCAAGGCAAGGCAAGTACAAGGCAAGGCAAGGCAAGGCAAGTACAAGGCAAATACAAGGCAAGGCAAGTACAAGGCAAGGCAAGGCAAGGCAAGGCAAGGCAAGGCAAGGCAAGGCAAGTACAAGAAGTACAAGTACAAGTACAAGTACAAGTACAAGTCAAGTCGAGGCAAGTACAAGGCGAGGCGAGGCAAGTTCAAGGCAAGTTCAAGGCAAGGCAAGGCAGGGCAAGGCAAGGCAAGTACAAGGCAGCGCAAGGCAGCGCAAGGCAGCGCAAGGCAGCGCAAGGCAAGGCAAGGCAAGTACAAGAAGTACAAGTACAAGTCAAGTCGAGGCAAGTACAAGGCAGCGCACGCAAGTACAAGGCAGCGCACGCAAGGCAGCGCACGCAAGGCAGCGCACGCAAGGCAGCGCACGCAAGGCAGCGCACGCAAGGCAGCGCACGCAAGGCAGCGCACGCAAGGCAGCGCACGCAAGGCAGCGCACGCAAGGCAGCGCACGCAAGGCAGCGCGGGGCAACGCGGGGCAGCGCGGGGCAGCGCAGGGCAGCGCAGGGCAGCGCAGCGCAGGGCAGCGCGCGCAGGGCAGCGCAGCGCAGGGCAGCGCGCGCAGGGCAGCGCAGGGCAGCGCGAGGCAGCGCGAGGCAGCGCGAGGCAGCGCGAGGCAGCGCCAGGCAGCGCAAGGCAAAGCATCTGTGGTCTCTTAAGGTTTCTCATTTCCCCTAGCTGGAGTTTTGAGTTTTCCCCTTGCCCTCTTGGGAGTTTAAGATCAGGGGATGTTTGAGAATATTTGCCATTTTTCACATGTCATGAGTGTTGTTGTTAGTCACCTAAATGTTGAACAGAGGCTGTGATTTACCAAAGTCGAATTTTTTGTTTGGCAGCCTCAGACATGGCAAATAAAAACTCTTGAATCTTGAACATTGTTACATAATGGAAACTGCTAACACCGTTAGCAAAGTGTGGAGTAGCACACTAGTTCTCATTTGTGTCTGCATGTTTGAATTTGTTTTAGGATTGCCCCAGCGAGCTGACACATAATGGAATCCGCCACTGAGGGGCTGACACCGTTAGCAAAGCGTGGAGTAACACGTCGACAGACGATCTAAATAAGTCATAGTTGTTGTTCAACTGTTCCTCTTTTTTTTTTTTCATGACTGTAATGTAGCGTTGGCCATCGCCTGTACGCCGACGGCAGTTGCGCCTCCGTGCGTCAACTGATAAGGAATATTGAACGGGACGACGGCGTCGCGGCGCGGCGCATCCCCCGATAAATAAAAATAGAATAAAGCCTTCACCGTGTTATGTTGCAGGTGCATTTGCTGTGCACCGTCCGTAGAGACGGCAGGCGGGCGGAGAATCGATTAAATCCCCGCGATCATTAAAATCCAAGGTAAACGCTGACATTTCAGGCAGCCTGTTAGTTTGACTGACTGAGGGGTGTAACGCGCGCCGCGCAAATGCATACTATATGGACAGGGGAGCGCGGGAAGATCAGTGGCCGAAATGCATTAATGTCACATGTCATTATTATTTGCCGCCAAAAAGCCTCCCTCGTCCGCTGCCACTAGACTCAAGAGGGTGGGGGCCTTGGGTGGGTGGGTGTAGTGAGGCCGAAATGCATTAACGTCACACGCCCGGGCGGCCATTATTATTTGCCGCCAAAACGCTTCGTCCGCTGCCACTAGACTCAAGAGGGTGGGGGCCTTTGTAGTGAGGCCGAACTGCATTAACGTCACACGCCCGGGCGGCCATTATTATTTGCCGCCAAAACGCCTCGTCCGCTGCCACTAGACTCACGAGGGTGGGGGCCTTGGGTGGGTGTAGTGAGGCCGAAATGCATTAACGTCACACGCCCGGGCGGCCATTATTATTCGGCGCCAAAAAGCCTCGTCCGCTGCAAGAAAGCTGCAAGACATACATTGAAAAATTGAAAAAAATAAATAAAAATATAATCCGCTGTGGAAACCAAGTAAGAACGCCACCAGAGGGAAAAAGGGAATATCCGAGCAATAATAATAAATTTTATTACAGGCTCTTGGCCCACAGGGTAAAAAAAAAAAAAAAAAAAATCACATACATTAAAATAAATATGTTTATGTGTGGTCACAAACAGTTTTTTTTTTTTTCTCTCTGCGGCTAGCTAAAAGAGCACCCGGAGCGCGGGGTGTACGCTCGGGACCTGTCCATGCACACGGTACACAATGTGCTCGAGTGCGAGAAGGTGATGGAACGCGGCTGGCGGAACCGTGCCGTGGCCTACACCTTGATGAACAAGGACTCATCTCGCTCGCACTCCATCTTCAGCATCCACCTGGAGATGTGCCACACAGGTCAGGCCATACACACAAAAACTGTACAAACACATCCTTTGTTTTTTGAGGTGAGAAGATAATGAAATATTGAAAGCTCTATAGCGCCAATAAAAAACTCGGTGTTGTTGTCTCTCCACAGACGCAGCAGGCCAGGACCACCTCAGAGCCGGGAAACTCAACCTGGTGGATCTGGCGGGAAGCGAGCGTCAGTCCAAAACGGGCGCGACGGGCGAGCGCCTGCGCGAGGCCACCAAAATCAACTTGTCGCTCTCGGCCCTGGGCAACGTCATCTCGGCCCTGGTGGACGGCCACTCCAAATATGTCCCCTACCGCGATTCCAAACTGACCCGGCTGCTACAGGACTCGCTGGGCGGCAACACACGAACCCTGATGGTGGCCTGCCTCTCGCCGGCCGACAGCAACTACGAGGAGAGCCTGAGCACGCTACGCTACGCCAACCGCGCCAAGAGCATCCGGAACCGGCCGCGCATCAACGAGGACCCCAAGGATGCGCTGCTTCGAGAGTACCAAGAGGAGATAAAGAAGCTGCGGGCCCTCATCTCGGGCCAGCTTGCCTCTGATGGCCCCGTTCCACGTGAGTAGAGGAATTCTCATATTTGAAGTTTAATTCCTGAAAAGTACGTTTAATATTGTTATTGTTTTATTGAATTTTCAAGTCTTCTAAATCCATAGCAACTACAACTGTTTTATTTTGAGCATTAGGGTTGTATTTGTTTTAATTACATGGCGGGCCGGATCAAATGCTCCTCCATCAAGTCATGTCTGAATGCTTAAATGCTGCAGCCATCATGTCCAAGCACCAAGGAGAGGTTTCCACTAGCCCCGCCGATGGTGACAAGGAGAAGATTAAAAAGGTAGCTTCCAGCAGAATGTTCCCACGCTCACATATCACTTGACGTCATGGCCGCTGTTGTCCTGTTGGAGTTGACTTACTACTCTGGCCTTTTAGGACTACGAGGAAAGACTGGCCAGGCTGCAGGCTGACTTCAGCGCCGAGCGGGAATCCAAGGCCAAGCTGCAGGAGGACATTGTTGCCCTGCACACCTCCTATCAGAGCAAACTGTCTGTCCTGGAGAAGATCAAATCCACTAGGGGGAGCTCTTCCCCAAAGAATGGTAAGCTTGACAATTTCAAAACGTCAGCAACACATGTGCAATATGGAACCTAGTCCTTGCTACAAATACCGAAAAATATGAGTGAAATGGAAATGTAGGTCAGATTACAACAATAATACAAGCGCTTTATCACTTTTTATGTTTCATAAAAGAATAATATCTAATTATGTAGATTGCACTTAAGCATTGAACTCATGTAGACGCTATATAAAAAAACCTTAAACAAATAAATAAATAACTGAATTTACAAATCGCAACCCATGAATAGGGAAAGTTCATTGTTTTGTCTTTTATTTGCTTTGTCTCCCACCACAAGAGAGCCCCAGCAGTGTGACAGCAGAGGACCTCTCCCCCAACAGCATTAATGAGGTGCACACACATGAAGAAAAGCACTCCGCCATCAACATGTAAGCCTAACTTCTGCTTTGCACCATAGCTGAGCCAGCCCACTGTGCCACGTGCTGCTGAAGAGGTCCAAACAAGTCCAGATGGAGTGCCAGAAGAGTCACCTGGTGTCAGCACAGCAGGGGATGTGGAGCAGAAAGAAGCCCTGGAGAGGTTGGTGGCCTGCTGCTATGTATTCTTACTTTCAGCACCAAGGACAGTCCAGGTGGATTGACCTATCTCATGAATCCCAAAACACATTTCTACACATTATTATCTTATTGTAAACAAATCTCTGTAAATTGGTTAAAACCTTCCAAAAATACCACAAGGGGACTTTCCAATAGTATTCATTTGGGAAAATACTACATTGACCAAAAGTGATTTCAACAAGACTAAAACCCACTTTGAAAGACATTCAGACCTCCACCTGGCCAGAAGACACAGCTGGGCAGATGGACTTTACCCACTTCATTGTCTCCTGTGCAGGCTACGGAGGCTGGAGCAAGAGGTGGTTGGCGGCGAGCAGGCCCGCAACAAAGAATTCCAGCAGAGGCAGCGGCAGAGGAGGACGGTGGCCGATCAAAGGAAAGCTCAGCTTGTCAAAGCTTTGTCGGAAAACAGCGAGGAGAGCGACAACGTGCTGTTCAGTGTCTACGACTCCATTCAGGAGGAGGTTCATGCCAAAGGGCAAACGCTCCTCAAGGTCCAGGGAAAGGTCAGTCACAGCGCCACAACAGTCACGTATACCGGCCAAAAATGTTAGACACGATTGCACCTCTAATTGTATTATTATTGTTGTTTTGGATAGTCTAAACTATTTATAGTAACCTAAATATAAAATTATATTATTTTGTCTGTTAGATAAACATAACCCAAATTCAAGATGTGTCCTATTAAAAAGTAAAAAAATACATTTAATCAAAACTCAAAGACTCACTGATGTAATTGTCAATCAAAGTGGAGCATGATTATTTTTGTAAGAGCAGCATTTTTGATACACCTGAAATCCACGAGTCGGAAACATCTTCTAAAACATGACCTTTTTATTGATCAGCTGAAAGCGGCCAAACTGGAGATCCGCGACCTGCAGACGGAGTTTGAGGAGGAGAGAAACGACTACCTGGCGACCATTCGTCGCCTGGAGCGCGAGGGCCAGCTCCTTCACGGCCTGCTTGAGCGCATGGCACCGTTGGTTCGCCGGGACTGCAACTACAGCAGCTTGGAGCGCCTGAAGCGAGAGGCCGCGTGGGACGAGGAGAGCGCCACTTGGAGGATTCCCGACGTGACCATCCAGAGAACCACGCTTCCCTCAGGTGTTTTTTTTTCCTCATTTGGTGGACTCGACTCAAATAGCCTGTTTAAAGCGGTATTGCATTCCGGCCGTGTCCCAATTTCAAGACGTTCTTCGTGTCCTCTTCCCTCAGCCGCGCCTTCAAAGCTCTCTCCACCCATAGTCCCTGCTGATGATCCCGAAACACTTGCGGCGCAGTCTCAAGCCTGTGTTCCTCAGCAGGCTGAGGAGGACCGCTACAAGGAGCTTCTGGACCGCAGCGACAGTGAAAACATTGCCAACGCTTACTTCAGATCCAAGAGGGCCAGCCAGCTGCTCAGAGGTGAAACAGCTGCGGGACATGGTGAGCAGATGCATACGCAGCGACTACCTTCTGTCAATCTCACAGATCAATTTTACAACGAGTATAAAAAGTCCACACACCCCTGCTTTTTTGTGGTGTGAAAAAAATGAGGCATTTTTGAATCAGTTGTGTTAGGCGAGGAAATGAACCTGAACGCCTTCTTCTGCAGCCACCCACGGCCCCACCCTCTGGAATGGCTCACCCAACCTCAGCACAAACGCAAGCCTGGACTCCATCATGCCACGCCCCTTCCGCCTGGAATCCTTGAGCGTCCCGGCATCCAAGGCAAAGCGGAAAAAAAACAAATCTCATCAATAACGGAAGCAAAGTGTTACTTTCACAAATCATGTCCAACCTCACTCGTTTTAGACTACTTTTTTAGACCGTTTGAATCTTACTGCTTCATTAAAGTCACCATTTTAGCATTTATTGCACGATTAACCGTAAAGATGCTTTTAGGACTTTACTTTTTAGGCTCCAGCCTGCTGGCCCTGTGTGTCACATTTCACAATTTAACCTCCATCATAGAATGAGTTGACAGTAAGCGAGCCGTATCAGTTTCAGAACTTGACACCCCTTATTTGCCGTAGAAATATAAGCCATAGATCACACACACACACACACACACACACACACACACACACACACCTATTGGCCGAGCCATGCGCCTCAGCCTGCGAAGGCAACAATTGGCCATTGAGGCATTACATAACCATACAAGGAAGAAATTCAAACATGCAAAAGGGGAACACAGCAGGGCAGAGTGAAACGTAAGGTCTGTTGACTAAGTTAACATGCGTGCCATGCTCCAGCTAATCTGATAATGGCAGAGCAGCCGGCCGGCCTCCCTCCCAAGTAAGACGACTCTTACGAGTCAAACAATCCTCAGTGACTCCAAGTGGCTGCTGTCAAATGTTTTAATTTTCTTGTTGGTGTGTGAAAAAAGGATAGAAATGATCTTTGTACTTTTCAAAGCTACACACATACTGACCGCTGGACCTACGATGGAAAGAGCTGCTCCTTTACGTTCTTCATCATCTTCATTCTTACCACGTGGCCTCTTTTGACTCAGGAAGTCGACTGCTCTGCTTACTTGTCCTTGAGCAGTCCCAACTTCCTGAGCGCCTCTTTTCTGTCGGCGTCCATTCCAGGCACCATCATTACTGTGTACGTCACACAATCTGAGGCTTTGGGGGCGACTGGCGGATCCTCAACGACACTTTTTAGTTCTGAATGGTTCTTGTCATTTTTGTGCTTGACCAGGACAGTAGGTTGCTCTGGACTGGCCACCTTCAATCTGTTGAGTTGGTTGGGATGAGAAAGCGAGGTGGCCCTGGAGTAGTGGTGGAAACTAGCACTGCTCTGCAGACCCTTGTTCCTAGGCCCAGGACCGGGTGCCGGAGCCTGGCAAAAAGACGGACTTCTCAACGGATTTACATTTGTGAGTCGTTTTGAAAATCCGTTGCCTGCAGACAAATAAGACTCCAGTTGGGCCACTTGAGTAGTTTCTGAGTGTTGGTCTTTGAGGAGGCCTAACTTTTGCAAAGCTTCCCGTCTCACCACTTTGGGATCTGTCGCGTTCTTGAGACTGTACGATGAGTTTGAGGCGGGGGTCGCTTCCTTTTCTCTTTTCACGGAGATATTTGAAGACATTTTGGGGAGTTTCGGTACAACAGGTGGCGGGCCTGCCATAAATCTGCTCACCTTGGAGATGGCTCTGTCAAGCCTTCCCACATTTCCAGTGTTTGGATCTTCTTTGATGACAGAAGGGCCTATGGTGTGATCAACTGTAGGACATAAAGGTGTTTTCTTTGTGGAGGCGCTCCTCCGCAGGTAGACAAGTGCATCGTAGGATAAAGGTCCCCTTTCACCTGTCTTCACAAAGTGGACTTTGGCTTTGCTTGCGGGAGGTTTCATAACGTTGACCTCGTGAACACCGGCAGGCTTTTGGCTCAATGAAAGCGATTTGTTGTTTAGTTGAATTCCAGCTTTCACGCTTGGTTCACAACAATTGGAGCCGCTCGCCAAAACAAAAGGTGTTGGTACAAGATAGTTCTGGATGGCTTTGTTCTCCACTTTCTCCCTGATAGTTTCCAAAGCATTGTGCTTTTGCAGACCTAGAAGAAAAAATATGTTTGTAAGTAACAACGCAAAGAACATTTTTCACTTTCAAAGTGAGCTCACCATTGAGCTTGGTTTTGCTCATGGAGGCTGACAGATGCGCTAGTCGAGAAGCCAAGCATCCAGGGTCAGGCAAGAGGTCCACTTCGTCGTTGGCGAGTCCGCTGTCGTCCTCGGTGTCCAGAGACTCGATGGTCTCTTCCAAAAACATGAGGCAGGCTTTCTCCTCGGCAGACAAATGCTCCAAACTATCATCGCTCTGGAATGGAAAAGAACATCCCCGTGGAACATTCCGGCTTTCCACCTTGGAGAAGTTTAAGCCCACAAGACTTACGAAAGCAGATTGTCCGCTGTCATAGCTGCCGGTGTTGTCCATGTCAGCCAACATCTCCAGTTCAGTCCCACCTGGCCAGGTCTCATTTTTCAGGCATTTTATCCAAACATCAGAGGCTCCAAAATAGCAGTGTCACTCTGTGATGATGGGGAACAATTTGAGACATTTCTAGAAGAACACACTGACAATAATTATTGAAGAGATAACTAAACTTTATTTCTCTGCCAATGTTCACATTTTCAAATGATCAACAACATTACTCGGAAATCACAATGTCCCATCGTAGTGATTTTTACACCAGGCCACGGTTTAAATGTACTGACCAAGTTCTTGATAGCATTGTGAAAGAAATTAAAAGATGGAGTAGATTTATACAAACTTATTCACTCTAATTCTTCGTATCCCTAAAGCGAGTCCAAGTGATGATAGTGCATCTTAGTGTCATGTTTTTGGCTCAGATTACAACACGCGTGCACGCACGCACGCACGCCGTTTATAATCGTCCTCAGCATGATCACATTAATCGCAGCCCGCACCTGCAGCACACACAACCTGTATATTATATTACTACTAAATCCATTTGAAATTGCAAGCGAACAAAAGAACATTTGTCCTCATAGGTTTTGGCTGCTTCTCAGCTCTTGAGATGGAGAAGACTGCTCTTCATTGTTCACGCTGAGCGACCTTCAGCTGTCAGAATGTGAACGAGATAACATTTAAAAAATGTCAAGCTAATGCAAATGAACGTGACCTCCAGATGATTGATGACGTTTGGCTGTGTAGTCTGCTTCAATTATACAACAGCGAACTACTACAAGGTTGAATTCATATTACTTCAAATACAAACAAAAAAAGTCATTCAAATCTAAGTGACGTTATTTTTCTTCATGGCTTGCGTCGTATGTTGTGTCCGCTGAGTCCACTATACGATTAAAAGTGCGGATTAAACTAACGAGGAATGACCCATTTAACCAGCACGACAGGACTAATTTAACAGATTGAGAATAGATATAGATGGCTGTGTAATGATCGTTAAATTCAATACTAGTGATGTTGAAGACCCAAAGATTATTTTTGGCTTGTACACGTACGCGTCCCCTGTGAAGAGGCTATTACATAAAATGAACCTTGCAGCGCTCGTAAGAATGTTTTACAGCTATTATTGATGATAAATGTCGTACCTTTAAATCGTTTGTGCTCCATGTAGTTTGCTTGTTTGAGGCGAAAGTGGGCTCCTTGGGCTCGCTTTCGGTGCTTACCTGCGCGAGGTACTGTTGGCTAGTGAGTGAACGATTCGTGCAAAAGAACGAATCCTTTCAGTGAACGAGTGAACGAATCACTACCTAAAGTGATTTGTTCTTTTTTCCGTTCATGTGACTTCAACCAGTAGGTGTGGGTAATGCGCATTGATCACGAACGAGTCGTGAATTGCATTTTCCGGTCATCAGCTGAACGGGAGTGAGTGAGTGAGTGAGTGAGTGAGTGAGTGAGTGAGTGAGTGAGTGAGTGAGTGAGTGAGTGAGTGAGTGAGTGAGTGTGTAAGTGGGTGAGTGAGTGATGTAGTGACAGTGAGTGAGTGAGTGAGTGAGTGAGTGAGTGAGTGAGTGAGTGAGTGAGAGTGAGTGTGAGTAGTTGAGTGTGAGTGAGTGAGTGAGTGAGTGTGAGTGAGTAGTTGAGTGAGTGAGTGAGTGAGTGTGAGTGAGTGAGTGAGTGAGTGAGTGAGTGTGAGTAGTTGAGTGTGAGTGAGTGAGTGAGTAGTTGAGTGAGTGAGTGAGTGAGTAGTAGTGTGAGTGAGTGAGTGAGTGAGTGAGTGAGTGAGTGAGTGAGTGAGTGAATGAGTGAGTGAGTAGTAGAGTGTGAGTGAGTGAGTGAGTAAGTAGTTGAGTGAGTGAGTGAGTGAGTGAGTGAGTGAGTGAGTGAGTGTGAGTGTGAGTGAGTGGGTGGGTGAGTGAATGAGTGTGAATGAGTGAGTAGTTGAGTGTGTGTGAGTGAGTGAGAGTGAGTGAGTGAGTAGTAGTGTGAGTGAGTGAGTGAGTGAGTGAGTGTGAGTGTGAGTGAGTGGGTGAGTGAGTGAGTAGTTGAGTGTGAGTGAGTGAGTGAGTGAGTAGTTGAGTGTGAGTGAGTGATGGTGTGAGTAGTTAAGTGAGTGAGTGAGTAGTTGAGAGTGAGTGAGTGAGTGAGTGAGTGATTGAGTGAGTGATTGAGTGAGTAATTGAGTGAGTGAGTGAGTGAGTGTGTGAGTGTGTGAGTGAGTGAGTGAGAGAGAGTGAGTAGTTGAGTGTGAGTGAGTGAGTGAGTAGTTGAGTGAGTGAGTGAGTGAGTGAGTAGTTGAGTGTGAGTGAGTGAGGGTGTGAGGAGTTTAGTGAGTGAGTGAGTAGTTGATTGAGAGTGAGTGAGTAGTTGAGTGAGTGAGTGAGTGAGTAGTTGAGTGTGAGTGAGTGATGGTGTGAGTAGTTGAGTGAGTGAGTGAGTAGTTGATTGAGAGTGAGTGAGTGATTGAGTGAGTAGTTGAGTGAGTGAGTGAGTGAGTGAGTGAGTGAGTGAGTGAGTGAGTGAGTGTGAGTGAGTGAGTGAGTGAGTGAGAGAGAGTGATCGAGTGTGTGAGTGTGAGTGAGTGAGTGAGTGATCGAGTGAGTGAGTGAGTGAGTGAGTGAGTTGGTGAGTGAGTGAGTGAGTGAGTGAGTGAGTGAGTGAGTGAGTAGTTGAGTGTGAGTGAGTGAGTGAGTGAGTGATGATGTGAGAGTGAGTGAGTGAGTGAGTGAGTGAGTGAGTGAGTGAGTGATGGTGTGAGAGTGAGTGAGTGATCGAGTGAGTGAGTGAGTGAGTTGGTGAGTGAGTGAGTGAGTGAGTTGGTAAGTGAGTGAGTGAGTGAGTGAGTGAGTTAGGTGGTGAGTGAGTGAGTGAGTGAGTAGTTGAGTGTGAGTGAGTGAGTAGTTGAGTGAGTGAGTGAGTGAGTGAGTGATGATGTGAGAGTGAGTGAGTGAGTGAGTGAGTGATGGTGTGAGTGAGTGAGTGAGTGAGTGAGTGATGGTGAGTGAGTGAGTGAGTGAGTGAGTGAGTGAGTGAGTGAGTGAGTGAGTGATGGTGTGAGAGTGAGTGAGTGAGTGAGTGAGTGGGTGAGAGTGATCGAGTGAGTGAGTGTGAGTGAGTGAGTGAGTGAGTGAGTGAGTGAGAGTGATCGAGTGAGTGAGTGTGAGTGAGTGAGTGAGTGAGTGATGTGTGAGAAAGAGTGAGTGAGTGAGTGAGTGAGTGAGTGAGTGAGTGAGTGAGTGAGTGAGTGAGTAGTTGAGTGTGAGTGAGTGAGTGAGTGAGTAGTTGAGTGTGAGTGAGTGAGTGAGTGAGTAGTTGATTGTGAGTGAGTGAGTGAGTGAGTGAGTGACTGTGAGTGAGTGAGTGAGTGAGTAGTTGAGTGTGAGTGAGTGAGTGATTGAGTAGTTGAGTGAGTGAGTGAGTGAGTGAGTGAGTGAGTGAGTGAGTGAGTGAGTGAGTGAGTGAGTGAGTGAGAGAGAGTGATCGAGTGTGTGAGTGTGAGTGAGTGAGTGAGTGAGTGAGTGAGTGATCGAGTGAGTGAGTGAGTGAGTGAGTTGGTGAGTGAGTGAGTGAGTTGGTGAGTGAGTGAGTGAGTGAGTTAGGTGGTGAGTGAGTGAGTGAGTAGTTGAGTGTGAGTGAGTGAGTGAGTGATGATGTGAGAGTGAGTGAGTGAGTGAGTGAGTGAGTGAGTGAGTGAGTGAGTGAGTGAGTGAGTGAGTGAGTGAGTGATGGTGTGAGAGTGAGTGAGTGATCGAGTGAGTGAGTGAGTGAGTGAGTTGGTGAGTGAGTGAGTGAGTGAGTTGGTGAGTGAGTGAGTGAGTGAGTTAGGTGGTGAGTGAGTGAGTGATGATGTGAGCGTGAGTGAGTGAGTGAGTGAGTGATGGTGTGAGTGAGTGAGTGATGGTGGGTGAGTGAGTGAGTGAGTGATGGTGTGAGAGTGAGTGAGTGAGTGAGTGAGTGGGTGAGAGTGATCGAGTGAGTGAGTGTGAGTGAGTGAGTGAGTGAGTGAGTGAGTGAGTGAGTGAGTGAGTGAGTGAGTGAGAGTGATCGAGTGAGTGAGTGTGAGTGAGTGAGTGAGTGATGTGTGAGAGTGAGTGAGTGAGTGAGTGAGTAGTTGAGTGTGAGTGAGTGAGTGAGTAGTTGAGTGTGAGTGAGTGAGTGATTGAGTAGTTGATTGTGAGTGAGTGAGTGACTGTGAGTGAGTGAGTGAGTGAGTAGTTGAGTGTGAGTGAGTGAGTGAGTGAGTGATGTGTGAGAGTGAGAGTGAGAGAGTGAGAGAGTGAGTGAGTGAGTGAGTGATGGTATGAGAGTGAGTGAGTGAGTGAGTGAGGGAGGGAGTGAGTGAGTTGGTGAGTGAGTGAGTGAGTGATCGAGTGATCGAGTGATCGAGTGAGTGAGTGAGTGAGTGAGTGAGTGAGTGAGTGAGTGAGTGAGTGATTGGTGTGAGAGTGAGTGAGTGAGTGAGTGAGTGAGTGAGTGAGTGAGTGAGTGAGTGAGAGTGAGTGAGTGAGTGAGTGAGTGGGTGAGTGAGTTGGTGAGTGAGTGAGTGAGTGAGTGAGTGGGTGATGGTG